>NC_143504.1:42535185-42846203 GCF_051622355.1 Phaseolus vulgaris
ACAGAGAAGATAGATGTTATTTTTCTATGGTAGGATAATTTTAAAAAGGTGACATCTACAAACTTTGTTACCTGACATTTTGCTCTGTTCTCGTCTAAGCGAGTCAAAGCATGGAAATTTTTTGCAGGAATGTTAGGAGCATTCTTCAAGCATATTAATGCACTGCATTTAATATACAAGAGCATTAACAAGCAGGCACAAGATGTAACTTCATGTTTACAGCGAAGCTTACTTTGTATTGCAAGGGTTTCCCACTACTATAACTTTGACATTGCGGGAGGCCACAGCATTCAATGCTCTTCCCTATTGTAATAAGGTATAATGTCAGCATAACTAACTGCACTTAAGCAGAAAGTAATAAATGTGGTTTTAATTTGAATATCATTTGACCTGCGCTGCATAAATCTGCCCATTTATGTCTAACAAGTCTGCTCGCTCCATTCCAGGTCCTCGAGGCTTTGCACCTATTAGCAAAGCCCATTCTGCATCTTGGAACACTTCATAAGGATCAATACCAATACTCACCTCCCTCAACAAAGGAAACAAAGAGTCTTCCAGTTCCATTGCAACACCTGCAACAAGTTTAATTAGAATATTTCAAATGAAAGATCAGCGTGTTATATTAGTCAAGATTAAGGTGTATCTTGTTTCATTTAAAAGCATAACAAAAACAGCACGTTAGCTACGCTGACCTGACAAGTCAAATTCAAGTAAAGTTATTACTCAAATTCCTATTACTGGTCGAATTTCTCATCTCTCTCACTCAGTAGCAGATGCTGTTAAGGCCTTAGATTTTCTTAAATGGGAAGAATCATTGGAGGGCAATAGAGTAAGAATGAGAAGTGCTCATAACATAAATGACAGTAAGACACCTTGTGCACAAAACTTCAGTGGAAAAGGTTTTTAATTTACTGGCTATGTTATTTTTTGTCCTTAGAATTGTATACAAGCTTAGGATAAAGGTGTTCATTGGGTAAGTTGAATTTGCTCATTGATGCTTTGCCTTTATTCATCTCTTTTCCTAATAACTTTCCGTTATGCCAAATACTGATGCACCATTCACAATTCTCCAATTTTCGTATTCTTGTTTTATTCATATGCCATATCCCACATAACAGATGTTGCAATAACTAGCTTCATATCAGTGCCTCTTGTACGCAAGAGTTTCTACAGTTATGCCACATACTGATGCACCATTCACCTTTAGTTAGTTTTCTACAGTCTTTTTATAGTCACGTCACGATGGAGAAGGATGGGTCAGTATTTCTTATAATAAGTGGAAGATGTACAACTAATAACTGATAGATACCAAGTTTATTTACCACGGTTACCCAAAAAAATGCCATATTTACCATATGCAGAAAGCTAACCTTCAAGGGCTTGGATTGACCGTTCTGATCCCAGTAATTTGAGAGCAACAGGTTGATCTGGACCAAAAACTTCACCAGATGCAAGCTGACACAATAAATCAACTCAGGCTCAAGAGTCCAACAGTATTGTGTGATCATTCAAGGTAGGTCTTATCTAAAAATCTCAAAGCACATGCAAAATAAAATTATCTTGAACACTCACCGTACATTCAATTTAGCTTTCATACTAAATTCATTTCTATTTCATGAAACAACAAAAATACAAGAATGTTGTAATTCCAAAAAATCTTCAAATTATAAAGCTCAAAACTTGTATATAGTAGTGACTTTCTATTTGTTTAGAGAAGATATGACAGTATCAAGAGTAAATAATTATAACTCAATGTTGCACATAATGGTCAACAATAAACAGTAATGTTGATCCATGTAGGTTGTTTATCACAATAAATCCTTCAGTCAATAAAAAGAAGAAAAAAAAACCCAGTTTTGAAATGGCTATACAACAACTTATTCAGCAACTTCAAACAGATAAGAAGAAATTTTATGATATGCACCTATTATCCTTTCAATGACTTTAAAATCCTAATCTAAGAGTAATGATACAAAACGAACGACAAAACTTTAGCCCACTTGTGAGATTGACTACATGGATTACACGATGCCATTGGATTCAATTGAAAACCAAAGCTTCAATTCACAGAGTACTGATATAGTAAAAACATTATTGCAGATATATAAAATGAAAGAAAGATAAATTGAACATCTAATGTGCTTCATTGACGCAATTCCTTTTTAAATCCAAGATATACTCACTTTGAAAAGTAGATGATTTGCAATCATTCCAGCAGCACCTGAAACTGCAATGTTAATTAGTTTCTTCCAGGATCTTGTCTCTTCTTCCTGCAAAAATCTTGGTCAAATATTTCAACGAACTTAGATCAACAAATTTAACTGTCATAACTTAAAAGTGCCATTAGATTCATATGCACACATGTTTATCCTTTCCCCTCCTTAAAACATCTCACAAGAAACAACATCAATACATTAATTGTTCAGGTTGAGTATCTTTCTTTACTGAAATTAAATTGTAATTTAAATTGAACATAAAAATTAAAAATTGGAAAGAGAAAAAAGATTTACAAGACAATGGAAGATCGCCCAAGCCCAGTTTAGGCATGGAAGACAAGTAATAATGTTACCGATGCCTTTTAGTTTCTATTGGTGTTTAAACAGAAGGTATATGTATAGACCAAACTTAACAAAATAAAAGGAATCAAAACAACTGCAGTCAAATACAGAGATACACCAATCTAGCTCTATGTATATAAACCTAAACAAATACAGCAAAGGAAATTATGCATCAACATGCACATATTGACTGACACCAGTACTGCTACATCTAACAAATTTCTGCTCCAAAGTACCAAACAAACCTCTCAGAAAACCCCAGAAACCAATCTGTAGTGGGGAACTCACTAAGAGAATCATGGACAACACAAAACATGCAATTTGAATTAAGACAAGCTAAAACTAACAAATACACATGGTTGAAATACTGAAGAGAGGGGAAGGGACACTCACAGCCCTCAAATCATAGGTAAGGCAAAAGACACCATAGCACTCAGCCTTATTCTTGGGATCCAGGGTTTTCACAGCTGGCACCTGCACTTCACTGGGAAGTCAAAAGAGTAAAATTCAATCAGACCCAAGAAGCAGAAAACTGAAAATGTTGAAAGAAAACAATAAAGTTACTCACTTTGGTGCAACAGAGCAGGAAATCTTAGCGTGCTGAGTTCTATTAAGTGGCGCAAAAGAACAGAGGCGGTGTCTGGGGAGAGTCCTTGATAGGAAAGAGAGCTGGGATGAGTGAAGACGAGGTTTTGAGCAAGTGGGGCTGAACTGTGTCACAGCCATGGCAGCACAGCACAGAAAGTCTCAGAGAAGAATTGTAAAAGAAGGCACCTTTTCTGCTAATGGAAGGGTAAAAGGAACAGCTATGAAGAACTTCGTAAAGGGTATGTGCATACGAAGCGAAGACGAAGAAAGATAACGTTTGGTTCAGAGATTGCAAAGTGGGAGGGAGATATGTAGAAAAATGGAAGGTAAAAATGGAGGGCAAGAGAAGAAGAGGATCATTTGAAAATCAGTATAAGGCCATGGACATGACACATGTCAAGCATGGCCTATCGTCAAATTAATCTTCTTTCTCTAACAAATTATTGGATTGTATACAAGTACAAGTAGTTTATGTACTACTTAATAGAACTGAGTTTTATATGATGATCTAAGTTTATTGGATTAATAAAATATGATGATCTAAGTTTTTATAAGATAAGGTCTCTTATACTAGGTGCACATTGTGTGTATCAATTAAATTGAATGTTAAATATAGAATATAAGGATCAAATTTTCGTGACACCAGCATGCATAATGTCACGTGAGGGATATATGCCTTTCTGCAATTGGAGTACTGCTATAGTCCTTTTATCTTCTGTGTAATTAGAAAAAAAAAATATAAGTAGATAATTATTAAAAAGTTATTTAATAATTAAAAATAAATTAAATTTGTTTTAGCAGTTAATCTTGAAAATAATTTATAATCCTTGAGTACTTTTTTCATAATAAAAAATGTCATTAATATATCCTGATAAGGATAAACTGGTGGAAGGGTAAAATATGGGATATGTTGCTGAGTATGATTGGATAGGACAAGAATGTTTCGTGTCACTTGTCACTTTTTGAGTTTTATATTTACTAAAATGTAATGTCTGCGTGGGGAGAGGGATATAGGTATATAATTCAATAAACAATTCATGTATTATTGCATAAGAACATAACTAAAAGTGTATTTTTTTATCACAAACAAAAATTTAGCCAGGTAAAGATTAAACAAATAATATATAATAATACAAGGGGCTTATTATTAAGATCAGTTCTAACAATTGAAAAAAGAGGGCAAAGTGTGTGAAATCCTAAAAAAAAGTAAATAGGATTAAAAATTAAGATACTCCAGTTTTCTTTGTTATATTTAGGGAGTCCTAATGTTTTTATTAGTTTGGATTGGAAAACGAGTAAAAAGAAAAAAAAAAGTAAAGTTATTTAAATTGAGAAGAAGAAAAATTAATAGAAAATTTATAATTAATTAAATTAACAAGATAGAATAAAAAATTAAAATTAAATAGATGATATAATGAAGGAGTATGAATTAAAATTAAAAGATGGATTAAAAATAATTTAATATAAAAATAATTATTAAAATATAAGTTAAATCGAAATAAAATTAACTACAACAAATCATCTTAAAATCTTAAAAAAAATAGAAAAATATATTTTAAATAAAAATATTAACAAAATATTATAAATTTTAATAAATAAAAAAATATTTAAAATTAAAATATTAATAAAAACTATTTTATAAAACACTAAAAATTTAAATTATTTAATTTAATTTATCATTTTAATATTTCTATTTTAATGATTTATTTTATTATAATAAAATAATAGTTAATTTTATAAAAGAAATAAATAATTAATTAATCTTTTTAAAATAATCAATTATGTTAAAAATCTTAATAATTTTTTTATTAATATTTGTGATATAATTAATATGTTTTTAATATAATTAATTTTTTATAATTTTAGTTCATATTTAGCGAAAGTCAAACGGAAAATTATGTCTCCCTTGTTTTAAGGTTTTGTTTTCTGAAATTTTGTCATATTTATTCGTTTACCATGTTTTCATTGTTGAAAACAAACATAGTGATTTCATGCTTTAAAAGTCTTGGGTGTGTTCTGAAATATGTTAAAAATATTATAAACAGAAACTTTTCACTTTTTAAAACCATCGAAGTAGAGAGAAAAAAGATGGTGGATTTATTTTGAGCTGAATAGAATTCTAAACATGTACTTCCTTTTTTTTAAAAGTAAAAACATGTAATTAATATTACAAATGTGTTGAACTTTAATTAATTAGGAAGTGAGTTTCATGCTCATAAAATTAACTACTAAGATAAGAATATTACTTCGATTCTTAAATTGACCTTATTTTTAATTAATATGAAATATTTAAAACATTTTCTTCATTTTAAATTAGATATATATTTTTTATATTATATTATATTATAAAGTGGATTTAAACTTAATTAATTCTTATAAAATTATATTATAAAAAAGTGATAATTACATCCACTAATATATTATCAATTTATCTTATTTCTGTCCGCTTTTCCTTTAAACATGTTTTTTCGTTGCGCTATGATGAAAAGCTCCACACTGCCTTTTGAACATGTTAAAATTTTAGATAGAAGCAATTTAATAAATATAACAATAAAAAGTATATCTTCATTTCATCTCATATTCTTTCAATCTGAAGAGAGAGAAAATTAAAAGTTTAAATGAAGAAATATATTTCATTCTATGGAGACATATGCGATCCAAATAACAGGATAAAGTTTTGTTCAATTTCATTTCATTCCATCATTTTTCATTACTTTAATAATACTCTTGTTTCACATCATCTCCTTGTACCCACTTTGTTAAAGAGAATAAAATTATATTTGTATTTACTTAAAAAAAATTTAATTGATGTTGAATCTCTAATATATCACTTCATTATATTTTAAATATAATTTAAAATCAGTTCATAAAATAAAATTTATATATATATATATATATTTTGTGAAATATTTTTATTTTTTAATTAACGTGAGATCTTAAAAATTAAAAGTTAATATTTTTACATAAAATCACAAATCTAAAAGCTCCATTGAAAACTATTGTAAAATAAATACATGTGAAAAGAGAAAAAAAAAAAAAAACACAGAGAGATGTAATGCCAAAGACTTGGATAAATGCCCATTATTAAATTAAAAAAAATACTAGAGAGAATTAGAGAGGACTTATCCACCAAATTCATACAAAACTGAAACAAATATTTTATAATCTAATAGCTATTGTTATGACAAATTATTTAATAATAAATTTTAACTATCGTATTTTTAAAATGTTTTTATTCTCATTTAACTGTTATTTATAAAAATTTAAGATAATATTGATTATTTTATTATTCTTTCTATTTTTATTTCACTTAATCTTTAATAAGTTTATATATATATATATAAATATGATAAAATGGAAAATCTTATAAATACTTTTTTTTTTAAATTACACAAATTTATTACATCTATTGATTTCATATTTATTTAGATTAAAGAGTGAAAAAAAAGAAGGTTGAATAGTTTGTATCTAAAGAAGTAAAACTCTTCATTTTTCAATCAATTTATCCTCATTCAAACAATTTAATTTTCTATTTTTTTCACTTATTCATTTCTACTCTCAATCTAAATAAAGGTTAGAATTTTTTTTTAAAAAAAATTAACAGATCCAATGGAAATCAACAATTTATTGAAAAGATAATCCGGTAATTAGAAAGAAGAAAAAATATAATATTGCGTGAAAATGAATGTGCGATCCCAAATTAAAGTGGAAGGCAAATTTATTTGTTTTCTATTTTGCATAAATATGACCTTTGATTGTGACGAGGGGGAATAAGGTCAACGGAATGATCAAGTAGTTAATTAAGAATTTGTAAACCTAACTATTCAATGGATGAGGAGGGTGAGATATTGTTAATTTTGTCTCTATATCTACAACTCTGGTTTCAGAAACAATATACTTTATATTGTTTTTTAATTATATAGTGTAAATTACTTAAATTAATTTTTTTTATATCCTACCTCTTTCATTATTTTTTTTAGTAAACTAAATAAATCCTCTCTTTTCCTTCCCTTCTCTTAAATAACATTTAAAACATCATTTTAGTCATGTAAAATTTATATAAATTATACACTAGTATATATTATAAAAACTTAAATTAAACTTATTATATATATTAATGAAAAATAATCACTATGTGCTTTCATGGATTTTTTAAGAAAATAAAATTCATAATAATGGTTAAAAAAATAGTGATAGTTTGTTATATATTGTATTGTTGAAATATGTGACTGATTTATAGTGTGTTATGCTGTTGAATTGTAACATTTAGATAATTTATTTATACTTTTTTTAATTTTAAAATATAATTGAAGATAAAATAAAAATGTAAAAATTGTATAATAAATGAGAAAAAAATATATTATATCTTATTATAAATATATATATATATATATATATATATATATATATATATAAACATGCTTTAAGAATAAGATCATCCAATGGATTAAATCCAATTAATCAACCCACTTATCCTATTTAAATGGGTTTATATATGTTCTTTAATTAATCTCACCAACATAATTTATTTGTATTTATTCTAATAACAGTTTTTATATTATTTATTTATTTATTTTGAAGTTAACTAATGAATTGTTTCTTAACGTATTTATATTTTTTTAATATGTTGTAATTAACTCAATCCAACAACAAGTGACACTTAGTAATAATAAAGTTTTATAACAAGTGAACAGGAACTAAAGATGAAGAGTGAGTGAATCTGGGGAAGAATGTGAATGGCAAGACAAATTAAGAAGAAGGTATTTATCAAAGAGCCTATCTAAACAACTCATGCTAGAAAAAAGTTTTGAAAATTTGGTAGACAAATGTTCACCCTAAATTGAGGTAATGATAATGAAAATATTTTAGATACCCAAACCAGGATTGAAAATACTTGAAGGTTGAGTTAAAGTCTTTCATTTCCTTCATATTAGCGATTGATTATAAGAAAAATTCTTTATAGGCCAAAATTTGCTCAATGATTATAAAAAAGAAAAAGAAAAAATAAATTTTTTATTATTTGTTT
Organism: Phaseolus vulgaris; assembly: GCF_051622355.1. Classification (NCBI taxonomy): domain Eukaryota; kingdom Viridiplantae; phylum Streptophyta; class Magnoliopsida; order Fabales; family Fabaceae; genus Phaseolus; species Phaseolus vulgaris. The sequence continues at coordinate 42,543,358 of NC_143504.1, forward strand.
TATATTATTTAAATAACTTTTATATTTTTAAAAGTATATTTTAATTTAATATATATATATAATGTTTTTTTTATATAAAACTTTTATGTTAGACAAACTTTACATTTTTATTTTTATTGAGCTGAAATATCAATATCAACAATCATATGTCACTATATAAAAAAAATATTATTAAAAATATATATAAGAAAATATGGAAAACCTAAACTAAAATTCGTATATTAAAAAAAAATTATATATATAGGTAATTTATAGCTATTAATAAAAAAAAATTAAAAAAAATGACGGAAAAGAATTCATTTACGAGTAATATATATAATGCTTGTTTGAAATGCTTAAATTTAGGTATTAATATGTTGGATAGATATTAAGGATTAATAGTCAGGAACAATAAAAAAGACTAAAAGATCACTTATAAGTCAAAACATAATAGATTTGTATATATTTTTTTAATTTTGATTCATATATTCATTTATATTTAAGTCTTGTATAATCATGATGCTGATAAATTTGATGTTGATGTTTGTTTAATAGCTAAAATTTTAAAAATTTAAATATGTTTTTTTTATATAAATATTAGCTTATCCTCACATTTTATATATATGTTAGATTGTGATTATCGTGCAAATAACACATCTTCTAATTCATAGAAATAAAATGTTTGAATTTATTATAATGTTTTAAAAAAAGTTGAGTATATATATATATATATATATATATATATATATATATATATATATGGAAAATGGTTTATTACATTTCAAAATCATTTATGAAAATAATTTAAATTTAAGTATGGATATGGTTAGAAAAAGAATATTTTTCCATACTTTTTGAATTGGAATTCTTTCTTCAAATAATAATTTTATAATTTAAATTGATCATATTACAATAAAATAAGATATTACTTTAAAATGTTATGATGTTGTTATGATATTCATATATCAATTTTCATAAGAAGATCAATAACTCGAAATGCATAAGAAGGTTTCTTGACAACATAGGCTTGTGGAAGCTAACCTAAAACTCCTGGCTTTTGTTTCTTGCATCCCATAAGTAGGGTATAAATGTATAAATGTGGGTTGACATCATTGACCCGCCTCACATAAGAGCTAATTTACATAAGAAATGTTTTTCTAAATTAATGAAAAATAATTTTTCAAATAAATTTATTTTTTGTTTATTAATTTGATTATTTTTCTTATTTAGAGAAATTAGGTAAATGGTCTCAGAATATTATTCGTGAATGTGTTGTGAATTAAATATTGAGGGGAATTTCTTTGTTCTTCCTACACCTCATATTTAAAAAAAATACTCAAATTACCCTTTCATATATTTCATTGAATTTTTTCGCTAATTCCAAAATGTGGAATCCGAATACTTCTTAGGTTATAGAATTCAAAAGTTAAAATTGTGTTTCAGATTGCACAATTTAGAATACAAATTTGTATTATGGATTGTAGAATTTAGAATGGATAATTTTTTTTGAAATTTTGAGAACATGAAGGTGTAAATTAAGGAGACATAAGAAGAAATTTCAAGAATTTTAAGATATGTAGATTATGCGAATTGGTTCAACCTGCCCTGTACTTGACCCGCACAAGTTATACAGGGTGAGCCTAATCCATAAGATTAAAATAGGTAGCATGTCTCGTGTTTTTTTCTTACTATGTCATGGGTAAGCCTACGTATTACCATCCCTATCCATAAGTACTTTTACGTTCATATTATATTTCAACTATGACTTTCAGATTACCTATTCTGAAAATTTTATAGAATAAGTTTTCGGAACAAGTTTTAGAGAATTTTTTTCAAAAAGCATGAGATTTTTTTGGAACAAACTTTCCAATACAAGTTATCTAGAAGCCTACACAAATATTCATCTTCCCATTCTGAAATGCTACATTGACATCCAAATTTGAAAGGGAAAACACTATGTTTAGCTATATAATCTCCACCAAACTCAACAAACCTAACATTTTGCTCTCTCTTCGTTTCCATTGTCTCCAGCATCTCCCTGAAGGAGGCTTCAGGCTTCCTAAAGACCCCTAGCGACACCTTTGTTAATGTTGTCATTGTTGTCGTGAGACTCAACAACAATGTTACAATGGCGACATGGGTGCGAAGAAGGATATACAATGGCAATAATGGTTGTAGTGGTGGCAATGATGTGGTGCAACGAGGGAGGATATTTTAGTCTAGATGCATGTAGTAATCATGGGTGTGAAAGAAGAAAAAGCCAAACTTATTGTTTTATTGGGTCGTTTGGATGAGCCCATTGAAAAAATGGATATGGACAGGGGACAACCCAAGGTTGTGGACTCCACTCCTAACCAAGATACACATATTGTTAATTCCACCAACATCATTGTGATTTTATTGTTTCTATTGTTGCAATTTCTACTTTTTTTTTTTCACCTTGTGTGGGGAATTCTCAGAATATGATGAGGTCACATCAACATTATTAAATGTCACTACAACCATTATCATATTTAAAACCCATGTCTTTTAAATCAAGCTCATTTCTTCTAGTGTAAGTGTGGAATGAACTTGATAGAAAGGTGAAAGAGGTTTCTTTTATCAAATTAATGTACTTACCCTTTATATATGCATGAGTGGGTTCAAACAATGAAGAAGATGTTGATTTGAAATAGGCACACTGACATTAGTCTTTCTGGAGAATTCTAGATTGAGTGTGACCATATATGAGTTTTGGTTATCTTAGAAAAATATCTCGTAACCAATCACACGCCTCCATTGCAGTTGAGTGAGGCTCCAATATGAGTGAGGCTCCAGTATGACAATTAAAAAATCATTCAAAATAAATCTAGTGGACTTTGGTGTTAAGAATTGACCACAATTTTTTTCTTCATCGATTTCTTATGTCTTCTTTTCATTGTCTTTTTTTGTTGGAATGATATATGATGAATGGCCACAAGCATGAACTTTGAAAAGTTCAAGTAATGTTCCATAATCATAGTTTTCTATTCACGAATGACATGCATATGATTCTTGATATTAATGGTTAAAAAGAGAGTATAAAAAAATGGTTAAATATATTTTTTCGTTTCTATGCTATAAAACGGAAAATTGATTTTTATCCAGTCCAAACTTTAGACCTTCTCAGTAATTTTAGTAAGGAACAATTGTGGAATAGGTATTTACGAATGTTTTTCTAATGTAACAAACTGTTGGAAAAATTAAAATTAATTCTCTCTCTTTAGTGTAGATACAGAATAGACACTTGTGAAAACAATTAATAAGCAAATAATATAAAATAGAGCAAATAGAATAATGACACTGAAAACTATAACATTCAATCTCACCCAACAAGGATGTAATACAAAGTCTATCTAGCATCTCACTAGGATTTCTAATATAACACTATGGTGAATATCTATTTTCTCATTTACTCTCTAATCTCACACAAGAAGTATGAAATACAAAATCTCTCTAGTATCTCACTAGGATCTCTAATCTTATCCAAAAAGGATGAAATACAAAGTCTATCTAGCATCTCACTAGAATTTCTAATCTCACCCAAGAAGGATAGAATACAAAGTCTCCCTAAAAAAATGAGAGGAAGACTTCTTCCTAAAGAGATTAATGCTCATTACATTTTCAAGAGGGAGTTACAATTCCAAAAAACTTTTGGAATGACCATCATTTCATTGAATATATTCAATGAATCAGTTACCAATATTCATTGGTTATAATCTCACACTAAATTAAGGAGGGATTCCCAACACAAATGAATTTTCAGCATAAAATGAATTATAATATTATAGCACCTACGTCAGCAATGAATGAGCATGAAATATTTTAATATTCTAATACATACTGAAAATTTGTTTGTAAAAAAATTCGTAAAGGCCAATTTCAATAATTTTCTTACAAGTATTCAAGAGGTTTAAAGTTTACACTAAAGACGGAAATCAATTTCGTGTACCAGACAAATAACATATCTAACAAAAAGAGAAAAGATGAAAGAAAAAAAAATTCTTTAATATTTTGATATCATGAAGGAAACTTTTCGTGATTATATTTGATCTAAAGAATAAATCACATTCTAAAGTATTGATATAATTTAAGACTGTAAAATAGTTAATTAACTAATTTAATTTAAAATATTTATATATTTTATAACCAACATAATAAAGAATACGGCACCGGCCATGGTGGGTAGGAAGAATTTGAATTGTAATTCTCACACTTTCCTTCCCGTCATTGATTTATTGAATAGATGTGGGAGAGTTTAGTTGAGTTACAGTGCTTCTTTCTAACATCTTCATTCTCGCTTCCTAAAGGAAAACTGCTGCTGCTCCTGTACAATTTCATCTGAACCAAACCAACCCAGGTATTTATAATCGATCATTTTGTTTACATGCAATTTTATGTATATAATCTATTTTAACCAAACAAAGATTATTGAAAATAATGTAACTTTTCATTTTAACATTTCTATATACGAAAAATTTGTTCCAAAAACACTAACAAAATATTTTTTATGCTAATTAATTCACGAAGCCAATGATAAATTTTATTCTTTAACCATTCAGAATCCTTCAACCCTCATTACTCACTTTAAAGATAAAGGTAAAAATGAAATTAAGATCGAAACTATATACACCGGTAAAAAACCTTGTACATGTAAATATTCACATCAATTTAATCATAGTAGAAATAACATTTTTACCATTATGCTCAATTTAGTGGAAATATTTACACGTGCAGCTACCTTTACCATCTCCATATTTTCGATTTTAATTTCATTTTTATCTTTGAAGTTGTTTTCGAATGGGTTTGGGTCAAGATAACAATTTGACTCCTCCTCGGTCGGTCGGTTTGCGTTACTACTTCTCTTCAAACAAGCTCCTTACTTTCCTCTTCTTACTCCATCTCTCGGTCTCCACAAAGTCCAGGCTCGGATGGTACTTACAAAAGACACTCCGACACTCAAGTCAAAATTCAATATTCGACACTCGGTATCATGAGCACTGTGTATGACGTACCTGGTTATTGGATTTTGTGCCTATTTATATGGTTATTATGAGCCTTTTCATGTTAGGCCAAATTCGAGAGTTAGATCACGTTTACAAGTGTATTACCTAGCTCTTGATTGCTGATTAGCCTCATTAATCCTGCTTAAGCGTAATGGTCTTTCCGGTCTTGGTCGGCTTACCGAGACATGGTCTCAGTCGTACAGGCCCTACCGGTACATTTTCCCTCCAGGCTCGATGGTATTTAATCTGAAGAGTCTTTGTCCAAGATTGACGTGACGATTGGGCTTCGCGAGGTTTGACGTGACGTTGGCGGTGTCGAACGCGTGATGTGACGTGCACAAATGAGGGGTTTTTGGGGAACTGAAAGAATATTTTCTGTTTTATTCAATCTGTCTTTCATCTATAGCAATGATACATATATATAACCATAGCATTAGAACCGTATAGAACCGTACAGATTCTTTTTCTAACATAACATCTGTAATTAAGACTAATTATAGACCCATTAATAGTGATTATATTCCTATAATTAAGTCTAATTATAGACTCATTAGTAGTGATTATATTCCTGTAATTAAGTCTAATTAAGTCTAATAATGATTTTGTCCGGTAATATCCTCCCTCAAGTTGGAGCATGTAAGTCTTGAATGCCCAACTTGACCAAGATGGCTCCAAACTTTTTAGCACCGAGAGCTTTGGTGAAAAGGTCAGCTAGTTGTGTATGTGTGGGCACATAGGATGGAAGAAGGCGCTTGTGAATGATTTCATCTCGAACAAGGTGACAGTCAACTTCAATGTGTTTAGTGCGTTCGTGGAAGACCGGGTTTTTAGCAATGTGAAGTGCTGCTTGACTATCACAATAAAGACGAATTGGGTTAGGATGAGGAATATGTAGAGAAGTGAGAATGTCTTTAATCCACTTTAATTCTCGGGTGGTCTTAGCCATTGATCGATATTCAGCCTCAACAGAGGAGGCAGAAACCGTTTGTTGTTTCTGGGTTTTCCAAGAGATTGGGGAAGTGCCGAGTTGAATAAACCATCCGGTGAGAGATTTCCGTGTCAGTGGACAACTTGCCCAATCAGAATCACACCACCCAAAGAGTTGTAAGTTGTTCTCTCGAGGTAGGAGTATTCCTTGTCCAGGATGCCCCTTTAAATATCGAACAACACGAAGAGCAGCTTGCCAATGCTCGGAGCGTGGATTTTGCATAAATTGAGATAAAGCTTGGACACTGTAGGCAAGGTCAGGTCGAGTGAAACACAGATAAATTAACCTCCTAACAAGTCTACGATAAGTAGCCGGGTCAGAAAGAAAAGAACCAGTAGCGGAGCTCAATTTGTGATTTTCTTCACATGGTGTAGTGGCGGGCTTCACACCCAACAATCCGACTTCAGTAATGATATCTAAGGCATATTTCCTCTGACAAAGGAAGATTCCGTTGGGGGAGCGAGCAACTTCAACCCCCAGGAAGTACTTAAGGCGGCCTAAATCTTTCATATGAAAGCATTGATTTAAGTAGCCTTTAAAACATTGGATGACAGTACCATTATTCCCTGCAATCACAAGATCATCAACGTAGACTAACACAACCAACTGTATGTCATTATTATTGAGAGTAAACAGGGAATGATCCTTCGGGGATTGTTGGAAGCCGTAACGAGTGAGAGAAGAAGATAGTTTAGCAAACCAACACCTGGGGGCCTGTCGGAGGCCATATAGAGACTTTTGAAGCTTGCACACTGCCCCTGGTTGAGATTCTTGGAAGCCAGGAGGGAGTTTCATATAAACCTCATCATCAAGATCACCATGGAGAAACGCATTGTGAACGTCCATCTGATGAAGCTCCCAATCTTTTGCGGCTGCTACTGCTAGAGTTGTGCGAATGGTTACCGTCTTTACGACAGGAGAAAACGTCTCGTTGTAATCCAAACCCTCCACTTGATGATTGCCAAGAATTACCAATCGAGCCTTGAATCTTTCAATTGTTCCATCCGAGTTGTATTTGATTTTGTAGATCCATTTACACCCAAGTGCCTTCTTTCCAGGAGGGAGAGCGGTGAGTTTCCAGGTGTCATTGAGTTCGAGAGCATGAATCTCCTGTGCCATAGCATCACGCCACCGGGGTTCTCGGACCGCTTGAGAAAAGAACAAGGGTTCCTGCTCGGTGTGTAAAGAGGCAAGAAAACTTTGATGATGTTTAGAAAAGGAATCACAATTTACAAAATCATGTATAGGATACGAAACACCTGAGGATTCTGTTGAAGGAGGTGACGGAACAGAGGGGCTTGACGGTATCGTGGTGGCTGCGACAAAATCGCGTAACCGTACGGAAGGCAGCTTTGCGCGATGCCCTCGCCCAAGGGGAACCGCGACCGTCAGCGGTGGTGAAGAAACCGACGGCGCCGTCTCCGTCGGACGCGGCGGTGGATCCGCGGGTAGCGTCGAGGCTTCTATACACGGATCGGAGTCATTGATAGTGTGGTCGAAGTCATCTGTGAGGGTTGCATCCTCCTTGGCTGGGATGGGAGATGCAATGGGTTGGTTGACGATGCATTCATCTAGGTTTGAGGAGGCAACTTCATGAAGAAAATGTGGGTCCGTTCCAGTTTCTAAAGAGTTGGCAATAATTGGGTTTTGCAATGGTGGTGCAGTGTCCATCTTTTTGGCTTCAAAATATGGAAATTTATTTTCGAAAAAATGTACATCACGAGAGACAAAGAAAGTTTCTGTTTCCAAATCAAATAATTTCCATCCTTTTTGGCCATATGGATACCCGACAAACACACATTTACGGCTACGACTATCAAATTTATCCCGCTGTCTATTTTGATTATGAGCATAACATAATGAACCAAATACTCGTAAGTGCGTGTAACTGGGTACACATCCATGGATCACTTCATAAGGGGTTTTTCCTTTTAGAATGGAGGATGGTGTGAGATTGATTAAGTAGCCTGCAGTCAAAACGCATTCCCCCCAAAATTTAATGGGAAGATTGCCTTGAAACCGTAATGACCGAGCAACATTCAGAATATGCCGATGCTTGCGTTCGACGCGTCCATTTTGTTGCGGGGTCCCGACACAGGAAGTTTGGTGAAGGATACCTTGTTGAATGAAATATTGTTTTAGACACATGAATTCGGTTCCATTGTCAGAGCGAACCATTTTAACACATTTGTTGTATTGCCTCTCAACGAGTGTGAAATTTTTTTTCAAAGTCACTGATACCTCTGTTTTTTCTTTTAACAAATAGATCCAAACTGCCCGTGAACAATCATCCACAATTGTCAAAAAATATGAAGCACCACAGGATGAAGGAGTTTTATAAGGACCCCATAAGTCACAATGAATTAAATAAAAAATATTCAAAGCTTGATGCGCACTTAAGAAAAACTTATCTCTCGTTTGTTTCGATTTTTCACAAACTTCACAAACTTTATTCAACTCATCACGAGTACATTTCCCACTTATATCAGGAAGCATTTGCACAATCTTAAATGACGGATGTCCTAATCTTTGGTGCCAAAGTGCTAGTTGATTTTCCATCTTGACATGACATGCTTGAGTCTTCCGTACCCCACGATACCAATAAAGCCCATCTTTCCGTTCACCTGCTCCAATCAGCGTCCTCGAAGTGCGGTCCTGTATAATACACAATTTATCAGTGAATGTTACAACACAATTTTCTTCATCCGTCAATTGAGGTACTGAAAGTAAATTGCATTTTAATTTGGGAACATAAAGGACATTTTTCAATTCAAGTCCTTCTTCAAGAGTCACTGTTCCCTGTTCGCAAGCTAGAACACGTTCACCATCGGGTAACCCTACGGGGCACCCTTGTATAGTTTCCTTTTCACTCAAATTTTCCAGTGACCCGGTCATATGGTTTGATGCCCCACTGTCAATAATCCACAAATCCCAAATGCTCTTACCAGTCATTTTCTCTGATTCATTTGATTTTTGTTTGCTGATCATATCAACCAGTACCTTCCATTGTTCATTGGTCAGACCTGCCATCTCATTTCTTGTCGTCATTGTTGGCTTGACTGTTGCTTCCACTAGCGTGTGCCACATTTGCACGTGTCGGGTTACCTTTGTTTCGCATCCCTTGGCGTCCCCTGCCGTTCCATTTGCCTTCACTTTTTGGTCTGTCACCCCACCATTCGGGATATCCGATCAATTGGAAGCATCCCTTCATGTCGTGACCATTTTTACCGCAATGACTGCACGTCATTAATTTTTCTACCATATCTCCACGCCCTTTTTCTTTGTAGTTGGCCTGCATCGCGAGACCCACGACCAACCCCCTTTCTTCCGTTGATTTGGCCATCATTCTCACTCTTTCTTCTTGTACCAACATAGCATATACGCGGTTCAGAGACGACAATGGGTCTGATGCCAGAATGTTTGATCTTACTGTCCCGTAGCTTGCGTCATCCAACCCCATAAGGAGTTGATGAACCTTCTCCTCCTCCCTTCGTTTTTCCAACTGAGCACCAATCCCACACTTGCATCCACCACACGTACAAGATGGAATTTTGTCACTGTTAGCAAGCTCATCCCAAAGGACCTTCAATTTTCCAAAGTAAGTTGCCACCACCATTCCCTCCTGCTTGCATCTTGACAAGTCCGACCTTAGTTGTTGAATTCTAGGTCCATTCACGACCGACAATCTTTCTTTAATGTCTTCCCACAAGTTATGTGCAGTCTCAGCATATGCTACTGTGGATCGTAAGCTTGGTTCAATGGTGTTTAGAATCCAAGAGACAATCATGGACTGCACGGTCCACCAATCTTCAAGGTCGGGTGCCTCATCCTCTGGTTGGATATGTGTTCCATCAATGAAGCCCCATTTTCTCCGGGCACGAAGCGAGATCTTTACTGCTCTTGCCCATTCGTCGTAATTTTCTCCGCGCAATTGGACTTGCGTGATTATGTTTCCGGGATTGTCACTCGCGTTGAGATCATATGGCGAGTAGGTCTTCTTAGCACCTCCTCCTTCGTGCTTTGCTTTGTTGGCTTATTCTTTTCTGGTGCATCTGCCATGGTTGTGCACCGTTGCCTTTGCTTTGTGTTTGTCGGGTATCAGAGTTTTGTGCTCTGATACCATGAAAGAATATTTTCTGTTTTATTAAATCTGTCTTTCATCTATAGCAATGATACATATATATAACCATAGCATTAGAACCGTACAGAACCGTACAGATTCTTTTTCTAACATAACATCTGTAATTAAGACTAATTATAGACCCATTAATAGTGATTATATTCCTATAATTAAGTCTAATTATAGACTCATTAATAGTGATTATATTCCTGTAATTAAGTCTAATTAAGTCTAATAATGATTTTGTCCGGTAATAGGAACCAACTGAAGATGATCGTTAGATTGAGGGAGATCTAACGGTTGAGATGAAAGTGATGTTTTGTCTCTCGAGCCCCTCAAGGGCTATAAATAGTGGTCCCCTACACTCCTGAGTTACTACTTTACTTGCTCCGACATCCAAAACTCACTCGTCCTGGCGCGTTGCTTACATACATACACTCTGAAAGGTTAGTCATGTCTTCCTCCTCGTCGTCCTCTTCTTCTCCTTCGTCTTCGTCATCTTCTTTTGCTTGCTTCACGACCGAGCCTTTATCGGTTGGGGAAATTCAAACGTTGCCCCCCTTGGAGGGTTCTGTAAGGGCTAACGACTCGGACGTTGCATCTGATTGATCGGCTTCTCCTGAAGGGTCATCCCATTGTTTTGGATTTGACTGGGTTGATCCCAAAGTGACAGAGTTTATCTCTATCTATCGGGACTCATCTTCCCTTGGCGCCTTCATGGATAAACACCTTTTGTTGAAGTCAAATTCTTTTGATAACATCTTTGCTTTTGATTACTGTCGTTCGACCGACACCATTTGTATGGGTCGGTCGTCACCTGATGGTTCATTTTTCTTTATATATTCTTGTCAATTTTCCAATCTTCATGTCACCCTTCCCTTTGATGACTTCACGATGGGTGTCCTTCGAACGCTTAATGTTGCGCCTTCACAACTCCATCCCAGTACATGGGCCTCTCTTCAAGCCTTTCGGCTCATGTGTGACTTGCTTTGTCTCCGCTCGATTAGTTGGTTATCCCTTATCAATCGACCGGGTAGTATTCTCTTTGCCCCCTTCACGAGCTCTTTTTTCATGAGCTCGGTCGGTCCAAATTTCCCTTGTATTGGACTAAGACTCTTACCCGCTTCAAGCAGTGGCCTCGTCCGGTCACTAGCGCCGAGGAGCGGGGGATATGTGACTTGTTTGATAGCCTCCCGAGTAGGCTTCCTACTTACAAGATCCTGTCAGTGTATAAATTGTCCTAGAGGTGGACCAATTTTTGGGTATGCTTGTATTTTTTTATTGCTTTAATGCTCGTTTGATTTATGCTGTTGATTAATGTATTCTCTTTTGTTGCAAAAATTATGACAAAGGAGGCTTCCCAAGTGGTTGACATCTTGACAAAATTCTACAAGAAGTTGGTCGACATGGTCATGGGGAGCTCGGAAATGGTTGTTGTTGGCAACCCGTCAGCTTCAAGGTCGAACCCTTCTCTGCCCCTAAAGAAAAGAAGAGGAAGAGGAAGAGGAAGGATATTGCGACAACCACCCGGTCACCGGGCAGCACTCCTCAACGGCCTGCACCTTCTTCTCCCATTGATTTGGAGACCCACTCACCAGTCAGGGTCCCTGCTGCTGCACCCTAGCTTTACTTGGTGCAGATTCCAAGTTTTCTAGGGTGTTAGGATTGGTTTAACACCGAACGAGGAGAATTCACTCTCCTCGATTTCAGAAGAAGACATCCTCTACGCATCAATAGAGTACACTGCTGAGGAGTTGTCATGGCACGGTTGGCTATCGACTCCCACAATCGCAAGACTGAAGAGATATCTCGGGTCGAGCACGAGTTCTCTGAGGCTACCTCCTATCTGAAGTCGACATTGGATCAAGTGTTGACTAATGAGTCGAGGGTGGTACGGGCTGAAGTCGAGCTCGAGTTAAGAAATACTCGGTATGTCGAGTTGGTGGCCTTGCGGGAGGCTGAGAAGAGGAAGATGGCCGAGCTATAAAAGGCCATGGAGGAGTTCAAGTTGGACAACTTGACTTTCCAAGCCAACTAGGCTTCCTTGGAGGATGAGCTCTTCACTCAGGACAAGCAGATTGTCATCATGCGGGGCGAGACCTTCAAACAGGTCGTCTGGTAAGCCCACCTTCTGTATGGAGGTTCCTTGACCGAGGGTGACTTCGACGTCGAGAAGGACGTATACAAGGGTCAACTGGTGACCTCTCTAAGTTGGAAAAGCTCTGGGTGTCGACGTCGAGGACTACTCTTGAAGATGCAGACGAAGACCTTTAGGTTTTAGTTTTCTTTCTTTTTTCCCTTGGGGCCAAGATGTGGCCGTCCTTTTTTCTTCCTCTGAGGTCGGAGTGTGGCCTCCACCTTTTTTAATCTATCAATGAATCAATCATCTTTTCTTTATATTTATTCTTCATAATGCACAAGTTACAAAGTCAAACTTTTTATCGGATAATCGATCGGCATAGTTGTAGGCGAGAGTAATTTTGTTTAAGTTTAGGGCTTCAATGTAGTTGATATGATCGATAATTTTGTTTAAGTTTGAACCAAATGTTTATTATCGACAGGGTATACCTGTTAGTGTTACGTCCTTAACCAAGCCAAGCATTTGAGGTGTCAGCATGGTATGTCGGTTGAGGCTACTTCCTTGGGTGAATTGAGTCTCTAAGTTGTCGGTAGGGTATTCCTGTTAGGGCTACTTCCTTGACCAAATTGTTGTCCTTAAGGTATCAACAAGGTATGCCGGTTAAAGCTACTTCCTTGATTGAATTGTCATCCTTAAGGTATCGGCATGGTATGCTGGTTAAGGCTACTTTCTTGACCGAAGCGGGTCCTTTAGGTGTTGGCAGGGTATACCAATTAAGGTTACATCCTTGACCGAATTGAGTCTCTAAGTTATCGGTAGGGTATGTCCGTTAGGTCCACTTCCTTGACCGAATTGTTGTCCTTAAGGTATCGGCAGGGTATGCCGATTAAGGCTACTTCCTTGACCGAATTGTTATCCTTAAGGTATCGACAGGGTATGCTGTTAAGGCTACGTCATTGATCGAACTGTCTTTGAGGTATCGCCAGGGTATGCCAGTTAGGGCTACGTCCTTGACCGAACAAAGCGCTTACAAATTCTTAAATTTAAATTGTATGTTTAAATACACATGTTTGAAAAGAAAATGGCTCATTAAAACCTTCCCGATTGATAACCCTCCTTAGGGAAAAAACGGTCGGGCAAGGAAAGAGTACGTAACTTTTATTACTGCTTTTAACGGTAATAAAACTTGAGGTGCGTGACATTCCACGTTCTTGGTACAACTTTTCCAGAAAGTCATTCTAGGTAATATGCCCCTACACCTGCGATGTCTCATATCCGGAAGGGGCCTTTCCAGTTGGAGGAGAACTTACCCTTTGTGTTCCTAGCTTCACTTCGCATTCTCCAAACAAGGTTTCCCTTTTGGAAACTTCTCGGTCGGACTTTAGTATTGTATCACCTGGCCACTCGGATTTTGCATGCAGCTTCGCGGACTTTGGTCTTATCTCGGAGCTCGTTGAATAGGTCGAGTCCGACCAACAGGCTCTCCTGATTTAGAGATAAGTCGAAGAGTTGCCTTCTGAGGGAAGACTCGCCCAACTCGACCGATATCATGGCCTCGATGCCGTAGGTTAGGTTGTAGGGCGTCTCCCGTCTTGATGCTTGGGGCGTGCAACGGTACGCCCATAAGATTTCAACTAGCTCCTCGGTCTTCCGCCCTTTCGTCGTGCCGAGTCGCTTCTTCAATTCAGTCAAGATGACCTGTCCATTGATTTTGGGTGTTCGACCGAACTTGTTATTGATTTTATGCCGAGGTCCTTGTAAAAGAACTGGAGTCCTCGGTTGATGAACGACCAACCATTATCTGTAATGATAGTGTGAGGGACTCTGAATTGACACACGATGCTTCTCCATACGAAGTTTTGGACGTTCGTGACCGAGATGGAGGAGAGGGGCTCGACTGCGATCCACTTGGTGAAGTAGTCGTCCGACCAGGAGATACTTTGTTTGCCCTGGCGAATGGTCATGGCGATACCATGTTGTGGAGCGCTTCGGGCTTGAGATGGGACTAGGGGCCAAACTCCTCACACTTGGTGCATTTCTTCACATAGTTTGCACAGTCGCTCTGAATGGTCAGCCAGTAGTATCTGGCTCTAAGTACCTTTGTGGTCATCGTCCTCCCGCCCGAGTGCTTTCTGCATGCACCTTCATGGATTTCTCGGAGGATGTACTATGTTTGCTCCTTGGTGATGCACTTTAATAGTGGCCTGGAGTACCCTCTTTGATAGAGGTTCTGGCCGATCATGGTATACCTTGCGCACTGTTGTCTCATCACCCTTTCTTCTTCTGGTTTGCATGTGCCGAGCTCCAGATACCGAATGATTGGAGTCATCCAAGTGTCAGCCTTGGTTACGGCCAGACATTCGACCTCTCCCATATTGGGATTTTTAAGATAAATTTTCACCACATACCTGTGGTGGCTCTTCTTTCTGGTTGTGGCAAGCCGAGATAATGCATCGACCCTCGTGTTATCCTCTCAACGAATGTACTCCACCGTTACTTTCTGGAGCCAAGTGATGAGGTTGGAGACTGTGTGATAGTATCTCTGCAGCAGAGACTCCTTCACTTCGAACTCTCATTTTATCTGACCAACTACTAATTGGGAGTCACTTTTGCATGTTACTTCATGAGCTACCATGTCATATGCTAAGTGTAGGCCAACCAGAATGGCTTCGTACTCGACCTGGTTATTAGTGTCCTTGAATCTGAGCTTGAGTGCCTGCTCCAAAAGAAGGTCACCTGATCCTTCGAGGACAACTCCAGCTCCACATGCCGCCTTGTTGGACGACCCATCAACATACACTGTCCATCCGGCTAAGAGATCCTGTTGGGATGTTAGTTTGGCTGAGATAGCGTAGTCGGTTTTTACAGTGATTGTGTGGTTTTGGAAGTAATATCTCATCCACCTGGCTGTTAGGACGAGCACAAACACAACCTTCTTATCATTTGGTACCTCGTCTTGGCCGCGTGGAGCATTCAACTGACGAAGTAGACTGGGCGCTCCTCCTTCTCGACCTCTTGCACTAAGACTACACTGATTGCCTCCTCCAAGATCGACAAATAGACAATTATTGGTTGGTCGGGTCTCGGCTTCTGGATCACTATTGGGGAGGGCAGAAACCCCTTTGGCTGTTGGAAGATTTCTTCACACTTGTCATCCCAACTGAATTTGGCTGCTTTATGAAGTAGTTGTGCCATTGCCCGGTTCTACTAGGCCAATGAAGGGACAAATCTGGAAAGGGCAGTGAGACGCCCTATGAGTTGCTACACCTCTTTCACATTCTGAGGGCTTCGCATCTCGTTTATCGCTCAACATTTGTCCGAGTTGGCCTCAATTCCTTGCCAAATGCACATTTCTCCATATTGAGCCTCATATTCGTCCTTCTTAATGCCTTGAAGACCTCCTCCAGATCTTTGATATGTTGGTCGCATGAGTCTGACTTCACCACTATGTCGTCCACATAGACCTCTACATTTCGACTGATGAATCCTTTAAAAACTATCTGTCCATGAGCTGCTGGTAGGTTGTTCCAACGTCTTTCAGGCCGAACAACATTACCTCATAGTAGTAATTCGCGCCATCTATCATGAAAACAGTCTTCTCCTTGTCCCTAGGATGCATGTTTATTTGGTTGTAGCTAAAATAAACGTCTAGGAAACTGAGGATTTTATGGTCGGCTGCACCATTCACCAGTCGGTCAATGTTAGGAAGCGGGTATGAGTCCTTTAGGCATGACTTGTTGAGGTTCGTGTAGTCTACACACACCCTCCATTTTCCATTAGCCTTGGTTACCATGACTACATTAGCCAACCAAGTGGTATACCGGACCTCTCGTATGAACCCGACCGATAGAAGCTTCTCGACCTCCTCTTTCGCTGCCAACCTCGTTTCCTCGTCGAGCTTTCTCTTCTTCTGTGTGACTAGGCGCGCCTCTTTATAGACTGAGAGCTTGTGGGTGATGATATTCGGTTTTACCCCAGCATATCGGATGTCGTCCTGGCGAAGAGATCAACATTCTTCTTCAACGCCTGATGCACCAACTCGGCCTCGACCACTGCTACGTCGTGCCTGCACAGGTGTTGTGTTCCTCGTTGAGAAGAGGAACTCGACGTAGCTCTTCCTTAGACTCGAGCCTCGGCTCGGTCGTTCAGGGTCCAAATTGACTAGAGAGATCGTATGCTCTTTGCGTGCTGACTGAGCTTCTCTTTGAGGGGACCCTCGTCCTAGAGAGGGTTTACGCTTAGGGGATTGGTTGCGGTTGACGTCGTGCCATGTAGGCTTCACCATAAGGCTTTCTGCATAACATTCTCGTACGAGTTTCTAGTCTACGTGCACTATGAGAATGTCTCCCGATGCCGACGGGAACTTCATCTCCAGATGAGGTGTGGAGATAATCGCCCTCAATCTATTGATGGTTGGTCGTCTCAACAGGATATTGGAGGAGGTGTTGGCATCGATTACCAGATATCTAATCTTGATCATCATGCTCGCCTTCCCCTCGGCGAAGGTGGTATAAAACTCGATATACCCTCAGGTGCTCACTCTTTCACCCGAGAAGCCGACAACGTGATCAATCATACTACTTCATCTCTTCCTCAACTATTCTCATATGCTTAAACGTCTTCCAATAGAGGATGTCCACCGAACTCCCTTGATCCACCAATGTCTTCATGATGATGAACTTGTCGATGTTGACCAATATCACCATGGGATCGTCTTGTGAAGAGTCAACACCCTTGAAATCTTCGTCAGTGAAGGTGATGGGTGACATTCTCGGTCGGAAGGAGATGGTGTTCACCTGATGCATTGCCCTCAGGTGTTTCTTTCTTGCGCTATTGGAGCTACCCCTTGTAGCGAATCCTCTAAAAATTGTGTTGATAACCTCTTAGTCACCCCTTCTCTCATCCCTTCTTGGGGGGGTCCTTTTTCCTCGGTCGATGCTTGGGTCGACGGTCTCGTGCCCTTGATGGGGAGTAGTCCCTTCGTCTCGTTGGCTCCTCCCTCCGTGGGGACTGCTTTGCACCACGACCCCCTTGTACAAATTGGCGGAGATGTCCATCTTAGATAAGTTCATCGATCTTATCCATCAAAGCTTGGCATTCCTCATGGTATGTCCATTGTTTCTATGATACCGACACCTATGGGTACGATTGGCATTATCAAGGCTTGCAGCCTTCCTTTGTGGTAGAATTAACTCGGCGTTTAGAGCCTCATCTATGATTTTTCCCCTGTCGACGCTCAAGGGTGTATACTTTGTGAATCGTCCAACTCGGTTATCTCTACGCTTATCCCCTCGACCGATAGCTGGTCGGTTTTGGCATTCCTTCTTGTCCTTCGCTTTGTCTCCACTGGCTTCCACTCCTGCCTAAGTTTTGAACTCTATCATCGCTTCCAGCTGCATAAACTTGGCGGCTCTCTGCCTAAGCTCGTCCAAGCTTGCAACCAGTTGCATGCACAAGCTATTAGCAAACGGTCCCGGCCGCAGGGCTATCAGCATGTGATGCATTGCTACATCCGGGCTTAGGTTCCAGATGCTCATGGCCACCTTGCCAAACTTGTCTACAAACATTTTTAGTGATTCCCCCTTCTCCTAGCGGATGCCGACCAGGACGATGGTTAGATGGTGCGGTCGACTGGTGGTGAATTGTGTCTCAAGCTTGGACACGAGCATTTGAAAATAGTCGATAAAGTTCAGAGAGAACTTCGTAAACCAACTCAAAGCTCCTCCTTTCAGCGATGTAGGGAATAATCAACATAGGACCGTGTCGTCCGAGGTATATAAGCTCATGTGTGTGGTGTGCTCGCTTGGGTTGGTTGTACCGTTATAGTGATCCTTATTGAAGCCTTTCCACTTATCCGGTACTCCGATTATGGAGTCGGTAAAAGGGTGTCGGCGGATTGATTCCAGGGTGCCGATCGTGGGAACCGACTTGTTCAGATAGGACTCGCGATCAACCTCTTGGGTGTGGACCTTGTCTTTCGGCTCCTCCACAGTCTTGGGGCTAGTGGGGATGGTGAAGGACCTCTCGACAAGATTAGTCGGTCCTACTGACGGTCCCTCCTCCACGAACTTCCTCTTCATTTCTTCATTTTCCTTTCGGAGAGCCAAGATCTCATCCTCGTTTTTCTTAGTGATCTCCTCATTCCTTCTCTTCATCTCAGCCCTCCCTCTCTGCAGAAACATCAATAATGTCATCTGCTCAGCTTCGGTCATCCTTTCACTAGCCATGCTTCAAGTTTGTACCATCTACTTTCTTTTCCAAGCTGATTCTCTCAGTCCCACGGTGGGCGCTAATTGTTCTCAAACTGGTTTGGGGCCAAGAGAACGATTTTACTCCTTCTCAGTCGGTCGGTCTGCACTCTTACTCCTCTCCAAACAAGCTCCTTACTTTCCTCTATCTCTCGGTCTCATAAAGTCCAGACTCGGATGGTACTTGCAAAAGGCACTCCGACGCTCAAGTCAGAATTCAAGAATTCAGTATTCGACACTCGATATTCTGAGCACTGTGTATGACATACTTGGTTCTTGGATTTTGTGCCTATTTATATGGTTATTATGGGTCGGATGGTACTTGCAAAAGGCACTCCGACGCTCAAGTCAGAATTCAAGAATTCAGTATTCGACACTCAATATCATGAGCACGGTGTATGACATACCTGGTTCTTGGATTTTGTGCCTATTTATATGGTTATTATGGATCTTTTCTTGTTGGGTCAGATTAGGGAGTTGCGTCATGTTTATAAGTGTATTACCTAAGCGTAATGGTCTTTACAGTCTCGGTCGTACAGATCCTATTGATACAAAAGTCACCAAAAAAATTTCACACTAGTTTAAACATGATAGAATGGGTATATATATAACATTTAATTAATATTTTTTATTATGTTATCTGTCATACTAACTTTTATCTTTATCTTCTCAAATATAAAGGTTAGGAAGAAGACTAATAAAGAAAATATTATATGATTTATCAAGATCATCTAAGAAAAATGTTTTTCTTCAATAAAATATCTTACAAGTTGCTTCAGTAGCATTCGAGATTCAACAACAAAAAAATGCATTCCACAAGCCCATATCATAATAAACGTTAACCACGAAAAAGTTACGAGACGGGTTAAGGAAAAAAATACTATGTTTTTGGGAGGGGTCGAACAAAAAGTTCTTTTTGAGATTTCATTGTGTAAATCTCATTTTACAATTAAGTTTTGTAAGATTAAATTAAAAATTTATCTTTTGAAATAATATTAGAATTATTTAAAATTAATTATAAGGATTTGTTAAATCTGTCGTATCATCTTTTATAATATATGTGCTGTATTATCTTTTATAAGTGTTATATTTTATAATATATAAGTAGATATAAATTTTAAATCCGTAAAAGTTGACTTATACTTAACGCATTTTATTTCATGAGATTTTCACTATTTTGATACAGTATATTTGATCCATAGAGAACTGAAAAAGGTAAACTCAGTGGCTTGGGGTTTAGGTCCCTCCCCACCAAGAAAAGCATTAAGCAGACAACATGTGAATCCTTTCAAATATCCGATTATTGAGGAAAGAATATTCATTTTTCAATTATTCCTGTCTTCTACAAAGCTTCAAGTTTATATGGTTTATCTGCTTAATTAATATCAATTACTAGTCATCTTTCCCTTCACTCTCTAGGCCGGCAATATTAAATTCATAAAATAAAATCTAATTTTGTTTATTTTTTGTCTTTGCTACACCTGACACAGTTAACAATGTTTTTCCTTGTGCTCGACGATGAAAAGCCTTTGATATATGTTGGTTACGGTTCCCACACCTTTTGACTCAGCCTCACAACATCACCTTAGCATTAACAGGACAACTCAAATTTGCAGAAAATGTCAGGAGAGGAAATCTTGTCATCCAACGAAGAAGAATATGATATATCTCAGCCTCCATTTGGTAACAGAAATGGCTACAATTCAAGAATAGGAATCTATCACTCTCTAGTTAAGCTTGACACTAAGCATGAAATCCCAACAAAGCCTGACCTTAACACTGCCCATTTTGTGCTGTCACAATTCCCACAAGCACATCTTGCTGAGGCAAAAACTGCATTCATTGATGCAAAAACTAATCTGAGTGTTAGCTATGGTGAGCTAAGAAGGTCTACCTACTCCCTTGCATCAGCTTTGTTCCATGGACTTGGGGTTAGGAAAGGTGATGTGGTATTTTTATTGTCACCAAACTCAACCTTGTACTCAGCCATATGCCTAGCTGTGTTAGCAGTTGGAGCAATTCTGAGCCCTGCCAACCCCATCAACACTGCATCAGAAATTGCGAAACAAGTGAGTGATTCAGGTGCTAAACTAGCCATCTCAGCACCAGACGAGCTACACAAATTGGTCCGAACTGGGGTTCCTACAATTCTTACTTCTCGTTCTTCTGATGGCAGCATGTTATCAGTTGAAGAGTTAATAGAAGGCTGTTATAATTCAACAGAGTTGCCGCAAGTTCCTGTGGCACAGTCAGAGACTGCTGCTATACTTTACTCTTCAGGGACCACAGGAATAAGCAAAGGCGTGGTCTTAACTCATGCAAATCTCATTTCCATAACGAGATTAGTTTTGTGGTCTGCTGAGGTCAGTGGATCCCAAGATGATATTTTCTTGGCCTTCATTCCAATGTTTCACATCTATGGACTTGTATTCTTTGGATTAGGATTGTTATGTGTGGGTATAACAACAGTTTTGATGCGGAAGTTTGATTTCCAAGATATGCTTGATGCAATCCAGAAGCACAAGGTTAACAACATACCAGCTGTGCCACCAGTGATCCTTGCGCTAGTAAAGCATTCGAGGGAAGCTAGGTGTGACTTGTCCAGCCTAAGAAGGGTGGGGACAGGTGCTGCACCTTTGAGCAAGGAAGTGGCACAGAAGTTCAGGAAGATGTTTCCATGGATTGAACTAAGGCAAGGTTATGGACTAACAGAAAGTAGTGGTGGATCAACATTTTTTGCCTCAGACAAAGATGCTAAAGCTCATCCAGATTCGTGTGGGAAGCTGATTCCAACATTTTTTGCAAAAGTTATAGACACTGAAACGGGGAAGCCTTTGCCGCCTCGCAAAGAAGGAGAGTTGTGGTTAAAAAGTCCTACTATTATGAAAGGATATCTTGGAAATTTGGAGGCAACAAGTGCAACAATTGATTCAGAAGGTTGGTTGAGGACTGGTGATCTTGGTTACATTGATGATAATGGATTTGTTTACATAGTTGAACGGATAAAAGAGCTAATCAAGCACAATGGGTATCAGGTATTCAAACCCATAACAGTTTCAGTTTTCAACTACAATATCACTAAATTGCTTAGTTATCAAGGTAACAACATCTTGCTTGTCTCAGGTAGCTCCTGCAGAACTGGAGTCTGTGCTGCTGAGTCACCCTCTTATAGCTGATGCAGCAGTTATACCGTGTGTTACCCTCTCACGTTTTTCATTCTTACTATTCATAATCTGTGTGAATTTCTCATATGGAAACAAAGACATGATGCAGGTTGGAAGATGAAGAAACTGGACAGATACCAATGGCATATGTGGTGAGAGCAGCTGGTTCTCAACTCTCAGAAGACCAAATCATTCAATTTGTTGCAGGCCAGGTAACTTTTATTTTTCTTTGCTCATTTAAGTATTTTTTAATGTACATAAAATAAAATGGAGAATTTTCAGGTGGCTCCATATAAGAAAGTAAGAAGGGTGAGTTTCATTGACACTATTCCAAAGTCAGCTGCTGGCAAGATATTGCGTAAGGATCTTGTTTCACAAAGCAAATTTCAACCTGTCTCCAAGCTATGAAGAGCAAGTAGAAATGATAGTATCCCAGAATGTTTCACTGTTCTAAGATATCAAATTGTTAATCCTAGATTTACTGGTGCAGGCTAAATGGATATTTAATGTTTGTAGAACTAGAACAAATGGATTTGGCAAGAAGAACACAGTGAATCAGAACTCTAAATAAATATTTATTAATAAAGAATATTGCCCTTTGTGGTTTTGATCTTATTCTGAGTTTGTGAATTCAGTATTTTTCTGTTGTCTTTTGAGGCTTTGATTGCATGTGTCACTACCATTTGTGTTTATGGATAAACAGAAAGTTTGTATATATCGTGCTGAGATTTTAATTGTACAAAGATTCACTCCAAGCCAAAATATTCATTGTACAATGGCTATTGTTTATTTTCTTAATCTATTATTCTTTCAAATTATATTTTCTATGTATATGGAGTAGCTTCACCAGTATCTTATTTATGGACTCTATATAAAATAAAAATGTAATGACAATTCAAATACTAACACTATTTTAATCTTAAAATTACACTAATAACTTTCTAAATCTATATGGCAGCCTCATATATCTCTCTTTATCTAAACAATATTTTAAAGTTTGAAATAAAACAAAATTTTCTAAGAAAATTAACTCATTCAAATTCAAATTATAATATTTACAAGACATTTGATTTATTCTATTTTCTCTCTCTTGTAATTCTTCTTATTATTATCTCTCAAGCATGAGATTGATTCTTCATTATTTAATTTTAACCGATTACGAGAAATTAAAGTAACAAGGAAAAAAATGAGAATGATACCAGAAATTTTTAGGTGAAAAACCCCTTTAAATAGAGGTAAAAAAACCACCGACGAGAGAGCCAAAACTTCCACTATAATGGTACTGGGAGTACAATGAATTTCTCTCAGGGTGATGATAAATAGCCCCAAAACAAATTCTCTTTATATGGGTTAAACACTACAAGTGTGTGTTGCTGTTTGTTGTGTGTTACATTGCTTGAAAGAAGTCACTATATATAGTGGTTCTAGGAGACAACAATAATAAATACAATTAATGGTAATTAACCTCCCTTTGATTGCAATTGATTGTGGCAATTAACCTCCCATTGATTGCAATTGATTGTGGCAATTAACCTCCCATTGATTACAATTGATTGTGGCAATTAACCTCCCAATTATGACAAGAAAACGGAAAGGTGAGTCATAACCCACAATTTTCTCTCTCCCTCTCAATTTTGATTTGTTTTTATATCTTTTTTCTTTTATATTCTAACTCCTATTTATTCAAATTCAAAACAATTTTTTGTATATTTCTTAATACTTCTAAAATGTTTTCATTTTTAGTAGAAAAGGTTAGTATTTAAAAAACATATAATATTTTTTTTTTCTAAAAATTGAGCAATTTGAATATTTTAATTAATCATAGAAACACATAAGAATTTCAAAATTTATTTTGAACCTAAAATTTTTTAAATTTCAATGGTTTCTATACCTTTTATAATAATATGTATTTCATTTTTAATATTTACTTTGAAATTTTGTTGAACTCTTTCAAAAAAATTATGAGTCAAAAATTAACTTGAAAAGTAAAGATAGTCGAATAAAAAAAATTAAATCAATTATTCTAAAAAAACTAGTTGTCCTAAAGACTTTTGAAATTGTAATGTTATTGGTATACCTTAATGTTGTTCTTATCAAAAAAGTGAAGGCTAAGATATTGATGATGTGAAATCTTTAAGCTTTGTAAGTTGAGTTGTTGATATTAATGAGGAAATGTCTATGTGGGGATGAGGTATGTACAAAAATGAAATGGAGGTTTTGTTGACTTTGGCTTAATTCCAAGTCCCACATTGGTGGGTTCATTGTTTGGGAAGGAGGTTTGAGGGTTATAAATTAAACTTTCCTCCTTCATTGTTATATATCCCAATTTGTAATATCTTCTCTCATAATAATAAAAGTGAGCTGTTTTTGCTGTGCTTGGAGATTAGGCTAAATTGGCCGAACTCCGTTAACAATTTTCGGGTGTGTTTTTTCCTCTTTATCTCTTTTATTATTCCGCTTTATTTATTCAATATTATTTGTCGGGTAACTCTGTTAGGGTTCTGTTTTAGTGGGAAAATTACCCGTTTTTCCCAACAAGTGGTATCAAGAGCTGAAGGTTCGCCTTGGGTTGTTTGAAATTATTTGTAATATTGAATATTATATTTTGAGTTTGTAATGGCAAATCAAGAAGAAGAAGCGAAGGATGTATCCAGAGTGTCGGGCTCCTCGTCATCATGGTCGAGGTTCCCGGTGTCCACTTTGAAATTGGCGGTGGAAATATTTGATAGCACTGGACATTTTGGCATGTGGCAAGGAGAGGTCTTGGACTCTTTTTTTCAGCAGGGTCTTGATATTGCTATTGAAGGAGAGAAACCAAAAGAGGTAGAGGAGAAAGATTGGAGCATCATCAACCGGTTGGCATGCGGAACTATTCGATCCTGCCTGTCCAGAGAGCAGAAGTATGCTGTAAAAAATGATACTTCTGCACACAAACTGTGGAAGGCATTAGAGGACAAGTTTCTGAAGAAGAGTGGTCAGAACAAGCTCTTGATGAAGAAAAGGTTGTTCCGATTTGACTACCAACAAGGTACTACTATGAATGCACACATCACTATGTTTAATCAATTAGTAGCAGACCTGTTGAATTTAGATGTGAAGTTTGAGGATGAAGATTTGGCTTTAATGTTGTTATCATCTCTTCCTGATGAATTTGAACATTTGGAGACTACGCTCCTTCACGGGAAGGAGAATGTGTCGTTAGATGCTATTTGTTCTGCTTTATATAGTCATGAATTGAGAAAGCAGGATAAGATGAAAACCAAATCAACGAAATTAGAAGAAGCATTGGTGGCAAGAGGTCGTCAACAAAGTCAAACAAATGGGAGAAGAGGGAGGTCTAAATGTAAAGGTCGAGCCGTTGCCAAAGACGAGTGTGCTTTCTGTCATGAGAAAGGACACTGGAAGAAAGACTGTCCAAAACTGCAGAAGAAAGGGAAGGCTCCACAAGATGCAAATGTTGCAGAATGCAAAAGTGATATGGAATCAGATATCTCTTTAATTGTCTCGCTTTCAGCATCATCGTATCCAGATGAGTGGATATTGGATTCAGGTTGTACCTATCATATGTGTCCCATTCGAGATTGGTTCTTAGAATTTCAAGAACTTGATGGCGGGGTTGTTTACATGGGTAATGATAATCCATGTAAGACAGCTGGGATAGGTTCAATCAAGCTGCGGAATCATGATGGATCCACCAGAATTTTGCGGGATGTACGGTACGTGCCAAAGTTGAAGAAGAATCTCATCTCATTGGGGGCTTTAGAATCTAAAGGCCTAGTTGTGACGATGCGAGATGGAATTCTTAAAGCAACTTCAGGAGCACTGGTGATGTTGAAAGGCGTGAGGAAGAACAATTTGTATTACTACCAAGGTAGTACAGTGGTGGGGACAGTAGTGACAGCAACTTCTAGCTCTAAGAAGGATGCTGAGGCAACGAAGTTGTGGCATATGAGGTTGGGACATGCTGGAGAGAAATCCTTGCAAATTCTTACCAAGCAGGGATTGTTGAAAGGTACGAAGGCTTGCAAACTTGAATTTTGTGAGCATTGTGTTATGGGAAAACAACGAAGAGTGAAGTTTGGCACTGCAATTCACAATACCAATGGTATTCTGGATTATGTGCATTCAGATGTGTGGGGACCTGCCAAGACTCCGTCAATCGGAGGTAGGCATTATTTTGTCACTTTTGTGGATGATTTTTCCAGGAGAGTTTGGGTGTTTACTATGAAGAACAAAAATGATGTGCTTGAAATTTTCCTTAAGTGGAAGGCTCAAGTTGAAAACCAGACAGGAAGGAAGATTAAGGTTCTCCGAACAGACAATGGAGGAGAATACAAGAGTGATCCGTTCCTGAAGGTATGCCAAGATTGTGGCATAGTTCGACACTTCACTGTTAGAAAAACACCACAACAGAATGGGGTTTCGGAGCGTATGAACAAGACACTTGTGGAGAAAGTTCGTTGTATGTTGTCTAATGCTGAGTTAGGCAGAGAGTTTTGGGCTGAGGCTGTGACATACGCTCAACATCTCGTCAATCGTTTGCCATCATCTGCTATAGATGGCAAAACCCTGTTAGAGGTATGGTTTGGAAAACCTGCAACTGATTATGATTCTTTGCATGTTTTTGGTTCTATTGCATATTATCATGTGATTGAATCAAAGTTGGATCCACGGGCAAAGAAAGATCTTTTCATGGGCTTTAGTCCTGGAGTAAAGGGATACCGTTTGTGGTGTCTAGAGGCAAAAAAGATGATTATCAGCAGGGATGTTACCTTTGATGAATCTGCCATGTTAAAGAAGGTAAATCCAGAAGGAGCTGATAGTACTCCGCAACAGGTGGAGTGTTCCCGAAAGCAGGTGGAGTTTGAGTAGACAGTGGTGATCTCAACACAAAATACCACAAGTGACTCTCATATGGCAGAAGAAGAGTCAGATGAGGAAGAGGTTCCTACCCAAGAATCTCAACAGCAATCAACGCCAATTGCAGTTAGAAGACAGAGACAAGATATTCAGAAGCCTGCTCGTTTCATGGATATGGTTGCCTATGCACTTCCAGTTGTTGATGACCTTCCATCCACTTACCCAGAAGCCATTTTGAGTTCAGAGAGTGGTAATTGGGCAGGTGCGATGGAAGAGAAGATGCAGTCTTTGAAGAAGAACAAGACGTGGAAGATGGCACAATTACCAAAAGGTAAGAAGGCAATTGGGTGCAAATGGGTATTTGCAAAGAAAGAAGGATTTCCTAATAAAGAAGATGTTCGCTACAAGGCAAGGTTGGTTGCTAAAGGCTTTGCTCAGAGGGAGGGATTTGATTATAATGAGGTATTTTCTCCAGTTGTTAAACATTCCTCCATTCGAATTTTGTTGGCCTTGGTAGCACAGTTGAATTTAGAGCTTGCTCAACTTGATGTAAAGACTGCGTTCCTACACGGTGATTTGAAGGAGGAAATCTATATGACTCAACTAGAAGGATACAAGGTTGATGGTAAAGAAGATTGGGTTTGTAAACTTAGCAAATCGTTGTACGGATTGAAACAATGTCCGAGACAGTGGTATAAACGATTTGATAAGTTCATGAAGGATCAGAAGTACAAGAGAAGCAAATATGATCACTGTGTGTATTTGCGCAGACTTGAAGATGGTTCCTACATTTACTTACTCTTATATGTTGATGATATGCTGATTGCAGCAAGGAGCCAAGTTGAGATTGACAGGTTAAAGGCTCAGTTGAATAAAGAGTTCGAGATGAAGGATTTGGGGGAAGCCAAGAAGATTCTCGGCATGGAGATAAACAGGGACAAGGAGAGGGGAAAACTTTGGTTCTCACAGAAGCAGTATTTGCAGAAGGTACTACAACGTTTTGGTATACACGAAGATACAAAAACCTGTAAGTACCCCACTTGCTCCTCATTTGAAATTGAGTAGCCGTTTATCTCCGACGACTGATGAAGAACGAGAATACATGGCGAAAGTCCCATATGCAAATGCAGTTGGAAGCTTGATGTATGCAATGGTGTGTACAAGACCAGATATTTCACAGGCTGTGAGTGTTGTTAGCAGATACATGCATAATCCGGGCAAGGGTCATTGGCAAGCTGTGAGATGGATTCTACGGTACCTCTAAAATACCTTAGATGTTGGATTGGCATTTGAGCAAGATGAATCACTTGGTCAATGCATAGTTGGATATTGTGATTCTGATTATGCAGGTGATTTGGATAAGCGACGGTCTACAACTGGCTATTTGTTCACTTTAGCAAAAGCGCCAGTTAGTTGGAAGTCTACCTTGCAGTCTACGGTGGCTTTGTCTACGACAGAGGCAGAGTATATGGCGATTACAGAGGCTGTGAAGGAAGCAATTTGGCTTCATGGATTGCTTAAAGACTTGGGAGTTGGTCAGAAACAACTTGAGTTATATTCTAATAGTCAGAGTGTTATTCATTTAGCAAAGAATCAAGTCTTTCATGCACGGACGAAGAACATTAATGTTCGCTATCACTTTGTGCGTGAGATTCTCGAAGAAGAGGAGATTGTTCTCCAGAAGATTCACATTACGGAGAATCCTGCAGATATGCTCACCAAGGTGGTTACAAGGACCAAGTTTGAACACTGTTTAGACTTGGTTAATATCTTGCACATTTGAAGTTGGCGTCCGGAGGCGCAAATTTGAAGCACTATAAAGTTTGTTTTTGTTATGTTTTGAGAAGATTTTTTTTAGGTGGGACTTGAAATTAAGCCAAGGTGGAGATTTGTTGATTTTGGCTTAATCCCAAGTCCCACATCGGTGGGTTCATTGTTTGGGAAGGAGGTTTGAGGATTATAAATTAAACTTTCTTCCTTCACTGTTATATATCCCAATTTGTAATATCTTCTCCCATAATAATAAAAGTGAGTTGTTTTTGCTGTGCTCGGAGATTAGGCTAAATTGGCCGAACTCCGTTAACAATTTTTGGGTGTGTTTTTTCCTCTTTATCTCTTTTATTATTCCCCTTTATTTATTCAATATTATTTGTCGGGTAACTCTGTTAGGGTTCTGTTTTAGTGGGAAAATTACCTGTTTTTCCCAACAGATTCATCTATGAAAATGCTCTTATGCTTAAGTCGGTCAAAGAATAGAAAAAAAAAGTGCATTATAAAGTATTAAGCATGAGTTGAAGTTAGACTTTCTTTTATGAATGTGTTATTATATAGACTTCTAGAGTTCTTATTTATAGGGTTAATGACATGAATAATGATATCATATATACCTTTCTATATATTTGTTATGTTTAATATTATATTAAAGATATAAAAGAAGATAAACCAATTGTTAAATCTTTATATGGTTCAAATTGATTTGTTAATAATAACTAATTTCTAAGATTTCGAGCTATATTTTTAATAATTGGATAGATATCAATACATAAGCCCTTAAAACTCAAAATATGAATAAATGTTATTAGGCATGCACGTAAAGCATTTTTGTTAAACTAAAAATGTGAGCTTTGAAATGGTTTACTATTAATCAAAATATGTGATGCTCAAATTTATAATAAATGAGTTAAAGGTTCATTAGATATAATTTGGTAGTGGAGCCTAACCACTCATTCAATTAGTATAATGTGGTGATTTAACAATAAAAGATTGGTTAAGATACAAGGTCAAGCAATAGATTCTTAAAAGATCGACAAATAAAAATCAAATATTGAATCATATATATCTTTAATGTTTCTTTTAAATTGAATTCAAGTCAAGCATTTAGGTTTGTATGGTAAATAAAAAGGCAAGAAGAGAGTCTATATGTTCACCTATAAGGTCAAAAAAATATTGAATAGTATATAATATTGCAAGAAAATTATTCAATAGAAACTAATTTTAGAAACCAAAATAATTAGTTACTATTTGACTAAATTAAAATCATTTTATAAACTAAAAAAATTATTGGTATCTAAAGTAGTTTCTATTATTAATAAAAATTTATAAAATAGTTTCCAAATTGATATTTAACCATTAGCTATTAAGATTTTAGCTACTTACTACTTTGTATTCTAAATTAGTCTTTATTAGTCTTTTAGAAACTAATTTATAATCTAAAATATTAGTAGCTAAAATCTTGATAGCTAATTTAGATATCAATTTAGAAACTATTTTATAAATTTTTATTAATAATAGAAGTCACTTTAGATATCAATAATTTTTTAATCTTTAAAATAATATTTAATTTAGTCAGTGACTAATTATTTTTTATCTCTAAATTTAATTACTATTTAATTATTTTCTTGTAATATAAGCTTACCAATTGTTAAGTCGGTATTGACAAAACAATATATTGGTCCTATAATTTTTTCCTTTAAATAAATAAAAGAAAAAACAAAATTTGTAATATACTAAAGTTAATTAGTTCAGACATTTCTCATATTGAAGTTATGGTTGAACTTGACATTATAAAATTAGTTCATTGTACTTTATAATATATATATATATATATATATATATATATATAGTTTCTTATGACATCATTTATATGAATTTTATATAGAAGATATAAATAAACACTAAAAATGAATATTTAAAGTTTAATAAGAAGCAAATACGCAACTACTGTAGTGTAGTTAATTATTTCACTAAGGTTTGTCTAATTTGCTTTCCTTTTAAAATAAATTGGATGTGACTACACCACATGAGTTTGAAGAAACATTTGTATAGATAAAAAAAATATAAAGAAAAACAGTTTTAAAGAGATAATCATTTCTGTAAAATAAAGTTTAAATAGTAAGTATTTTTGTTTGTAAATTTTTAATTTAAATAATAAAATATACATATTTCATCTCATTTAAATTACTTCTATCTTGGATAAATTGTCTGAATAATTAAATTATCATCATAACAATATTAATAATGATAAAAGTAAGGACTTATAAAATAGTTTTAGAATATAAGTGATATATTTTAAAAGATACGTGAATATTTTATTATAAAGTGAAAAAATATGTAAATAGAAAAATCAATTATTTAGGTTTCATTCTAAAAGAATATCCATCTCTTTAAACTTTTTCTTTTCCTTTTTCCTGCCTCCTCTCTAACTTTCTAAACTCCTTTGTCATCATACTGATGATCAGAGTCTCTCATTGAATTCCTTTCTGATAGTAAATACTACTGCCAGATCAGAGTTTTAGACATAGTAAATTTATTTTGATCCTTATTCCTTTGAGTCAGTTTTGAACTTATTAGATTATCTTTGGCATAAGATTTGCATGTGATGTTTCTAGCTTTAAGATTAGTCCTTGTTAGTTCAGAGTCCTAGTGATATACTTAGATCTTTGATTATGACCTTGAGGTGCATGTTAAGCTACCCTTGGACTTTGTAGGATTGAAGCTCTTTGTGAGCACATCTACTTCTTCTTGGGTAAGGGAAACTAGTTTTATTCTAAATATAACCCTAAGTTAGAAGATCTGAATGTGGAGGTAATGTGGTCACCAATTCTATTTTTCTAGCAGGATTGTTTGTATTTTAGTTAAGTTGTATATTGATTAAAATTTAAACTGTGAAATGGTTGATTTTTGGTATTTTGTATATTATATATTGATTTTGATGTGAATAAGTTATTAATTGTGTTTTGATTGAGATTGGAAGTGTATGAATTATTTGAGATGTATTATGATGCATTTGAAGTGTAAAGATTAATAGGTGTTGATGGTTGAATCTGGATATTGAAATTGATTTAGAAAATCATTAATGGTTGAGTATAGGTTGACATAGGAACACAATGAGAGTACATGTACAACTCTTAACAAATTGAATTGATATTTTGATATGATAGGTTCTATAAAATAGAGGTTAGAACGTACAAATTGTAGTGAGATCATGCATATAATAGTTTTGAGCTATTTTTTTTTTTGCATTTTTTGCTCAAGCGAGATATT
Source organism: Phaseolus vulgaris (assembly GCF_051622355.1). NCBI lineage: Eukaryota > Viridiplantae > Streptophyta > Magnoliopsida > Fabales > Fabaceae > Phaseolus > Phaseolus vulgaris. The sequence goes on from NC_143504.1 coordinate 42,574,864, forward strand.
TTCGCTTAAGCGAAATATTCTCACTCAAGCTAGCTTGAGACAGTGAGTTCCATACCTATTTTTACTTAAGTGATAAATTCTCGCACAAGCGAAAATAGGATGGTGCTCTCGAGTCCATTTTCACTCAAGCTAGAGGGGTTCTCGCTCAAGCGAAAATGGGGTACTCCCGAGTCCATTTTCTCTCAAGCGAGACCCATTTTCACTCAAGCAAGACTATTTTTGCTCAAGCTAGAAAAATAAAAATAAAAACTTAAATTTTAAGATTTGCTTGTGTTTCTTTTCTATTATTGTTTATTGTTTTTAATTAATTTATATGTGAATTTTAATTATATAGTTAATTGAAAATCCTTTAGCTTTTGCGTGTTTTATGTAAATTCTTGGATTGTTGTTTGCTTTCTAAGCTTTAGTGAGATTAAATGGTGTGATGTGAAATTTGAAATTGTAATTGAGACATAGTATTTTAAGAAAAGAAAATAGTGTGTTGTGATTATTAGGAGAGTGTATTGATTTGTGAGTGCTTTATAAAAGAGATGATCCTTACTCTATTGGTATAATAGAATCATATAGATAAAGTTATTCAGGTCATGAGAGTCGAAGCAAGTGCCTATGACTTTGTCTGCGGTTTGAAAAATAATCTGGTTTGGCATGTCATATGAATTAACCTTATCATATGAGATGATTTGATGTTGAGATTATTATGAACATGATTGTGTGGATTCACAACGAGTAGTATGATAGTTGCATGTCTTTGAGTGTTAATTTCAATACACGAGTCTTCTAAAAGTAGAGTCAAGTATCTTTGTGTTTGTGGGTCATTAGAAGTCTGACATAAGAAAGATGAATTATAAATTTTATAGACACGTGATTTCTCTGTGAAAATGTATGAAAATTGATGAATTTATGCTTGTTAATTAAAGTTACATTTTATTAGAAGTTTTAAAAATAGATAACTTACTATTTTATTTGTGTTGTATTTGTTTTCTTTATATGTGATGATCGTGTATTTATACAGGAGTAGGTGATGTTTCAGGTGATAGAGCGTCACTCTGAGTTGATGGAGCAATTTATGTTTGTTTTAACTTATGTATATGTTAAAATCCCTATGTGAGATATATTTTGAAATATTGTATGACTGGTATGTATATATGTAAATATTTAATTAGATATTGCATATTGTTATATTTTTTTTTTCATTTTTGATTTACTTATCTAGAATGAGATTTTAATTTCTGAATTGTATTTTTTGAATTTCAGATTTTCAAATCTGAAATATAGGATAATTTTGAAAATTAATAGGGTGTATGTTCAAACTGGTCATTGGTACCGTGGAGGAAGAATTTGTTTAAAAAGTTAATAAGACAAATAGCTCCCGGTGAGTGTACAAATAATAAGGATATATGAAAAAGATTCAACAAGTGAATAGGCCGCATAAATGTAAATTTAAATTTTGGGTTTTAGTTTTCATGGTTATGAGGAGTCACTAATATAAATAGGGTAATTGTCGTACATGTATTTTCTTCTTCCTCCAAAACTAATATTTCTTCCATTCTTAAATAAACACAAGGTCAACAAAGAAAATAAAAATTATTAAATTGTTAAGAAAAATGAAAAACATTTTGACGAGGAGAAATGAAGATTAAGAATTTATTGTTCTTTATTAGAGAAGATTGATATTCAAAATGGAGACGATTTCATTCTATAACTCTTATAGTTTCAAAAAAACAATTGAGAACATTTATTTTCTACGATTCATAAAGCAAATTCAGAATACAAAATTCGAAATACAAAATTTGTATTCTGGTACAATCTAGAATAAAAAATTTTACGACCATGAAATTTTTTTTATAAATTTTAACTTCCGAATTTTATAATCTCTGAAAAGTTTTTGGATTATAACTGTTCTCGCCGGTTGACTTCCTTCGCTGGTTGACTCTAACAGCTGTTTTGGCCCTTTGATCTCGCCTGAGAATCTTGCCTTCTTGATCAAGAAACCTCTCACCTGCAAAGACAAAGGGACGCCCTAGCGGTCGTTTGCACTCCGACGCTCAAGTCAGTATTAGGGCAAAGAACACCAAGTGTATAGAATAACTTCAGTCTTAAAAGTTGCGTACCTTACTAGGGTTCTTAGCACCCTATATATAGGTTGAAACTAGGGTTTACCTCTGTTCTGTTACCATTGTCTAGGGTTCCTTGGGAAGTGTCCCTGTGCCGCTATTATGTAATCTTCGCATATCTGGCACATGAGCTTCCTTTAACTGGAGTGCAACGAATAATCAGAGTGACCGCTAGGTCCCAACTTGGTGCACCTAATATCCAGCGCCATCTGTTTCGCGGGTGCCCTAGGTATCCACGTGCCATGCATGCAACTTCCCTGGAAACCCTAATTCTACCGGGCCCTTACGCCTCATAGGATTATCCATGATGTTGCGCCTTCATGCGTCATACATCCCACATGCATGGATCCCTCGTGCCTTAGGCTTCCCATACATCTCTTGTCTTTAGCTATTTATCTTAATGAAATTCTAGGGCCCAGCTTACGGGGCTTTTTACTTCATCCTGATGGTTGATGTCCGATCTTCTCCCTCCACTAGTGAGGTCCGATATTGATCTCCAACATCGGATTTAGGATAGCAACCCCAAAGACTGACCGACTCTCGGGTATGTGTCTGGGGTCCACTTTGCGTGACCCCCTCCCATTACCAAATACCGGTGCGCGATGTATGAGGTCAGCTTCTGGGTCAGTAACCGAGGACTGATCGGGACAATAACATTGCTAATAAAAAAGATCTGAAAAGTTTTTGGATTTTATATTTTAAAAAATTAAAAAAAATATTTAATAAAAAGTACTAAAAAATAATTTGAGTATTTTTTAAAGTATAAGAATGCTAGAAGAAAGACATGAAGATGTAGAAAGGAATACACTTAAGAAGTAAAAGTTTGAAAATAATAGACATTTGAAAGAAAGGAAAATTAAATTTTCATATGTTGGAAAAATAATAGTTTGTTATCTATTTTGTAGGTCATTTAGTATTGTGTTTTAGTTATGTTTTGTGTGAAAAATGATTTTAAGGAATTAAAAAAATAAGATGGAAAAATTATTATTTATATTTAAAATAGATACTTTTATAAATATTTAATTTAGATAATTTACTTTTTATGTACAAAAGATGTTAATAAATATAAAATAAAATATATTAAAATTAATGTTTTTTATAAATTGTAATAAATAATATAAATTAATTTCTAAAAAAATATTAAAATATAAAGAAATCTGAAGATATTTAATTAATGTAATCAAACTTAGAAACTATTATAACACGTATAGAGAGAACTAATGAAATATAATAAGATAAATAAATGGAAGGAGACGAAAATTAAAATAAATGTTATATAATTGTTTATATATATATATATATATATATATATATATATTTCATGTTTCAATTTTTTTTTTAAATCGTTTATGGACTTTTTGTCAATATGATAATCAAGAGTGAAGAGTGATTTGTATATTCATGATAATCAAGAATGATTTTTATACTCATGATAACGAAAAGTAGGTTTTGTCTTTGTTAATTGATCTTTTGGAATTTTGGTTTATGTACCATCTGTGATTGAACATCTTATCGAATATATGATTGAAACCATCTACGAAGTCTAGTCGAATACACGATAAGAAATCGAGAAACACCATCTCAAGGCATATCATTAGCACAATCAAAGTGCACAAAATAGCTGCATAATATTAGGATTAACTCGATAATTCGCGCTAAACCAGACCCACTATGAGCGACTCATTTTAATCCTATAAATACATACTCCAAGACAAGGTAAATGTACACATTATATAGCATTTATTACTCTAACAAATGTATATCAAATCCTAACTTAAGTGTTGAATGACCTTTTGCAGGTACTCCCACTCTAACCGAGGTCAAAGATCAAGACTTGAGAGAGAAAATTTGCAAGCTCTTGTTAGAAAGAAGAAAAAGAAAAGAGACAAGAAAGAGAAGAAAGAAAAAAAGAGAATAGAAAAGTATTTGTCTAGAGTTGAACCAGATATTGATAACATTTTATCTTTTATAGAAAACCCTTTTGAGGATGTGCTTGAATAAAAAATTATGTTTGGAGCTAAACCATATATAGATATAAACTTTTCCCCCATGGAAAAGTTAAATGAAGGTTTGTTTGAAAAAGAAGAGGAATCTAGAAAGGACGAGGAGTATCTTATAACACTACGGCTAATTGAAAAAGAATCCTTAAAAGGGGATTGCAATACTTTGAACTCTCATTTTCCTTTAAATAATGATGCTTCCTCTTCCCAAAAATCACAAAATACAACACTTTGTTATATTGTTGCCTAACTTGGACAATGAACAACACAAAGTAAACAAAAATATTTTTGAAAAGGGCTTTATTTCTTTTCTTTAAAACTTGTATAAAAATGATAAAGAGCCTTATTTCATTACATTTTTTAAAAATATATTTGACTTAATTTTCTTTTGATAAAAAACCTTATCTCATTTTTCTTCGATAGTTATATTTGATCATGGAAGACAATAGTTAAATAAACAGAGATTGTTATCATTAAACATAATTCAGATATGAGGACAAATCATTCTCAAAAGAGAGTAAATGATGGAAACCATCCAGCCTCAAAACCATTGGTTAAGAGGATTGAAGAGGATGAAACCTTAATGAAGAAATTGTAGAGTCTTTTTCTTCTTTTTAGTCTTGTAAAAATTATACAAAATAGTTTAGGAATTATTTTGACTATTGTATTTTGGGCCAAGTACAGTAGAATATTATTTGGGCCACAAATAATTTAGAAAAAATAAACCTAATCCAATTAAATAAATAGTTTAGGACAAATAGTTTAGGCGTTTCCTACATGAGCACGTGGCACCTTTGCCACTTTTCACTCTCCCAATGGAGAAGATTTGTACCAATAAGAAGGTAACACTTGTCACATTCTCATTTGAGAGGATTTGAGAAGCTTGTCTTGCAAGTTTCCTCTCCTATAAATAAGAATCTCTTGTACATGTTCAATAGCGCACCTTCATACTCAATACGTGACATGTTCTACCTTCATTCGTGCTTTCGCAACTTCAATATCATCTTCCATAGAAGTAATTCAAATAAAAAATATGCTAAGTCCGTTTGCATCTCCAAGTACTATTATTTTATCATCCACAACCTTAAAACCAAGGCATCGTCCGTGAAATGCACAATCTTAACTGATATGCAAATGGATATATGCTTAACATAAACTAAGAACATACAAGTCCAAACGTCACACCCTTTTCCAACTATTACCTAACTATTAGATCAATCCCCATCCAACGGCTATGATGACCTCGTAATGAATCCCGAAAACACAAACCTCACCAAAACATAGAAGCTTCTAGACCCTTCAGGACCTTTGTCCAATCCAGCCCGGGGGCTATTGTTTGGATAAATATCAGAGTACATCTCAACACCAACAAGACCACCCAAACAAGATAAATTGTTTTTGGAAATCATTAACTAACATACTACTCTAAAAAAAGCAAAAAGCTTTCTGAATATGGGGGCTAGTGTACCATCTATAGTCGAATAACTTACGAAATATATGACCGAAACCATCTAGGAAGCCTAGTCAAATACACATCGAGAAATCAAGAAACTCCCTCTCAAGGCATATCATTAACACAATTAAAGTGCACAAAATAGCTACATAATACTAGGATTAACTCAATAATTCCCACTAAATCAAATTTACCACTAAGGCTCATCTTTACCTTATAAATACACGCTTCAAGACAAGACAAAGATACGCATTATATAACATTTAGTACTCCAACAATTGTAAATCAAATCCTAACTTGAACGTCAGATGACCTTTTGCAGGTATCTCCCACTCTAAAGACCTGGGAGAGACTCAAGACCGAAGACCGAATTCATATAGGAGACTCACGTAAGAAAATATCCACACTGCAACGACAAGACCTTCGCAGCCTATACAAGAACAATTTACTCAACCTATTGCTCATAAGGTGTGATTTTGATAACCAATCAACAAGTCGTTTTTCCTAACATTGATAATCAATAGAGTTAAAGGAAATTTAACGTAACGTTTTCATGCTCGGTGATGATCCTAGTTCTAGGGATATGTAACTTAATTCTGTCTATCTAATTCCATTATTAATTGGCCGCACAATGCTTTTCGTCGTTCCTTTTATAACCTACGCAACCTTTAATCTCAGAAAATACCAATTACAGTGCCAAATACACTAACTCCTCTAAAATCATCTTCCTTCTGAAGGACACTTAAACTTCTGTTCTCCATATTGGATATCAATTCACAAATATGGAATGAGCATTTTTCTGCTCACGCGAAATACATATATTAATTCAAGACGGGATCAATCAATGACGCTCCAAACACTCGCATTGAGGGATTGCAATTCTACTCGAACCACATTATGAACATCTTTTACATGGAGATAACAAATCCGCTCACCAACCAGCGATCACTGTCCTTTGAATCAAACCAAAATACAACACCGAAAACAAAGACATACATATGATAAAGTAAAACTAAAACTGCATACTCTAGCAATTGAACATTCAGGTAATTGTATCTAAAATGGAATAAAACATGCCAATCAGATTCCAATATATACTCAAATGAATAAAATTAAATAAAAGGTAAATCCTACAAATTTAATAGACACTTGAGCCTGAAATGAATCAGTCAAAAGTAAACCAGTCAAGGTACGCATTACAAATTCAAAAAGATTATGTACCCATCTCGAAAGTTTCAGACTTCAGTTCTTCAAAAGTGTTGTCCATCAATCATTTCAATTCAAATGATACCTTAAAAGTTCTGTAACAAATAAATGTTATTTAGTGAACAAAAAAAATAGAATATAACCTGTTAAGGTTCCTCAGACCCAATAAATCACTTTCAGTTGACATTGCCACCATGACCTCAGACTTCTCATGTCTCCCTCCCTCCAAACCATCGCCAAACTCCACCAGGAGTCTGTTTCTGAGCTGTTGCAACAAGCTCCATTTCCTGGTCCAGAGCAGAATTCTTTTCACGAAGAGCCTGTACCTCATCTTCTATTGACTGCATTGATTCCAGCAACTTCTGGAGTTCTGCAATTTTGGCCTGGAAGCAAACAATTTTATTATACTCAATCCTACACAAGCATAAAGCCATATAATACTCCAAAATAGGAAAGTGAATTTGTACCTCCAAGTTAAAGCATCTTGATCTCTCAGCCACAAGTTGTCCGTGAACTGACTGGAGTTCCTGAAATACATATTTAGTTATGAAAATAGCACCTACCAATTAAATTATAGCGCACCTTCATATTAAAACTGCAATACATACCTTGGACAACTCAGCATGAGTATTATTTATTTCTTCTATCTCACCTCCAAGCTTAGAATTTTCAGCCCTGACTTCTGCAATTGACAATTCCAATATCCGTTTTTCTTCTTTAATGGCTTCAATTTTGTTTGTCACATCGTCTTTAGGATGACCATTTACAGATGAGTTGTAATTCATATCATCCAGTTGCATGAAATCCAACTTCTCTGATTTAGACAACGCATAAGCTGAAGTAACAGAAGCAGCAGCGGCGGCAGCAGCTGGTGATTGGAAAATCTTAGGACGTACAATGTCTTTTTCCTTAGGTCTCATAACAAAAACCTAAATTTGCAAGTGACCAAGCCATTAGCCATAGAATCCACTATATGGAACACCAAAATGTTAATTAACAAAACCGCCCAAAAAAATGCAAAATTAGCAAATTCATAATCTGTGGCATAACATGCAATTTGCAGTCATAATGTCAGGTAGAAGCTAGTTTAACTGAATTGAATTAAATCAATTTGCATGGGACAACAGTCAGTTTTGTCCCACTAGCGACATGGATAATCAATGCCTTTGGCTTTCGTTAATACCAAATACCATTTTTTTAATAACCATTTAGTGCAAGGTCTTTTGAATTGGACCACCTTCCATTTTAACCACTTTTCTCTCCGCAGCCAGCATTGGTTTTCTATCATTACCAAACAACCTGAGGAAACATTATGCAACATTCTCCAAGTTTCTTCTAGCCCTTGCAGTAATCTTATCTTTTCAAGGTTGTTTGACCATTGGCCTCAACATTCTGATCTCCAAAACAATAAAAACATTAGATACTTTCTCTTGTGGAGGATGTCTCTCACTGCCCAACATCAACTAGCAATAGCATAGAGCAGCATTGGTCTTGTTAATTCCATCTACCTACTTGATATTCTTGGAATTATTCCAGTATTCTTTTTGTTAAAAAAAAAAACTTACTAATTCAAGGATAATTTAGTGAAATGTTCTTAATGACTCCCATCACATTAAAAAATGTAAACCCATAGTTCACCCTCATGTGGCTTTACTTGAAAGCACTGTCTACATGGTTATGAAAATTGATATTTCGCTAATATCCTGTTCTGTAATGTTAACACATAACTACCCTGACACTTTCTTCACCCATTTATTCTTTAATGGTAAGATGAAATCAAACCATGCCAACTCACTTTTCAACTTTCAAGTCATTCCCTTCCAATTTTTCCCCAAATTCATCACAATTCCCTAGCTTCTTTTTCTAAAAGATACCACTAATATTCACATGAGATGGAGTAGGAGGTCCAAAAACCTTCCAAGTCTGCATGTGAAGCTAATAAAAGGAGGCATATGTCTAAACAAGTAGGCACTCTATCATGGCCCAAGAGGAGGTAATAGGAGATTATGATCATGATGAAGCACAAATGAGCAGAGCAATAACGAGGAGCAAGCCCAAATGACATAGCACCAAGTCTAAATATTTTGATGACTATGACTGTACAGTTAAAGGCGAAATGAAGTAAAAGTTGAGAATCCAAATTAGGGCTAAGAGCAGAGTAGTATTTTCTCAGGTTGTTAGGATCTCTAAGATTTGTTTTTCTATTGTGACTCTATTTGTTACATGTATGAGAGCCTTTCATAGGAAATAATACCAGAGAATTATCCAGTCTTTTTATTGTATGTGGAGGAAGCCTAACATGCACTATAGGCATTGCATTTTTGTGCTTTCGTTGAGAGACGAATGCTGTGTCAAAAAAGTAATGAAAAAATAGATTTCATTCTTCAATTACTAGAGAGCCAAAAAGCTTTCCAAGAAGCAATGAATACTTGCATGACCAATTTGGAAGCCCAAGTTGTTATGTTAGTAGACGAAACAATACTCATTAGATGACCTCATGCTTGAGTGTCTTTATGTTTTGATGATAACAAGCACTATAAGGTGTATTTTGATATGACAAAGCTCATTCATGTGTAGCATAAGATTAGACAAAAACAGAAGAGAAAGTGAGTAAGACTCACTAGACGATATAGCAAGAGAAAGGTTGTTAAGACGGAATAGTGGGAGATGTTGATCAGACGATCCAATCTTAATGTTCACCCGCGAAATAGATAATATAATCAAAGTGAATAGAGAAAAGAAAAATTGTTGTGCATAAAAGATGATAAGATGAAATAGCATCCCATAAGACAAAGCTCGAAGAGAGAACTTGTCAGACAAAGGATCAGACTATGGAGCTGAGAATGATCATAATATACGATACAAGTGTTAGAAGCTCCCATAAGACGAAAACTCCTCGGTAAACACATAGAAGATGAATACGTTTGCAAGCATCAAACGCACGCTGGAAATTGTTCATAGAAGACGATAGAAGAATCGTCCAAGCATTAGACGAAATGCGATAAACAGGGAAGTGTCCATGCTTAATCTTTACATTCTTGGAAGGTTTTATGACATTGCATTTATGTTTATGAATCTTATTTGACATTTCTAAATCATAGAAAACACTATTTTCAAATAAGATTATTGGTTAAATGATTTTGAAAAGTTTTCGTATTTGAGAACAAAACACAAAGAACTTGAAAAATCTCAAATGCCTTGTGCTTAAATGTTTTGTGAATGAAAAACATTTTTCATATAGGTTTTAAATGTTTCGAATACAATTGTGCAAAAAGAATTAAATTTAAAACTGCATTGGAAAGTTTTTGCATGAACAAAATTTTACTTTAAAGATTTCGAAAAATAGAGCATGAATATTTTTTATGTCAAAGAGTTTTTCGAAACACGTTTAGTAGAATAATATCCAGGTTAAATGTAATTATGCTACAATTTTCTGATTTAATATTAACTTGGAAAGAATTTGAAAATACATTAAAGATGAAAAATCTGAGAAAAGAAAGTCCCAATAATTAGAAGATATAATGAAGATTTTTGTTTTAGTGATACTTATGATTTATTATATTAATTATAATGTTCACTGATATTGAGTTTGTTCTAAAAAATTGTCCAAGGAACATAAAGACGCATATAAAGCTAAAAGCCAAATTCAACGTATGATAGGAAAGAGATGAAGCTCACAAGCAAGATTTGTGCAGATTGTGAGTAAAACAGTATCAAGGATATACAAACGAAGATATTCAGAAAGGAAGATTGTTTGTAGTGCAAATAAGTGGCAAAACGCATTGAAGGCTTATATCAGAACATTCGTTTTTGAGCGTCTACCACGAAAAAGAAAATGAATAATGCAAAAACAGAAAGATCCAAGTCCAGAATTGTTAGAACCTCAACGGACAAAGATAATACATATAAAGAAAGTATTTGAAGAGCAAGTTAAAGACGCACATAAAAGATCGATTTCCCATTCCATCAATTGAAGAATTGGTTGATGAACTCCATGGGATGCAGTGGTTTTCAAAGCTGGATTTACGCTCTGGATACCACTAGATTAGACTGAACACAAATGACACTTTGAAAACTGCCTTTTGCACACAGGAAGGTCATATGAAGTTTTGGTGGTGCCCTTTGGATTGTGTAATGTGCCTGCTTCGTTTCAGTCAACTATGAATATATTGATTAAGCCCTATTTGCGGAAGTTTGTTATAGTCTTCTTTGACAACATATTGGTGTATAGTAAGTCATTAGAAGATCATATCTCTCGTCTGGATTTTTTTTTTTTCAATGCCTCGTGTCTAATCAAGTTTTCCTCAAGAGGGTGCTTGTTTGCTCAGGAATCAATAGAGTATTTGGGCCATACAATATCTAGGGATGGCGTTAGCCTAGATCTTGAGAAAATTCGTGCAATGATTACTTGGCCGACACCTACCACCATTAAACAATTGCGTGGATTTTTGGGGCTCACGGGTTTTTATAGAATGTTTATTCTACACTATGCTTCTTCTATAGTTGCTTTGCTCCTCTCACTAACCTACTGAAGAAAGATTCATTTACTTGGTCTGAAGAAGCACAACAATGCTATGACTCATACTCTCATGTCGATGTTGCCTAACTTCCAAGAGGATTTCATAACAGAAATAGATGCATCAGGGCAAGGGATAGGAGCAGTTTTGATGCAGAATAACCACCCAATTTTTTCTTTTAGAAAAAATGTTTTGCCCAAAGCTTCTTTCAGCTAATACATATGTTAGGGAGTTGCATGCAATCACCATTGTTGTCAAAAAATGGCGCACTTACCTTTTCAATAGAAAATTCACCATTCATACAGATTAACAAAGTCTTTGGGAATTAATGACATACATGGTGCAAAGATAACTACCAGAATATTGTTAAGACGATTAGAATAGTTAAGAGTCAGTTAGGGAGAGGAAGGTCAGAGAGGGAGCTTTTACATTATTTTTGACTGGGAGTTACCCTTGTGTTAAAGGAAAGGGCTCCTTTGTAGTCCCATTGTAGTTCTTACTTCAAAATACAGAATCTATTATTTTTGTTCTACAACTCTATTCTCTTTTTTCACTTGTGGGAACGGTTCTTTTCTCTTTATGTGTAGAAGATTCCTAACACAATCTTAACTCTTGAAGGCTTCATTGGGGTTCAAGTTGTTTCCATTTCAAAAGAAACAAAGAAGGCATACATGGTCCAGATGAACAGACATGCATGTCCAGATGAGCAAGCAACGTAGAGGCATACAACCAAGCACTCAAGCTACGGAGCAAACCATGCATATTGCAAAAAGGACCAATCAAAGTACAAAACCTCTCCAATGTCTATAATTGATGAAAAATGACATATCAAACTATCATAAGAAAAAGAGTGTGCTTATATATGAACCATCATTGAGGATAACAGGGTCAGTGGCAAAAGCACATAAATCAGTCTTCCTTCAAAATCAAAATAATAAATCCAATCTTCCATAGACAACAAAAGTACTTTATATCACATACCTCATTGCTGTACCTCCCATTATAGCCTCCAAAAGCTAACAGATACTTTTCTCCATCAACTCTTGCTGAACAGACACTAAGACCCTGGTAATGGTAGTAGATAAATAAATAAATAAAATAACAGGGATTGAATTATTGTTAGATATTTCAGTACAAAAAATTGCTTACAGTCATTATTGTATTCAATTGCACACAAAGAGCTGCTCCCTCATTTCAATTGGTTAATATTAGCAAGTCAAAAGAAGTCAAGGTGCCCTTATGGTGTTGCTACTATCTCCCAAGGTGGCAGCCTTTACTGTCTTCATACGTAGTTTTTTGTGTGTTTTCTTTCAATAAATTCCTTTAAATCTACGTCAATCTTTGGTAGACAATACATCAGAGGAGTTGGTTACTTTCTTCCTCAAATCGGGAAGATCCTACGTTTTTATTTATAATGCAAGTGATGAACCTACTATTTTATGTTCAAGTAGTTTGCTTGCAACATTACATGTGGTGTTCTCTTTGTTAATAAATACGCTCTCACTAATTTCCACCAATCTGGAGCTCTGTGAATACGCAGTTACATTGCAGTACACTTGCTTCCAACTTTAGCAGGAATTCCGCAGAAACTTTATAATTTTAGATGTACCACCAAGCTTGCTTAAGTTAATGAATTTGAGTTCTATGGAAAAAGATTCCTCCTCCTTTCCTTTTTATTGCATCAGACTTTGTGAAGGAATATGTGATTTTGAAAAGAACAATTCAATGAATTATAAACATATATTCTGCGCCCAAAGATAGAACCCACGTCTTATAGTGAGGATTTGATCTTGCAGAGTGAAAGAGTCAACAGTCAAGAAATTTCTTTTTCAAACAGTGATGTAAGCATATAGGCTCATCAAGACAAGGATATGATTCTTCATTGGATAATACCCGACTTTATTATGAAATCTAGACTTAAAATTAACCAGGATTTTTCTCATCTTTCAGACCTACTGTGATTCTAGATATCAACAGATAAAATTATTTATGTTCTTCAAAGCTTATAGTTGGAGATGTCATTCTAGACTCTACCCACTCTCACTTACATCTAAACACCATAAATTGATAAAAAAAGTGAATGTTCTAGAACTCCCATTTATTGTTCACTGTCATGGACCTCTAGATGAGAGAAAGAAGAGGAAACTAAAAACTACGATCTCTTTGTATTGTAAAAAAGAGAAATAGGAATGTTAGGTGTTCCTGCTTCAGTGTTTAGGATAAAACATGATCCCAGTCAACTGAACCTGAGCTAAATTTACAGGAACCGACTCAAATCCTAAATACATATATAGTCATAAAGCAGCCCTAAAATAAACAATCACAGGTACGGTGACAAACTCTAATAGAACCTTGGAGAAGAAAGAACAACAATCCTTCAAATAATATTCCTTGAAATGTTAAAAATATAAAATAAATTATTTCACCAAGTAATTACCTCACTAGAAAGTGGATCTTTTTGCTTCACAGCAGTCAATACTGACCATACAAGCTTAGACATGTCTAACACCAGGGTTTCAGGGCAACCTGTGTTGCAAATTAGATAATCATACAATCATGAAGAATAACAACTAAAACTATAATGTATAGACAATTGATGCAACAGTAGTTTACCCCATCCCCTTCCCTTTTGCATAGTTTCTTGTGGTTCATTTAAGGTTTTAATTAAAACAAGGAGGCCAAATGTTTGTGCAAAGTGTGGTTTATACAGGTGTATTTGGCTGGAGTATAAAGCCTCCCCGTCCACTTAAATTTGTTTCAAGATGATTCTGTTTCTGGTTTCACAGTAGGGTCAATCTCAATGCAATTTCAACAAGTTATTATTTCTGACATGTACAAGGAGCGGAAATACATGCTGAATTATTGAATTTCTGTTTTGAAGAATATTTTATCTGCTTCCTTGAAGTTTTATTTTTCACTCCTCTGATACTATTTCTTTTTAATTTTAAAAAATAAAATACTTACATACCATTTCTATTATCTCCACCACCAACTATAAACCAGCTTTCATCAATAGTGACACCAGCATGACCAGCCCTGGGAGATACTAAATCACCTTGAGTTTGTGGTTGGGACCACTCCATCTGAACCAAACAAAATTGTTAGATCAATATATGTTCAATGCTAAATTTGTATGGGGAAAAAATTACTTGGAGGATCAATGGCCAAAACTCAAACAACATCTGGATAGGTATATGTAAATTGAAATCAATCAAAAGTTAAAAAAGGAATACTGAAATTGTTCTTCCCCTTCATTCCATGGATTACCGGATCCAGGTTAACATAGTAAGCAAAATAAACATTATGTTTGCAACTTTACGCTATACGTAAGAAGCAAACACATGTAAAGAGATCTTTACAAACAATAGTACTTGCCAAGCATGAGATGAAAAAAAGTGTATGTGTTGTAAATATGTACCCTAGCCATCATCAATGACAAAGTATGTGTTGTAACTTGTAAGTAACAGAGATAAGTGTTGCTTATCTTTAAGATATCATGAGATCTTTGTTTTCCTATCTTCGGTTATTTCCTTACTTAAGCTTACCTTTTAAAAGGGAGACCAGTGAATATACATTCCACGCAACTAACATACCATTCTGTTTCTTCCAACTGTTTGTCAGCTATTAGCTTTTTCATTGAATGAACTTCAATAGATACAAATTTCAGAAAAAAAAAAAAACACAACACAAACACTTGTACACTTCACATAAATTTTGTAATGAAAATTTCCAATGGAGAAGCAGATCTATATTAGATACATATTCTCATAGAAAGTATAATTACTAGTTCAACAAATGTCTGCTTCTATTTGTTCCAAATATCACCTACGGAACATTCTCACTAATGAACCAAGTATTTTAGTAGCCACCAGCAGATACTTTAAACTAAACTCATCTAATTTTTTCTTAAGGTAAAATAACTTTCAGTAAAGATAACTTATCAACCAAATAAATTTAAGTCCTAAATTATCAGTTAATATTAGCCAAATGCCTTGACACCATGACAGTCCACAATTCCATCATATAACAGGAATAAGCCTGAGTGGGACAAATGATTATCATGGAGTTGCTTTCATTTATCCTTATCCATGTACCTAGGAACAAAATTCAGATAAAGATTCCAATTTCATTTAGTGGCATCCCTAGTGATTTTTCCCCCTTAATCAGTAAGCAACATCACTATTTCTAGCAGTTAGATGTTAACAAGTTTTTCCTCAATAACCATTGAATGTTATTTCATGATTCATCAAAATATTGATCCAGAACTAGTATATATTTATACACAAAAACTGTGACTAAATTTTATTGGATTGAGTGCTTACTACGAGGTCAAAAACTATAGCTAATAATTACAGAACAATTCTTTTCTACTTAACATAATAACCAAAGTGTCACAATTCGATTGTGACTTAGCACATATGGCCCAGGACAATTGATGCAACCCGCAATAATTGCCCCTCTTGGAATCGAACTTGTGACCTTTGTTTCAATACCAATTATTGAATCGGACGCTTACCACTAAGCCAAAAGTTATAGTTAATATTTAGGATGCAACTCTTTATACTTAAAGAGTGTAGCAGTCCAAGCGTCACAATTCAATTTGTGACTTGGCCCAGCTAGCCTCTGCCAATGGAAAATTGATACAACCCAGTTCATTTTATAAGAGAAAAGAAAAAGGTGCAAGAAATTCCAAAGCAAG
The DNA here is from genome assembly GCF_051622355.1 of Phaseolus vulgaris. Lineage (NCBI taxonomy): Eukaryota > Viridiplantae > Streptophyta > Magnoliopsida > Fabales > Fabaceae > Phaseolus > Phaseolus vulgaris. Next base: position 42,590,853 of record NC_143504.1, read on the forward strand.
ATAACATCAACATGCTCTACAGTCTAAAAAGCAATTTGGTAGGAAAAATTAGAATGTTCATGGTTTTTTTAGAAAGAAAGGCAAAATGCTGGAATACGTATATGATAAGATAGGATACTGGAAAAATAGGAGTTGCATTCTTTGACTCCATTGTTATCACAGTGAATACTATTCCCTCAATCCCCACCAATGCATACATGCCTTAAATCTCAAATATATTTTTCCTTTATAGTGTACACTAGGGTAATTGGAGGTCTAACAGTATCATATCAAAATTCACTTTTGTGCATTGTTATACACAATTTACTGATCACCCTAGAATGGAAAAAACAAGCTTAATAATAATTTGATTTAATTAAACATGCAAAGAAAAAGTTGGTGAATACTATTCACGTACTGTTTGCATGTCTAATAAATGAAGATCATTGAAGAAAACAGAATGAGAGCAACCACCAAAGATTAGAAGGTATCGCTCTCCTTGAATAGAAGCTGCATGATCGTATCTAGGAGATGGAGGTGTCTGGCTATCAAAATCCAAGAAATTGGTATGGTCAGTCATATGGAACTTATCTTAAGCATGAAAACACACTTTCTGAAAGTGTAAAATTGATACCCCTTACATAGTCTCTATCATTTCCCAAGTCATACTTTCCAGATCAAGAACATGGACATCATTCAACAGCTTCCTGTTCATATCTTCTCCACCAAACAATATCACTCTTGAACCAACTAGTGTTGCAGACTGTCCCACACGGGCTACCTGGGAAAATAAGTTGAAAACATCAAATATCTTTTCAACTACAATCAAAAGGATTCCAAAATTACATATACAGATAATACAAAGAAATACTACATAATTGAATATTCTACATACATGATTCAAAATGAAAAGAAAGTAGGAATATAATGCAACTGTAACAACCAATCCTCATCCCATTAACAGGGGCTGGTTACATGGATTCATCAGCACAATTAAACTACATAAAAACTTTTAGATTAGGACAATGAAAACATTAACCAAACAAAAAAATCAACATCTAAGAACAGAACATCCAACTTTTAGATCAATGAATACACTTACTGGGACATTTCCAGAAGTCTTAATAACTCCAAACTGGCATGTTTCAATGTCAATGTATTGAACTGAAAGAAGTTCAATGAACATTGTAAGTTTTGTATGTGTTACCATGTAATAATATGCCATGCATGGATATGAAATAATCAGGCAAATATATGATTTTCCCCCCATTATAAAAAACATTGTATAGATACTAGCCTGTTAATTCAGCAGAAGAGTCCCGTGAACTGCCACCAAGAAGAAGCAGTTTCTCCCCCCACCTAATCTGCAGAAATTTCCAAGTCTATATCAGAACAAATCAAATATCAATATTATCCTTTTATCACTAACACTCATGGTTCCAGTAGCCAAACTGGAGAATTTCATACTATAAGCATAGATGCGCATCAAGAGAGTTGTCATACAAATTACCATATTGTGACCAGATGTGGCAGGAAGAAATTCCTGTGAGCTATTGCCATCCTCTTTTCCAACCTTTGCTTTTAGTTTCAGAGAGGACCACGTCAAACTTCTTAAATCAAAAACCTGCAAACAGCTAAATCACATGACACACGACAACAAGTCCAGGATTCAGCAGCATTGGTGTATACCAAATACCTGAACATCAGATAAGTGTCGCCCATTACGACTCCCTCCAGTAATGTATAGTTTTTCATCAACTACTGTTGCAGCATGCTACAGTGAATAATAGATAGAGTAAGTATCTGGTCCAAGGCAAAGGAAGGACTTCACATAAGAAGCCTAGAAAGCCTAAGGACTTCTAGTATTCCAAAGAAAAATAACTCATAACAAGACCCAATCAGGACCTTTTTTACCGTTTTGTTAGAAAGGATATCTAGCCTAGTTTTCCTTTTAATTTTCTATTATGCGATCCTCTAATAAATCAATGAAAGGAAGAGAAGTAAACCTTATATCGAGCACCTGGACGAGCACCAGATACAGTGACTGGTACCCATTCATCATATGTAAGCTCCGTATACCAATTGTTGATTTCCATATCTCTCCAGTACTCTTTTAGACCAGGAAGAACTTTTTCAAATCACCTTTAATTTTATGTTGTCAAATTAACTGTCATAAACAGGAAACAGATCTTAAATGACAAATTCTCAACAGAACACATATAAAAAATCCATAGGAGTAAAACTAGGAAGCATGGACATGAGAATACAATCAATTTTAAATATTAGAAGCAACGTAGTCGAATTCTTAAGTTAACAAGTAAACTCATTAGAGTCTACAATTGTGTTGAGAACAAATTACCCGACTCTCAAATTCCTTTATGGGTAAACAGGAGTAAACTCACGAGACCTATTGACTCAAGATGCGAGTTAGCAAATTTGAAATAAAATGTAACTTTTGCCCCTGTTGACACTGAAATGTTAGTGTTTCACTATGGCTAAATAACTGTCTGAGCGTCATGAGAAGTACCATATACGTAGCCAACTATCTTAACAAAATTTAAGAGCAATCTACACGCACCCTCTCTGTTATTTTAACAGAAAATTACATATCAAAATCCGCAAAGAAATCACAATCTATAGCTGCACCCTGACTGCCATCAAAGAGCATTGAGCTATTATTTGTTCGTGAGATAATACTTCTTTCCAATCTAGCAGAGTTGCTTAAGTCATGCCAACTGATGCCAACTAAAAGGACTGGTCAGTAACCACATTGTGATCTCACGCTTCTTAGGTACACAATTTTACAACGAGTAACGATTATGTGACCCAACTCTCCCATTACCAGAGATATTATTAAAAAAAAAAGAGAAGCTACCACTAGCATTACTCTACACTAAGTTACTAAAAAGAAACAAGTTCCAAAATGCAGCAAAAACATACTAGCACGAAAATCAGGGACTCTGGAATGCTTCTTAACTTAAAATGTTCGAAATTACAATCACAAACTTCACAATTTTCATAATCACGTGATTTTCGACAATGCTTTGACATGCAACTTTGAACATCTGAAATTGCAAATCCAGATCGAGTACACCGCCGAAAATCACCCCGAATTTCAAATCCTAACGGTTAAATTATATTCAACAGAAGTTAAGATAGCATATAAATTCGAAATAGGAGCAAATAGAAACGAATGGATTGGAATGAAAGTGAAAAAGAGTGAAACCTGTCACTAGAGAGAATTGGCAGATCTCGAAACGCCGTCGTCTGGTGCAGATGAGGAGTTCGGACGGTGGCGGATCAAGAGCCACCGTCAGAGATCTCAATAGATACGTTGTCGTAGCCGAGACGGTTGTGGCGGACAGGCGCGACAAAACAAACGTTACGGCAAGAAGCTGTGAGTTGTTGCAAGTTGTAACTTGACACTAATCGTACCACCGAGACTAGAGAATAGATGGTGACAAACTTAAATTTATTTTTTGGTATTTGCTTATCAACTTGCTTTTTGGCATTTTATTTAAAAAAAACACACTAAAATCTCGTGAACTTATATCTCTTTTATAAAAAAAAATAAACATCATAAATTTTAATTCTATCTTAATTTTTTTTTTACATTTTATGAATAGGTATTTGAAATTAGTTTATTATATAAAAAATTTCATGTTATCCATCACTATACAACTTGACATCTCAGCTAGGCTAATACCTCAAGTAACAACAATCATCTGCCATCACATGAAAAAAGTATTATTAAAAAAGAGAAAAAGAAAGAAAATACAAAAATATGGGGACTAGACCAAAATTCACATGTTAAGAAAAACGATACATAGGTAAACTATACTTATTCATAAATAATTCTAAGAACAGACTAGATGGAAGTCTATTATACCAATGAAATGATTCTCTATGAATGAACCCTAAATTAGCCAACTTATCAGCACATGCATTTCCCTCACAAAAAATATGAGTAACCCTAAACCTGATTGTCCTACAGAAATTAAGACAAGTATTTATTCCATCGATTACGAAGCATCCACGGAACATTAGTCCTACGCAACACATACCAAGACAAAATCACATTCAAGCCAAACATTAGTAAGTTCCATCTTTTGAGTTTCCTCCATGGCATGTATAACTCCATAAAACTCTGCAACTAAAGTAGTCTGAACTTCAAAAAACCCTGAAAAAGCACCAATAAATTCTCTCATACTCCCACGAACAATACCACCACAAGTAGCAAGACCAGATACCCTAGCAGCCTCATCAATAACCCAACCTGGTGAAAGAAATTCTCATCTAACAGGAAGAGGACGAAGAACTTTCCCACTAGGAGTCTTAATACAAAAAAGAGGTATTTGAAATTAGTTTCGTTCTAATTCATTTTTATATTTATACACACTACAAATGTTTTTTTTTTATCAAATTAGAGTTTAATAACGTATGCTAAATGTCGATTGTTTAATGATGTTACAGTTCCTTTTGTTCATGTATTAAAATATAATAAAAAATCAATGTAGAAAAATTTTAAAACAATAAAAAGTGCATTTAATTTTTACTTATAATTTTACTATGTTTTATTATTTGAAAAAAAATTATAATAAAAATTAATGAAATTTAAAATAAAATAAAATATCCACGTTCACCGCATTCTGCTTTCCTTTTTTGTTATCATGATTTAATTCCATAGATTCAAGATTTAAATGAAGAAAAGAAACTGTTGAGATTTTTGCTTTGTTAGTGGTAAAATAATTTAGTATAAGAGATTTATTTATAAAATAATTATTTTAAAATTTAGTTAAGTAAAAGGTAATTGTGTTTACAAAATGAAGTTAAATTGGTTAAGATAAAATTTAGGTTTGAAGTATTTATTTAGGAAGAGAATAAATTTAAAAAAAATAGAAAGAAAATAAATTTTAAAGTGTTTATTTATAAAATGGGTAAAGTTTAAGAAATTAAGTATTGTTTCCTTTTATTTAATTAGCTAAATAAACGTTTACATTAGTTTAATTATCGGTCAATTTGAAATATAATAAATAAAAATAATACATAAAAAAAACTATTTTCATATTTGTGTTTACTCAATGTTAAAAAATATTCGTTTAATCATAATTTTATGTATAAATTATAAGAGGAGTCGTTTTTATAAGTATTATATGAGATGATTTTAAAGTTGATCAATAATGATAATTTTATTGGAAGTTAAAAAGTTTATATATATGTATTAATTTTTTTCTAAAAATCTTATTTCTATAAAATATAAGTTTTTTTTTTTGTTTTTTTTACTAGTGTAAAAAGAAGAAAATGATACACTTTATTTAGTGCGGCTTTTGCGCTACCCGCTTTCGTAAAAAATGCGGTGGCATTTTTGAAATTATTTTGATTTACGAATGCGGTTATACAAATAACCACACTTGTAAATCAAAGCGCATGATTTACGAATGCGGTTAAAGGTAAAACCGCATTTGTAAATCAAAGAATTTTGATTTACAAATGTGGTTTTACCTTTAACCGCATTCGTAAATCCTTTTTTACCCTAAATTTTGAAGCGCGCCACACACAATTTCAAACTTTATTTCTCGTCTTTGCCTTCGTTTCGCGTTACACTGAGTTCGTCTCCTTCTGCTGCATCTGCATTCCATTTGTGCAATGTAAGTTTCTTGAACTCTCTTTCTTCCTCTTCATCTTCACAAATATATGCATAAATGTTTTTCGTTTTTCTTATATATGGTTTTTTCCTTGCATTGGTGGTCTCGAAGCACTGTTTTGTTGGCTGACATTCGTTTTTCTTACATTGTTTGGTTTCTCGCATTGCTCAGTACTCTTTCATTGTCTTCGTGATTTCTTGTGGATTTTTTGGTTTGCTCCATTGCTGCTTCCCTGTCCGTCGTCGCTTCTGCTGCCGCCACCGTTGTTGGCGCTCCCGTGACTCTTCATCAACGTTGGCTTCACACAAGATTGACGATGTTTTAAAATTTTTAATTTTTTTTTAATGATTTGGCATATACAAGTGCGGTTAAAGCAAATAACCGCACTTGTAAATGGTATTTATAAATGCGGCTATATAGCCGCATTTATATTTCTTGATTTACAAGTGCGTGTTGATCAAATGCGGTTATAAAGTCGCATTTATAAATTCAAAATAGCCGCATTTGTTTTATGTTTCTGCATTAGTGTTTTTTACTTTCTATTATTTTTCTATGATTTTTTTCCTTTTATATTTACGAAGTTATAAGTTAGAAAATAGTGAATAATAGACATTCAAATTTTAATTATGGTATATTTTTTGTTATATTTCATTTTGATATTTTTCTATTGTGTGTGGTTTACATATGTCAATTGGACAAAAAAAATTCTCATAAGTAAAAATGCTTAACGAATGTGATGTGATTCCAATAGCCACATAGAACAAGATTCTTGACACTTTGAGGAATCACCTTGAGCTGGAAAATGTAGAGGCACTTTCTTAGAAGTTGGATCATGGTTCTAAGATCAAGAACTCACCAATAACAAGTACCAAATCCCAAACTCATTTGGATGAACCAAATATTGTCAAATTGAATCAACAAAGGAATAGAAACTAGATTAACCGAACAGAATTAAGCTACTAAACAAAAGAACCGAACAGAATTAAAAACAAAACAGAATATAGGTGCTGAAAATAGAAAAACCGAAAGCTAGACAACTCACAACACAAGGCAACATGAACAATTGAAGAAGAAGAAAGGAAGGAGAAGAGAATGCTCATGAAGATGGAAGATAGGTTGGATGATCACGCCACTAGAAGTATGGATGCTCCTAGATGAGTGTGGAAGCCGCCACTTGAGGAAACCATGGTCCTTCAAGATAAGACTAGAGTAGAAGCTCAAAAGCTCTCCAAATGCTCACTCCAATTTTGAGTATAGTTTCTTTAGATAAATTCAAATCTGAATTTTACAAGGAAGACACCTCTATTTATAGCCTAAGGTGCTGAAAAATGAAAGCTAAACAATTCAAAATTCCCTCCAAAAGCCATCTAGAACCGGCGCTAATTGCCTAAGCAAGGAAGGTGTGATCCCTTCCTTCACTTTGGCACCCCCTATTCTACTCCTACACCTATCTACTAATACACCCCCCTAAAGGTCCTATTTAAAACCTAAAAGATGCTATAACAAAAGAGGTTTCTAAGGTTTCCCTCTAAGCACCTTCAACTAAAGACACTACAAAAAGAGAAAATAAATGTCCTTTAGCTCCTAAGGCTTTGAACATGCTTCTTGTAATCCTTTGAGGTGGACTTTGACCTCCATGGGCGTCCTCCATTTGTGCCTCCACCTCTTCTTGAGCTTGATGAGTGGCCTCCATGTTCTCTTGGGCTTGATCTCCATCATACTCCCCGAGTTGGAGAGAATTCGACCACGAATTCTGGAGACCTACAGAAAAAGGAGTTAGATCGCTGACATTAAAAGTATGACTACCTAAGAATGTATCAGGCATATCTAACTCATAAGCATTGTCATTAATCCTCTTGAGGACTTGGAAAGGTCCATCCCCTCGAGGCAATAGTTTGGACTTCCTTTGAGTAGGAAAACGATCCTTCCTCAAGTGAAGCCAAACCCAATCGCCCTCATCAAACAACAATGCTTTTCTCCTTTTATTGGCAAGTTCAGCATACTTGCCAACCTTCTTCTCAATTCTCTTCTTGATGTCTTTATGCAAAGTTTTTACAAAAGAAGCCTTTTCATCCCCATCTTTGCACAAGACATCGTCAAGAAGGGGAATAGGAAGAAGATCAAGAGGTGTTAGGGGATTAAACCCATAGACCACCTCAAAAGGAGAATGGGAGGTGGTAGAATTTACTACTCGGTTATATGCAAACTCAACATGGGGTAGTAAATTCTCCCACACTCTAGGATTCCCCGAAATAAAGCATCTCAATAGTTGTCCCAAAGGTCTATTTACCACCTCGGTTTGACCATCAGTTTGTGGGTGGCAAATGGTAGAAAATAAAAGCTTAGTTCCAAGCTTGCCCCACAAGGTCTTCCAAAAGTGACTCAAGAATTTAGGATCTCTATCGGACACTATAGACCTAGGAATCCCATGCAAGCGAACCACTTCTTGGAAGAAGAGGTTTGCAATGTGGCATGCATCATCCACTTTGTGGCAAGGAATAAAGTGAGCCATCTTTGAAAAACGATCCACTACCACAAAAATGGAGTCCTTTCCCTTTGATGTCTTGGGTAAGCCTAAGATGAAATCCATAGATATATCCACCCAAGGCTTTGAAGGGATAGGAAGAGGAGTATAAAGACCATGGGGATGCATACAAATGTTCCTTCCTAAGGGTTTCCAAAACTTGCCTAACATGCAACCTATGGTCATTCAAAGATAAGCTATAAATGAGAATGTCATCAAAGTAAACCACAACAAACTTACCAATGAAAGGTCTAAGAACATGATGCATGAGGCGCATGAAGGTACTTGGTGCATTAGTTAAACCAAAAGGCATAACTAACCACTCATATAAACCAAAGTTGGTCTTAAAAGCCGTCTTCCATTCATCACCCGGTTTGATACGGATTTGATTGTAGCCGCTTTTAAGATCAATCTTTGAAAAGATTTTTGAACCATGTAATTCATCCAACAAATCATCTAGTCTAGGTATGGGATGCCTATACTTAATGGTTATGTTATTGATGGCCCTACAATCCGAACACATTCGCCATGTGCCATCCTTTTTTGGCACTAAGATGATAGGCATAGCACAAGGACTCATGCTATCTTGCACCCACCCTTTTTCAATCAAAGCCTCAACTTGTTGGCGAATTTCCTTGGTTTCACTTGGATTGGTCCTATATGCAGGACGATTTGGTAAAGAAGAGCCCGGTATCAAATCAATTTGGTGCTCAATCCCTCTCAAAGGTGGAAGTCCATTTGGAGGATCTTGAAACACATCTTTGAACTCTTCTACCAAATTTTCCAAGCAATGAGGACTATCAACAAGTGATTCTATGCTAAGAGTTCTAGGGATGGCTAAAAAAAGAGGATGATGAGCCACTATTTCCCTTTCAATGTCACGCCTAGACACAAGGAGTGTAGGCTTAGAACTCTTATCTTTTTTATCTTTTTCACTCTCCCTCTTTTTCTTCATGATAACTTGGTCCTCATGGACTTCTCTTGGAGAGAGAGATTTTAAAGTAACCTTGTGACCATGGAATTCAAAAGATAATTTGTTGGTAAAGCCATCATGTAAAACTTTTCTATCAAATTGCCAAGGCCTTCCCAAAAGAACATGAGTGGCTTCCATGGGCACAACATCACATAATACCTCATCTTTGTATTTTCCAATGGAGAAATGGATGAGGACTTGTTTATTAACAATTATTTCTCCTACTTCACTAAGCCATTGTAATTTGTAGGGCTTTGTATGAGAGATAGTAGGCAAACCAAGCTTATCTACTACTCTTGTACTAGCCACATTTGCACAACTACCCCCATCCACTATCAAGGAACAAATGTTGTTTTGAATAAGACATCTTGTATGGAAAATATTTTCCCTTTGACTTTCATCAAAAGGTTGTGAAACTTGTCCAAGAAGTCTTCTCACAACTAACAAGTCCCCTTCAAGTGGACATTCGCTCTCTTCCTCACTAGATGCATGAGAATGCAATGAATGCTTTGAAGAATCCGAATCATGCTCACTAACTACAATGCCCTCATGCATGTACATACTTCGTTTGGAAGGACAATTTGCAGCAATATGACCATAACCCATACATTTAAAGCATTTAGTGTTAGATGTTCTAGTGGGAGACTTAGGTCTAGATGTTGATGGCTTAGATTCCTTGGGTTTGAAAGAAGAATCTTTGGAAGGATGTTTTGAAAAAGAAGTTTTGTTTCTCCAAGACTTGGAGTAGTATCCATTATTGGAAGCATTTTTAAAAGAGTTTTTCTTAGCAAGTTGGGCTTCCACCTTCATTGCAAGATGAACTAAAGAGCCCAATGATGAATACTCTTGTAACTCAACAATGTCTTGGATATCCTTCCTAAGACCACTCACAAACCTAGCAACCATGGCTTCTTCACTTTCTTCTAATTCAATTTTAAGCACAAGCGTCTCAAGCTCCTTATAATATTCATCCACATTTAGCGTGCCTTGTTGAAACCGTTGGAGTCTCAACATGAGGTCTTTCCTAAAATGTGGGGGTACAAACCTAGCGCGCATATGATCCTTTAAAGAGTTCCAAGAGTCCACGGGAGGACCCTTGTGATAGATAATGTCCTTTACAATCCCATGCCACCATTTCATGGCATAATCACTAAACTCTAGGGTGGCTAGCTTGAGCTTATGCTCATCTTGGATCTCATGGATCTCAAAAATTTGTTCACACTTAGCCTCCCAATCTAAATACACATTTGGATCACTAGAACCATTAAAACAAGGTAGTTTGACCGAAGGAAGCTTGGACTTTGCATCATGGTAGAAGCCATTGCCGTAGTGAATCCTTTCCCCTTGGTGATGATGTCTTTGTCCATGGACTTGGGGTGGAGGTCTCCTTCTCCTATGCTCATCTTCACGGCCAACATCATTTGAAGAAGCTCTTGAAGATGGTCTATGAGAATGATGTCCATCATGGATAGAAGGAGATGGCCTAGATTGTTGGACCTCCATCTTTTGCATTTTTTCCTCCAACCTTCTAATTGTTCTTTGAGCTTCATGTAATTCACCAAGAATGGAAGCTTTGGAAGGAGAATGCTGCTTGTAGGATGCATCACTTGAAGATCCAGCCATTTGTAATTAAAAAAAAAAAAAACAGCAAACACACAAAAACAGCAAGCAAGTTAAAAATTAGCAAAAACAGTGAGCTTTGCAATTGAAACTGCCGAAGTGAATTTAAGGCTGAAAAAGATATCACTCTCAAAGAAATAATGTTCTTGCTCCAATCTGATCTTGAGGCCTTGGAATCCTCAAATGAAATATGTCAAAGCAAGCACACCAATCTTAAGAGCAAACCACCACAAAACCAAAGAAACAATAAAGACAAACAAGAAAAGGTATAAGCAAGGAAAGGTAATTGCAAAAGGAATACTATATGTAAGACAAACTCAAAGAGTAAGAATGAAAGACAATCAAGAAAATAAAGAACTCAATGAGAAAAGTAGGCACACAAAAGAATACCTAAGGAAAAGCACTAGAGTAGATGAAGAAAACAAAAAAATTTAGCTACTGGAATTTTTTTTTTTTTAATGCAAACTGTGCTTGATATTCACTGATTTAACTGGAACGTTGTAGAGCGAACTGGATTATGAAATTTATACCACAGAAACTTCAAGATGTTAACTCAAAAATGGCACTGGAATCAATTAAAAACAGTAAGCCAATTGAGAGAAATAAATTTTTAAAATCACTGCCAGATTACCGTATTTTTTTTCGGCAGGAATGTACACTTTTTTTATTTTATTTATCATTTTTTGTGTACTTCATATTTTTGAATGATTCATTTTTCTATTCTTTTCTAACACTTTGAATATCTCAAATCCAGAATTTCAGAATTTTACAGTACATAAATCAGTTGCAATAAGGAAAAACAGTAAGCACTCTTTTCAGAAACAGAGGAATCCTAATAGGAATAAAAAACAGAATGATGAACTAGCAAAGACATAATAGAAAATGATGTATTGGAACTTGTATAGGTCTAGAATACAAGTATGAACTCAATGCTAAAAAGAAAATGCACAAAGGATCAACATCAATTCAGATTATTATATGACACCAAAGCAAGAAACAATCAAAACAATAAAAGTACTACTAGAAGTAATGACATATATGGAATAACATGACTAAGACACAACTTGACATGATTCAAAAATTAAAAGACACAACACAAATTGTAACAAGTGAAAGGAAGCTTAAGGTAAACTCTAGGAAGGATAATGCCATTCCAAAAGAGCAACCATACTCATAAGAATTATGAGTGCCATAAACCTTTCCACAAACACTTGGAGTAAAAGAAAAACAGCAAGAATACTCAATTAAAATTCTAAAACAGAAACTTAAATTGCAAGAAATTAAAAGAGCTCTTGAAATAAAGTGCACACAACTCAACAATTAAACAAGAAGAACCTAAGACTCATGATACCACATGATGTGATTCCAATAGCCACATAGAACAAGATTCTTGACACTTTGAGGAATCACCTTGAGCTGGAAAATGTAGAGGCACTTTCTTAGAAGTTGGATCATGGTTCTAAGATCAAGAACTCACCAATAACAAGTACCAAATCCCAAACTCATTTGGATGAACCAAATATTGTCAAATTGAATCAACAAAGGAATAGAAACTAGATTAACCGAACAGAATTAAGCTACTAAACAAAAGAACCGAACAGAATTAAAAACAAAACAGAATATAGGTGCTGAAAATAGAAAAACCGAAAGCTAGACAACTCACAACACAAGGCAACATGAACAATTGAAGAAGAAGAAAGGAAGGAGAAGAGAATGCTCATGAAGATGGAAGATAGGTTGGATGATCACGCCACTAGAAGTATGGATGCTCCTAGATGAGTGTGGAAGCCGCCACTTGAGGAAACCATGGTCCTTCAAGATAAGACTAGAGTAGAAGCTCAAAAGCTCTCCAAATGCTCACTCCAATTTTGAGTATAGTTTCTTTAGATAAATTCAAATCTGAATTTTACAAGGAAGACACCTCTATTTATAGCCTAAGGTGCTGAAAAATGAAAGCTAAACAATTCAAAATTCCCTCCAAAAGCCATCTAGAACCGGCGCTAATTGCCTAAGCAAGGAAGGTGTGATCCCTTCCTTCACTTTGGCACCCCCTATTCTACTCCTACACCTATCTACTAATACACCCCCCTAAAGGTCCTATTTAAAACCTAAAAGATGCTATAACAAAAGAGGTTTCTAAGGTTTCCCTCTAAGCACCTTCAACTAAAGACACTACAAAAAGAGAAAATAAATGTCCTCTAGCTCCCAAGGCTTTGAACATGCTTCTTGTAATCCTTTGAGGTGGACTTTGACCTCCATGGGCGTCCTCCATTTGTGCCTCCACCTCTTCTTGAGCTTGATGAGTGGCCTCCATGTTCTATTGGGCTTGATCTCCATCAGAATGTCTCATGGACCATGAACCATTTTTTAAAGTAAAATATTTCATTTGAAAATAAAAATGAAAAAAAAAATATTTTAGAATATCTTTGCACATATGAAAAATATCTATTCAATCTAAATTCAAATTCACTATAGGTAAAGTTGAGTTAGAATTAGGTCGAGTTGAGTTAGTTCGATATCATCTCAAGTTAGTCAAGACAGACCAAGGCCAGGTCGAGTCCAGGACAAACTAAGACAAATTAGGTCCAAGTCAGGTTGAGTTAGGCTTGACCTAAGTCATGTCAAGTCAGGTTGAATACAAGTTAGGACAAGTTAGACCTAAGTGAGTCCATGTTGGGTCAAGTTTTGTTTTGGGTAGGTAAGGTTAGGCTGTGACGGGCTTGACTCGTGTTGAGCCATGTTAGATTGGACCCATGTTAGCCAAGTCAGAACACCTTTAAATCAAGTTGAGTCAGGCAAAGCCCAAGTATATGTGAGTTGGTCCTAAGTTAGTATGGGTAAGTTTGGGTCGACCCCTAGTCAAGTAGGTCGGGTCGGGCTGAGCTTAGGTAAGGTTGGCTTCAAGATAAGCTAAGGTCGATTGCGTCCACATCGTGATGAGTTGAGTCAAGCCTACGTTGGACCGAGTTGGATCAGGCCCATATTGAGCAAAGTTGAGATGAGTCCACATCAAGCTGAGTAGAGTCAGACCCAGATTGGGTGGAGTTGAGTCAGACACACGTTGGTCATTTTCATTTGGGTCCATTTCATACAAAGTCAAGTTCGACCTCCTCATGCAAAGTCGAGTGTGCCCACATCGGGTCGAGTCAAGTCATGCCCACCTCAGGATAAGTTAAGTTGGGTCCACATCTGGTCGAGTTAAGTCAGACCCACGTCGAGCCAAGTTATATATTAATAATATTCTACTGGTAGAGGGTCTGAAGCACAACCTACTTAGCATAAGTCAATTGTGTGACAATGGGTATAATGTTGTTTTCAATAAAGACCAATGTATAGTAAAAAACAAAGATGAGATTAGAATGTTTGTTTGAGGTTAGTCTAAAATATGCAAAAACAAAACCTTGTGAGAGGATTGTCATTCATGTCATTCAAAGACAATCTTCTTTGTGAGTCATGTGTTAAGAGTAAATAAGTTAAAAGCTCTTACAAAAGTAAAAATGATATTTTTTTCTAAAAGACCTTTTTAAGTTATATAGTTGGACCTTTTTGGACCAACAAGAGTTAAATCTACTGGTGGCAAAATGTATGGTTTGCTCATTATTGACGATTATAATAGATGGACATCAGTTAGATTCTTGAAACACAAGGATAAGATTTTTAGAGTCTTTTGTAAATTCATGAAACATGTTCAAAATGAAAAAGGTTTATCAATTATAATTGTCAGGAGTGATCATGTTGGAATATTTGGAAATAAAAGCTTCCAAGATGGTGTATTTCAAAGAAAACACCGTGTTTTACAAGACATAGTCAAAACAATGTTGAACTCTAACTCCACCCCTAAACGTTTTTGGGTAGAAGCTATTAACACAATTTGTCATTTACAAAACAAAATTTACATTGGACCATTTCTCAAAAAGACTCCATATAACAACTTGTGGACATTGGTGTGGATGCCACTTTACAGTTTTCCATCTCAAACTTCTTGAGAATTTTCTTGTAGTACTTGGTTTGGCTTAGGAAGATACCATCCTTTGATTGCTTGACCTGTAGTCCTAAGAAGAAGGATAACTCTCCCATCATAGACATTTCAAACTCCCCCTACATAGCTGCCACAAATTCCTCGCATAGATAATCATTAGTAGCACCAAATATGATATCATCAACATAAATTTGAACCAAAATTATAATTTTTTAATAAAAAAGAGTCTTATCAATTTTTCCTTTCTAATAGCCATGAGATAAGAGAAAATTGCTAAGTCTCTCATACCACTATCTAGGTGATTGCTTTAGTCCATACAAAGCCTTTTTTCAGTTTGTACACATGGTTAGGATGTTGGTGATCTTTAAAATCGGGTGGTTGTGAGACATAGACTTCTTCATTGATGAATCCATTGAGAAATGAAATCTTCACATCCATCTGAAACAGTTTGAAATCACTCATACAAGCAAATGCAAGTAGTAATCTCACAACTTACAATTTGGCCACAGGTGCAAAGGTTTCATCATAGTCATTGCCTTCCTCTTGATTGTATCCTTTAGCAACCAACCTAGCTTTTTTCTTGTTATCACACCAGATTCATCCAATTTAATTTTGAACACCCACTTGGTTCCAATGATATTCATGCAATCAATTTTAGGAACAAGAGATCATACATAATTTCTAGTGAATTGATTCAGCTCTTCATGCATGGCAGCGACCCAACTTTCATCTCTAAGTGCATCACCTATAGATTTAGGTTCAATTTGAGATACATAAGCTATGTGTTTGCAGTAATTTGAGATAGAGTTTCGAGTAGACACTCCCTTATCAATCTGTCCAATGATGTTGTCCACCCGAAAGATCCCTAGGAATCCTCCATTCTTTAGGAAGTTCACCCTGTTGCAGAATTTCAACTGGTTGTTTCACATAATCAATCGGTTGTTTTTCTGGACAAGATTTCAGCTTTTGTAGAATGGTGTTCTTCTCATTTGCTTCTGCATAATTCTTCATATATTCCTGTTCTGCATGGTTAATCTCATCAATGACAACATGAATAGACTTTTCTACAGACATAAGCCTTTTATTATACACTTTATAAGCATGGCTAGTTAAGGAATAACTAAGAAAAAGACCATTATCTGCTTTTTCATCAAACTTGCCAAGGTTTTCCTTTCGATTATTTAAAATGTAACACTTGCAACCAAACACTTTTAGATGACCAATGTTGGATTTTCTTCCATTAAACAATTCATAAGGGGTTTTCTTCAAAATTGGTCTAATGAGGACCCTATTCATCACATAGCAAGTTCTGCTAACAACACCAGCCCAAAAATATTTTGGCAAAAAATATTCACTTAAAATGGTTCTAGCAAGTTCCTCAAGAGATCCGTTCTTGCTTTCCACAACCCCATTTTGTTGGGGAATTCTATAAGCAGAAAAGTTATGGAAAATTCTAATTTTTTCACAAAAACCATTGAATTTTTCATTTTGAAATCCCCCCATGATCACTACGAATGACACAAATGTTACTGCACATGTTTTGTAATCTCTTGGCAAACTTTTTGAATGCAGAAAATGTCTCACTCTTGGATTCCAAAAACAGTGTCCATGTGAAGCTAGAAAAATCATCAACAATAACAAGTGCATAGTAGTTTCCACCAAGACTCATGGTTCTTGAAGGACCAAACAAATCCGTGTGCAATATTTCAAGGGGTTTGGAAGTTGAAACAATATTTTTCAGTTTGAAAGAATGTTTGAGTTTGGGTAAACCTACCACAAGATCTTTTGAGATCAACTTATTTAGATGATGTGTGTGGATGTGTGCTATCCTTTTATGCCATAACCATGATTCCTCATGTTTGGTTAGAAGACAACCAATGGATGCAAAATGTGAGATATAAAGTAAATAGACATTGTTGATCCTTTTACCAATCAACAATACTTCCTGTGATTTAGGCAACTTTATCTCACATGTCTTGGGCTTGAAGGTTATTTGATAACCTTTGTCACACAGTTGGCTTATGCTTAGGAGGCTATTGGAGGCTATTCTTGAGTTCTTCCACAAATAACACATCATGAATCAAGAAGGTGTTATTGTCTCCAACTATTCCTCTTCCAAGAATTTTCCCTTTGTTGTTGTCTCCATATGTTACATGACCTTCTTGCTTGAGGAATAAATTGATAAACTTGGTTTTATCTCCTGTCATGTGCTTGGAACAACCATTGTCCAGGTACCACAAGTGCTAGTTTGCCATCAAAGAGCCCTGAAAGAAACAAAATCAAGAAGCAAGATTTGGTCCCCTTACAAATTTGGGTCCATGGGCATTAACTGTATCATTATGAACCTTAGAATTCTTAAAAACCCACTTTAAAACACCCCTGGGAACAAAAAATTTCTTAACTCTGCAGAATCTAACAGAGTGACCCTTCTTCATGAAGTAAAAGCACAAATCAACCGGTTATTTCAACAAAGCAATCAGTTGTTTTTCAAATAAGTAGAAAATGGCTTTAAAACTGACCTTTTCTTGTTGTGTGGATTAAAAACCAATCCAGTTTTGCCAAAAACACATTTTTAAGATGCAAGAACAGTTTCAAAGTTTGATTGGCCCTTGGAAAACTTGTCCACAGTTTTTGAAAGATAGTGGACTTTCTTTTGAAGTGATTCACAATTTTCACAAAAGCTAGAATCACACTTGCTAAAAGAGTTCTTGTAAATCATTTCCAGATTTTTAAAATTAATTTTTGAATTGTTCAACTCTTTTTCCAAGGTTTTGATAGAGATCAAATAAGAGAGGATTTTACTAATGGAGGAAGAGGTCATTCACCCAAACATTTGAAGTTCTTCCTTCTAGTCTTCTAAAAAATTAAAGAAGAATTAAAATAAAGAGAGGACCAAGCCTAAAGCCAAAAGAAGACTACAAGCTTTCAAGAATGAGCTTCAATTAATATCTCTCTTTATAGTTTCTTTTGTATAAATTTGTAAATAATATAGAATAGTGTTTAGGTAGGTGCTAAGAGGGAAACCTAAAGATACCTCTTGTGTAAAGCATCTTTAGATATTAGCTTTAGAAAAATCTAGAAAGGTATCCCTTCCTTCTCCACTTTAGACGCTAGAAGTGGAAGAGTTGCAAAGTAACCTTGGTTAGCTTCCTTTGTAAGCTTTTTGTACACTCATGACCGGTCCTTCTCCTATAAAAGGAGGGCTTGAGTCTTTCTAATATAGATTTGATATTTTGAGTAAAGAAATTCTCCCAAATTGGTGAGTGATTGAGAGACTTGTGTCTTCTCTTCTTCTAGTCTCATCTTGAGTGCTTCTTGGAACCTCAAGTGGCGGCATCTACACTCATCTTGGAGCCTTACATCCTTCAAGTGGCGTGTTCATCTCCAAGAACTCCAACCACATAAGTTTCCTATTTCATTTCATCTTCTTCATCCATTTTCCCTTCATTCCAAATTACCCATTTTTGTTCTACTTGTTTGTTTTCACTTTCAATCGGTTGAATCTCTTCCTTATGATGTCCTCTTTCATTTGCTGCACTTATATTCAATTTTAATCGGTGCAAATTGGTTGTTCTTGCTGTTTTTGTCACGTCCTCCATGGGTATAATTGCTATATGTTGGGTTATTGATTTTCTATCCATGGGTTTGTTGTTCAAAATGGGTTTCTATGAGTTTGGCTTGGTTACTTGTGTTTTGGTCAGTTCTTGAATGTTAAGAACATTGATCCAATTCTTAAAAAGTGCCTAATCATATTCCAACTCAAGTTGAATCCATAACATGTTCTTAGAATATCCCTATCATGTTATTGGAATCATATAAGGTTTTGACTCTGTTTTCCAACCAATTATTCAAGCCTTTCAATAAGTTATTCAAGAGGGTCAGCCTATTAGCTTCTTCATGGGTTTATTTAAAAGCATCAAAAAGTTGGCTGTAATTTTCAAAGTTTATGGAAGTGCTGGAACTTACACTACTTGTTTTTTATTCTCCCTTTGCCATCAAGCACAAATTTGCCTCTTCATCTCCATTTGAAGATGAGCTAAAGGAAGAAACATCATTATCTTGCCAACCAATGTAGGCTCCTTTAGCTTTTCCCTTCTTCTCAAATTTCTTGCTTGCTCCTTTCTCTTTGCTTTCATTGTTGGGACAATCGATCTTGATATGACCCTGTCTACCACATCCAAAACAGGTATAATTTGTAGAATTGAAATCACTGAGTTTCTTACTGTTATACCTATTTGAGGATTGGTTCCTGTCACTGTTGTTCTTTTTCAAGAACTTGCTGAACTTTCTTGTTAGCAAGTTGAGAGTTTCACAATCACTGCCCTCACTTGATTCTTGACCATCTCTATGACCAACAACTTTCAAAGCAATGCTCCTCACATGCTTCTCTTCATGTTCTTGGTCATTCAATCGATTCTTTTCAAGTTCATGTTCAGCTTACCAAACAAGGAGGTTATGGTCAAGGTTGTCAAATCCTTGGATTCAGATATTGTAGTGACTTTAGGTTGCCAATAATTGATCTTGATGTTAAGTTCCTCCCTTTCGAAGATCTTGCCAAGGCTGATGAGATGGTTCACAATGTGGGTGAATCTCTTTTGCACATCAGCAATGGTTTCCCCTTTCAGCATCCTAAACATCTCATATTCTAGAATCAAAACATGCTTCCTTGCTCTCTTCACATCAATGGTTCCTTCATGGGTAACTTCAAGAATATTCCAGATCTCTTTTGTTGAAGCACATTATGAGACCCTGAAAAACTCATCAGAATTTAGAGCAGATGTGAGGATGTTTTTAGCAATACAATCCAATTGAGCTCTTTTGCTTTCAGTCTCAGTCCATTGGAACCAAGGTTTCTCAATGAAAACATCATCTTTTTCAACTCTAGGAACAAATGAGCCATCTACAATAACATCCTAGATTCCTCTATCAATTGATTTCATAAAGATTTTCATTCTGACCTTCAAAAACTGATAATTCAAACCACAAAACAGAGGTGGTCTGTTTATTGAAGCACCCTCCCCAAAGGATAGTTTTTCAGCCATTAGAAAATGTTTTAAGATTGAAAACTTGAATGACTTTCAAGAACTCAGCTCCTAATGCCAATTGTTAGAATTATAGGCCTTAAACAAGGGGGGTGAATTGTTTTTGAAAGATTTTCGCGAGTATTGAAGGTAGAGTGAAAGACAATGAATAATCAATCAATTAGAAAACTGTTAAGCTAATTAGAATTTTTTTTTAGTTTAATTGCAGAAAATCAACCAGTTGTTTATACCAACAGTTTATAAAATCAAAGCTAAAGTAGTTTAAAGAGTGTAAAGATAGAGAGATTTACACAGGATGTTTATTCTAGTTCACTCTTAACCAAGAGCTACATCCAGTCCTTAGCTAACCACTGAGAATTCACTAAGTAATTAAACCTTGATTAGAAAACACACACCAAAGTGATGATCTTGAACCCTTCAAGAACACACACCACCTTTGGCAACAAAACAGTTTTCAGAACAACCCTCTGAAACTACACAACACCAAGTCAAACAAAAATATAGTGATTAAGGAAGAAAGGAATAAAATACACCTAGATACAATCAAAGATTAAAGTACAGAGAATACAGAGAATCCTATTCCACACTTGAGAATGATCCAAAAGCTCTTTTAAATTTTGAAAACTGATTTTGATTGAACTCTCTTTCTTATTTAATTACTAGGAGCCTAAAACAACCTTTTTATACTCCAATCATATGGTCAAAACATTTAACTTAAGAACCAAAAGCAGTTTGAGTCATTTAAAACATATTGGAACAACTTAACAGAATTCTGTTAAGGTTTCCAGAAAAAAAAACTAGTTGAATTTTCAAAACAACCGGTTGAATTGTCATGACAACAAAGTCAAACAAAGTCCATCTTTTCAAAATCCACTTAGTGTAAAACAACCGGTTGAATCGACATTTCAACAGGTTGAATTTTCACTTTCTTTAGAAAATAGATCTTTTTCAAAAGGATTAAGATTCAATCAACCTTGGATCATCATAAAGAGTGAATTAAAAAATTCAAATACTTCTAGACACACACACAACCAGCAGCAAGGTCTTCAAGCATTCCTCTTGGATTTGGAGACATCAAAGCAACTTGTTCAACACTATGAACATGGGCTCTAATACCAAATGATGGTGCCCTCCTTCCATGATGTGCTAAATTTTGTTGAATGGAGATGAAGGATACCTCAAGAGGAGCTTAAGGAATTGTGGAGTATAAGAGGTGAGTTATGGTAAGGGAGAGGTTCGAGCTTACTCACTTTGGAAGTTGTAGAAGGAGATTGAGAAGAAGTCCGCCTTAAGGAGAGGAAAACAAGGTGTTGGCCAAGAATTTCTTAAGTGTAACACTACTCTCATTAATCAAAATTTACAAGGGCTCACACATTTATTTATAGTGCTAGGGTTAGCCCAAAAGAGAGCCAAATACAAAGTAAACCCTAGATATAGAAGAGCTAATGAGAGTGTGTCATGTTGCTAGTCACACTTTTCATGGCTGCTCACATGTGTAGCGCATGTTAAATGTGTCTTGTGTGTGTAGCTAGCTCCTTGGTGTTCCTCTTGCTTCAACTTGGATGTTCTAGGGTTTATAATGGGCATAAGGAAGCCCAATGTAACCCTAGATAGTTCATGCTACCTTATTATAACCCTATTCTACTCTTGGCCCAAATATAAGACCCAAAATCTACATTACTTTACCTAAATATTTGACCTAATTATTTTGTGCTACTGCGACCAATTCATGACCCATGAAATCCTAAACAACTTTATACAATTATTTATACTAAAGCTTGGCCCAAAAATAATGTTGACTAGTCTAATATGAAGTCAACCGAAACTCTGTCTTCTTGTGTTCTTTTAACCAAAGCTCTAGTCATAGTTTTGATGACTTAAAGGTCTATTTGGATATGCTCTATAATTCCTTCATCCTAGAGTTGTCCTCTTGATTGGACCTACAAAGATAAACAAAATCCCAATTAGGCTCCTGTTTGCAAGTCTATAAACTAACTTTAAGTCTTCATCCTCCTTATTTTGAGATTGTGTGGTTGGACTGTTTCCATCATTTGAGACCTGGTAAGGGTCAAAATGTACTAAAATTCATATGCATGCATTTTTGCATAGAAAATGAGAAAGAATGAGTTAAAAAGCTGTCAAAATCCTACAAAGCTAGTTGCCCTCAGAGAAGAAGAGAAGAAGAAATTTGCAGAAATCTTGCATAAAAAGGATGAAACACAAGAAAAAAAAAAGGAAAGAGGAAAAAAGGAAAATTTTCCCAATGCATTGAGAATGGCTCAATAAATTGAGTCCTGAAAACAAACATCAAGAAAAGACTCAAAACACTCAAATCTTTTATCATGCGTTGAGCGCATTGAGGCCAAAAGAATTGAAGAAATCCATAGTACAAAGGGTTGAGCGAATCCAAAAGGATTGAACACACAAAGTCCTTCACCATGAAGAAAGCTCAAATTCGCTCAAGAAAGGTTTAAAGCCAAAATAAACCAAAAAGAGGGAGAAAGGGATTTCGCTTGAAGCTAAACCCAAGCCAAAGAATGTTTCATGCTTAAGAAATGAATACATTGGGCTCAACTTGGAGTGAATCCTTGGAAAATTCCTGCATATTAAGATCCAAAAAAGCCCAATAATTAGGATTGAAGTCCAAGGATTACTTCAACACGAAGAAAGTCAATCCGCTGAGCAGAGGCCTGCACTGAGCAAAAGTCAAATATGTTGAATCCCTTATAACTCCCTTCTAAAAATCTATAAATAAGAATCTCATGGCTGCATTCAAACCATCAAGAGGGAGAGCCATTGAGAGGTATTAAAAGACACAAAAAGAGATCAAGAGGAGAAAGCCTTAAGGTTGAAGTCCGGGAAAACCTCTGGAGGAAAGGGTCAAGAGCCTAAGTTGGCCAACAACATTTAAGGATTCATGTTTGTTGTTCTTTAACTTCTCATACTTGAACATGTTGAACAAGGTGCTTTGATGTCTCCAAATCCAAGTGGAATGCATGAAGATCCTTGTTGTTGGTTGTGTGTGTGTCTAGAAATAGTTGAATTTGTTAATCCACTCATTGTAATGATCCAAGGTTAAATGAATCTTAATCCTTTTGAAAAAAATGTTCTAAAGAAAGTGAAAATTCAACCTATTGAAATGTCGATTCAACCGGTTGTTTTACACTTAGCGGTTTTTGAAAAGGATTTGAAAAGCTTGACTTTGTTGTCAATTCAACCGATTGATTCGTGATTTCAATCGATTGATTTTCTGAAAACCATAACAAAATTCTATTAAGCTGTGCAAATCTATTTTAAATTATTCAAACTGATTTTGGTTCTTGAATTAAATTCTTTGACCATTTAATTAGAGTATAAAAAGGTTGTTTTATACTCCTGGTCATGAACTAACTAAGAAATATAAATCAAACTCAGTTTTCAAGATTTCAAAGAGCTTTTGGATCATTTTCAAGTGTGGAATAGGATTCTCTGTATTCTCTGTACTTTAATCTTTGATTGTACGTAGTGTTAGAATATATGGCTTTAAACTAGAGGGGGGGTGAATTGTTTAAAGAGGGTTTTCCAAAACTTTTAAGTCAAGAATGAAATTATCTCAGGAAACAAATGATAAAGAATTTAGTTTGCCAAAACCTAAAGCAAAAAGCAACTGCACCAGAAAAACAATCGGTTGTTTATACCAGTTTGCAAATATCAAAACTGAATTTAAAGAGTTAAGGGATAGAGAAAATGCACACAAAGATTTATACTGGTTCACTCTAAACCCAGAGCTACATCCAGTCTTCTCAGAAACCACTGAGGAACACCATTAAGCAATCAAACCTAGATCACTTACAACACAACCAAGAAAGTGACCTTGATCCCCTCAAGACACACACTTCTCTTGGCCAACACACCAACACTAAGAATGTTGATCTTGATCCCCTCAAGAACACACAACACTTCTCAGCAAACACACAAAGATTCTTGTTCAACAGATACAAGGATTACACTTGTTACAGAAGCAAATCTGAAATCAATACAAGCAGAAATCCTATCTCACACACTTTGATCAATCTCAATCTCTAAGCAAATCTCAACTCTTTGACAAACTCAAAAACTTGTGTTAATTGTTCTTACTCAAATCTGTTTTTCTGAAGATATTCAAAGATGTTGTTTGTTACCAAATCTTAAGAAACTATTCATTGCATTTAAAGATTGGTCAAAGCATTAAAGACTGAAGCGTAATCAGTTAAAATCATTTAAAGCTCAGTCAAAACAAAAACCATTTTTCTGTTATGGTACCAACATAAACAATCGGTTGTTTCCTCGAATCAATCGGTTGTTTTGGTTTTAACAGCTCAACCATTTGAAAAACAGTTTTCAATCTTTTCTAAAAACACTTAAGTATAAAACAATCGGTTGTTTCGACAAAACAACAGGTTGTTTTTCACTTAGCTTGAAAAACACTTTTTCTTTTAAAAAGATTGAGAATGCCTATGCTTTGGATTCAATCAAGAGTGGATTACAAAACTCAATCTACCCCAGATCCTATCTAAGACAACTCAGCAACAACAAGCACAACCTAGCCTTCAACATCCTTCAAAGAGTTTTGGATTCTTCAAAGCTTGAACACCACTTGGTTCAACAATAGGTGTATTCTATTCCTTTCTTTCTTGATCATGTAATTATGTGTGACTTGGTGTTTTGTAGTTTCAGAGGTTGTTCTCAAAACTGTGTTGTTTGCCAAAGGCGGTGTGTGTTCTTGAATGGTTCAAGATCACCACTTTGGTGTGTTGTTTGTAATTAAGGTTTGATTACTTAGTGAATTCTCAGTGGATTCTAAGGACTAGATGTAGTTGTTGGTAAAGAGTGAACCAATATAGACATTCTATGTTAATATCTCTATCCTTACTCTCTTTAAAACTTCTTTAGTTTTGATTTTATAAACTGTTGGTATTAACAACCGAATGTTTCGCTAAAACAACATGTTGATTTTTTGCAATCAAACTAAAAACAATTTTCTAATTGGATGAATTGATTTCTAATTAATTGATTCTTCACTGTCTTTCAATCTATCTTCAATATTTGTGAAAATCTTTCTTAAACAATTCACCCCCTCTTGTTTAAGGCCTTTATTTCTAACATAACATCCATTGTCACTGGTGTCGAAAGGTTAAAAGACTACGACTATTTTCAATTTAAAACGGCGACTTTCTAGCCGCATTTGATGTACACGTAGTCTTAATTCCAACAAATAAGAAGGCGGCTATTTAGCCGCATTCTTAAATGCGATTTATAAATGCGACTATGGTAAATAGTTGCATTCTTATATGCTTTTGAATGATTTTTAAAAGGGAGGGGTAATGCATTTAAGAATGCGACTATTTGCCATAGCCGCAATTATAAATCGCATTTAAGAATGTGACTATTTACCATAGCCGCCCTTATAAATATTTGCGCTGGATATAAGAATGCGGCTATGGTAAATATCTGCCTTTGTATATGGTTTTTTTAGTACATTCTGTTTAATGCTAATTCCCATCTAAATTGACCTATTCAATTATAACCCAGCCAGACAAATACATAAATTTAGATAATCAAATTATATATATTGATAAAAAATGTATTACAAACACTAATAATATATCTCTATCTATCTATCTAATTTTTACACTATTCAACTATCCTAGAGTTATAAAACTTTAGGAAATATGTGGACCAAGAATGTCTCACATATATTATGGCTTTCGAAGACAGTGGTCGCTCAACCGTGAAGAACTGCATTACAAAATAAGGTTCACATAAATTAGTGTTAAGATACAAATATGTGAAAGAATTATAAAAATAATTTACCATCATGTTACCTCATCCCAATCACTTTTAAGACCTAGTCTTACAATGGTAACCATCCATTGCATAATGTAATAGTCACAGTCATAGCTCCTTGGTTGTCTATTATGTAGAATATGGGAGCTTTGATGTTTCAAATTCATTATGAAGGTTGAAGCTGTGCTGCTTTTGGTTTGGGTTTAGTCTAGGGTGTTTAGAATCTTTGTAAAGATCTTTCCTAGTCCCTTGCACAAGCTTGCTCAATCTGTTTTAAAAAGAGAAAAGTGTTTTTCTAAGTAAAGAGAAAAACAACTTGTTTGAAGGTTTTAAAAATGTTTTTGACTTGGTTAAATAACTGCTTAACCAATTCCATCGGTTAAAACGACTTTTCAACCGGTTGATTGTGACATTTCATAACAACTTTTTGAAAATCTGTTAATCTGTTTTGGATGTGAATCAAAACTGTTTTGGCTCATAAATGCTGCCTAGAACGACTAGTTTTGAATGCTATAAATATGGCTTTTATTTTAAATCAAAAAAAGAAGTTTGAAATCAAACACAGTGAGATTGAGATTGGTTTTGAAAGAAGTTTTTCAAAAGTTTTGCAAGATTGTTGAATAGTTGTGCACTGGTTCAAGGTCTGATCATAGGAGCTTTTTGATTCCTGTAAACTCAAGTGTAATCTGTTCCTTTCATGATTCTTGTAATTGTTCTTTCATAAACTTGTAAGTGTGTGGAAATCCTGTATAGTCAGAGGTTGTTCTGGCTGAAGGTGTGTGTTTGCAAAGAGGGTGAGTGGTTCTTCTGGTTTCAAGATCACCTCTTTATGATTGTGTAAATTATAATTTGTGAGTGATTACTAGTGGAACTTAGTGGTTCTGGGAACTGGATGTAGCTCAAAGTTGAGTGAACCAGTATAAAATTGGTTGAGTAAATCTCTCTCTCTCTCTCACTCCTTATAACTGTTTGTTTTAATTATGCTTTTGTTGCTGTTATAAACAACCGGTTAAAACAAAGTTTTAACCGATTGAAATTCTGCAAACAGTTTCTTAATCATTGTTTGAATGCTTTCCTTGATTGCTTAATATGTGAATTGTGTTAAAGCTTTATTCTTATTCAATCTTTGCAAAAAAAAAATTGATAAACAATTTACCCTCCCTCTTGTTTAAGCCGTTAATTCTAACCTATTACACTATATATAATTCAATAAAAAGTAAAAGTTAATATTGATAAACAATGAAAAGAGAAAGACAATAGTTACAAACCTTTAGTGTCATCCACTTTATATTTTGAAAATGTGAATTGGATCGACGTTTTAAGATGTTATATCCACGCCATGAACTGATTAATACAAAAAATTGTGTTAGTAAATGCTTAATTTGTAACATATGAAGTTAAGTTTATGGTGTACTTACTTATCAATGGTATTCTTCAGATATGTGGATGACTTCTTGTGTATGAAACATAACCACACAATAGTCTTATCAACCGTTGATAAGACAAGTAACTGCCAATAACCCCTATATGATCCATGAAAAGAGTTAGTAAATATTTAAAACATGAAATAATAATAATTGACAACTTATAATTAAACTTACTCATTAATATAAGGCCTAAATAAATTGTTTTCCCTCTTTTTCCAGGGTGTTAGTGATGTGTGATTGGGTTTCATTTTTCTTTGTTCCAGTGGGACTAGTATATGAGGGATCTAAGAATTCATACACATCTTCCTTCCCCTCAGTGATAGAAACTCCATTCAAAAACCTACAAGTTGTTAATTAAAGCATAGTCAATAATAATTTAACATAAAGTAAATTGAAATATAGGTAAAGATACTTACATCATAAAAAATTGAATTATATTTATATTGAGCTCTTGGTCCCCAGCTACAAATTCTAACAAATCTGACATGTATATGTACAGTGACATGTTAGTGTTTATTTCAAAAAACGTATCATCCCACGGAACTTCCAAAGGGTCTCAATCGATCTCTGTAGCAACTGCAGCTAAGGAAGCTATAGGATCATCATTCAGAACCTCAAACTTCTTTTTTAGACTTAGTTTCCGACGAGGTTTCTACAAAGAACATTTGTATTAAATTAGATGTAACATATAAATATAAATTAATATAATGAAATGAAATTATTACTGGAAGTTCTAGCATAATTCGAATGAGGTATCTAGGCTAGGCTATGAATGATTGAAATGCATTGACCACAGTTGTTACCTCATCTGAAGGTAGTGGAACACGAGCATCAACTACTCGTACTCTTTCAACTGTTACCTTCGCCACATTAGGGGAGAGATGAACGTTATGTAAGGTGGTGGCCTCTTGATAGACTTTTCCAATGGCACCACCTGAGGAAGCATGTCGCCCTCTACTAGTAGCTCACATTGGTTCGTCAGGCCAATGATATCCTCCCATGATGTTGTAGGAGCCGCACAACTCCCTTTTGTGCTCTTGGGAGCGGGACTAACAAGCGCCTCAACCGGTTCAACATAAACTTGATGCGATAGAAACTCCTGTCGCAACTCTAACCGCCTCCTATCAACCTCCTTTCTCATCTCCTCCATTAATTCTTGACGTATCTTACTTGCTAATTCTGGCTTGGTCTCTATGGTGGGGGAGGAGGATGAGTGTCATGGTGCTGCTCCAAAATATAGTTTAATTCCAACCCCTTTTCCAGCTGCACAAACACGACTACAGTGCTCAAGTCGTCCAATTGCTTCAACCAAGATATCGCGACGACCTTCATGGACAAAATTACCTTGGGGAGCTTTCCTCAACCAAGGAATCCTGCAAGAGACCAAAATTATATAATTTTTTAATATAATTAATGCTTTAAAATAAATGCAAAAGAGGATAAAAATAGCTTACAATATTTTTTGAGACTATCTTTGATTGCTCAAAACTAAATCTACCTGAATTTTTAATTCGGGCTATCTTCCATTTTACATGGCGCAGAGGTGATGATGGAGGATAATTGACCCCTGTATCAATCTCAGACCCAGTTCCCTGTCTGGATTGCTCCTTTTCCACCATTAGTGATTGCTCAAGCTTTCGATACCCCGAACGAGACAATATGTGCAGAGTAACATTCTTTAAAGCTATCTCTTGAGCTTTCTTTCAACGATTTTGTCATAAATGAAATAAACAAAGTGAATTAAATAATATTAAGTTATTAATGTTATGTAAATAAAAATAGTTAAGTAAATTCACTTACCTTCCAAGCTTCACATTCACGGCTTTGAACAAAAAGACACCATGTCTCTTCATCAATATGTTTGTACTTTAAACAAGGATTTTCGGCTTTAAGCTTGCCAAAAATATATTTCGTTGTCAATGTTGACATAAACTGACGAAATTTAAGTCCGATATTGGATATAATCTTTGATTGAAGAAGTTGCACATTAGGGATTTCAAAATTTGCGTGCAAAATAATATCATAAAATTAAAATTAATCAATGAATATTAAAAAGCATTATATGATAATGATAATAATGTAAAGCTTACATGAACATCCTCCCAGAGCATGTTCTGATCGACCTTTGACACTTCATCCCATGAATTAATCAAAATGGAGAGCCTATCACGAGAAACAACTCCAAGATAGTTGTTAAACGTCTCAGCATTAGGACCAAAAGCCACTCCAGTGTTGACGTCAATGTCAACACGTCTCTTCTCACTAACAACATGTCTTAGTGAGAGACGCTTCAATCTAGTAGGTCCTCTACTGCCTCGTCTAGATCGGGGTCTGATTGGAGTCTGATCCTTATCCATATTTGTGTTAAAAAATTAGGTAACAAACATTAGTTAATCTGCATCGAAAGAAAATCTTATAAAACAAATACATAAAATTCTAAATGTGTATTATGAAAAAGATTTCTAAATTTATTACCATAGTGGGTTGAATGTTCATATGTAAATTCCTTACTGTGGTCTTTACGGGTTGCATGTACATCATCAACTACATCATCATCTTTATTAATTACGATTGGTGTGAATGAACAGGGGTCACCATTTTCAATATCATTTATGGCCTCCCCTTGTTTTTTTCCCGTGTATAACGACATACCAATGTTCTGACGTAGGATCTTTGACATAGAAAACCTGAGATGCTTGTTGAACCATTATAAATGGCTCGTCTCGATAGCCTATCTTTTGAAAGTTCACTAGTGTGAATCCTGATTCATCAATTTTAGCCCCACTTTTATCTTCAACCCATATACACTTGAAAACTGGAACGAGAAACTTAGTATAGTCAACCTCCCATATCTCCTCTATAAACTCATAGTATGCTATTGATCCAAGTAATGGATTTGTATCTTTCGAAGGGGAAAACTGCATTGACTCGGCTTCAAGAGTAACACCATAATTTTGAACTATACTCTTTTCATCTATAGACATAGTGTAAAATATACAATTGTTTACTTTGTACGCTGTACAAGAAATGACATCAAACTTCAATCCATCAGCCAACCAGGTCAAGGTTTCCGATGCCGTTGAATCCTGTAACACCTCGTCCTTAAACCAAGGAATGAAAGTTCTATTATGTTCCATCAAGACCCAATTCTCAGCTTGTCTTGGGTTATTTGCCTTCACAATGGCTTTATAAGCATCTATGTAAGGTATAACTTCATCTGTGTTATTCGATATATACAAATGTGCTTGCAAGACTTCAGATCGAGATTTGCTTACAATATTCACACCGCGTAAACATTTACTTGTAGAACGCCTGTGGTGCCATGAATTAGCTGGAAGACCTATTGGGTTTTCTTTTGACATGTACTCTGAACAAAATTCAATACTTTATTTAGCTATGTATCTTTCAATCATTGAAGCTTCTGGACGATAATGATTTTTCACATAACCTTTCAAAGTTTTCATATAGCGCTCAATAGGATACATCCATCTTAAGTACACTAGTCCACACAATCTAACCTTTCTTACCATATGCACAACTAGATGAACCATGATGTCGAAAAAAGATGGAGGAAAAAACTTCTCCAATTCACACAAGATAACAACAATTTCATCTTCAAGTTCATTTAATTTTAATGGATCAATGACTTTACAACAGATGAAAGAGAAGAATGAGCATAAATAGGTTATGGTATGTCTAACATATTTTGGTAAGATCTCACGAATAGCTACCGGCAACAACTGTTGCATCAAGATGTGACAATCATTAGACTTCAACCCAATTAAGTTCAAATATTACATTGACATTAGGCTCTTCACATTTAAGGAATGTCATTGTGGCACTTTCACACCTCTTAGACATTGATAAAAAATTATTTTTTTTATCTTTTGACATGGTGTAACAGGTTGGGGGCAAATATATATGCTTACCCATTTCTGTTAGTGCCAACTCGCCTCGTATGTTCATCTAAATCAAATCTAAACGATCATTTAGACCATCCTTCGTCTTCTCGTTAATGTTAAGAAGTGTACCAATTAAGCTATCACACATATTCTTCTCAACATGCATTACATCTATACAATATTTGACTTCTAACATCGACCAGTACGAAAGATCAAAGAAGATTGATTTTTTCGTCCAAATGTTTGTCATAGATGACATCTTTTTCAACTTACCAAAGGCGTGTTTTATGTTATTTACCTTTTCGTAAACCTCAACACCAGTTAATGGAGTTGGTGGACTACTAGTCTCTTGATGTCCGTTAAAGGCTTTTTTCAACCTTCGGTAAGGATGATGACTTTTAAGAAACCTCTGATGCCGAAGATTACTGTCTTTCTTCCATGTTTCAATTGTTGAGAAGCGGTGTCTTCTTCGCATATTGGACATGTTTTATGACCCTTAACACTATACCTTGATAAGTTACCATATGCCAGAAAGTCATTGATGGTGCAAAATAACATGGCATGCATCTAGAAAGTTTCATTAGAAAATTTGTCAAATACTTAAACACCCTGATCCCACATTAAATTCAAATCTTCAATTAGAGGACTTAGATAAGCATCTATTTCATTTCCTGATTGTTTCGGACCGAATACTATCATAAACAACATCATGTATTTTCGCTTCATGCACAATCCAGGAGGTAAGTTGTAAATAACTAGTAAAATAGGCCATGAACTGTGATTCGTACTCATATTACCAAACATATTCATTCCGTCTGTAGCTAAACCAAGTCGGATATTTCTTGATTCTTTACCAAACTCTGGAAACTCATCATTAAATTTATTCCATTAAATAGAATCAGCTAGATGACGGTACATGCCATCACATTTCCTCTCATCTGCATGCCATCTAAGATTCTTAGCATCGTTTGGGTTTGCAAACAAACACTTCATCCTTGGAATGATGGGAAGATGCCACATAACCTTCATTGGGGGTCCATGCTTTTCTATCTCTTCAATAGTATCATCATCTTTTTGTTTCAACTTATAACGTGATAACCCACACCTCGGACAACTTTTCTACAATTCAAAATCTTTCCTATATAATATACAATCATTAGGACAAAGAATCTTTTTGGCCTCATAATTACGATTTGGTAGATTATCTCCATTTGAAAGCATATCCTTCAACAACTGAAGCAATTCCGTGAAGCTTTTATCAGTCCATCCATTTATTGTCTTCAAATTCATCAATCTTAACATCGTCAACAACCGTGTGAAGTTAGTTGATCCAGGATACAATGGAGTCTCTGCATCGCTTGACATACTTCCATATCCATGCGCTTCTGTAGAAGACTCAAATCCCATATCACAAATCATGTCCTCCAATCGATCATCATCTACATAATCATGTATTGCATCATCCATGGTGGACCCCGCATATTCTTCAGTTACGGAAACACGTGGTAAATTTAATAATTCACCATGCCATGTCCAAGTTGTATAAGATCAAAGAAAACCATAACATAGAAGGTGCTCCCCGATTTTCTTAACATCCATTATCCTTAATTAACGCACAGACACCTAATCTTTGCTCCATGATGACCACTATTATTCGCGTTACATCAAATTGTATAAATTCTTCTACTCCTCTTTCGTACTCATTGTTGAAAATGAAGCTTTGATGTCTTTAAATCCCTAAAGACAACTTCAAGACCTTGTTGTTATGTTTAGGGTTTAGTTCTAGGTAGTTTAGAATTTTCTTAATCCACTCCTAATCAATTCAGAACTAAATCAATCTGGTTTTAAAAAGAAAAATGTTTTTTTTTCAAAGCTAAGTGAAAAACAACTTGTTGATTTCTCGTTTTAATCGATTATTTTTCCTCATCCTGTGTGAAGGGTCATTTGAACTGTTTTGGTTTGGTTGGTTTAACTGTCAAAACCAATTCAACCGGTTAAATTGACATTTCAATCGGTTGATTTTTGAATTTCTTAACAACTTTTCATAAAACTGTTAAATCTGTTTTCAATTATTTACAAACTGTTTTAGCTCATGTTTAATTGATTAAAACGGCTAGTTTGATGAGCTATAAAGCAGTGACTACCCTTCTTATTTGAAAACACACACAACAAGTGATTCATAAAAGATTTTGTGAAAGTTTGGATTCAAGAAAGCAAGATTGCCTTGAGTTGTGCTTTGGTCAAAGAGTGGATTAGGAGCAACTGTGATCTCTTGTAATCAGGTGTAATTTGTTCCATACTCTCTTGTAATTGTTCCTTAGTTTGAATTCTTGTAAACTCTGTAACTGTAAGGTCAAAGGATTGTTCTGACTGTGTGTGTGTTAAGTCAAAGAGGGTGTGTGTTCTTAAGTGGTCAAGATCACCTCTTTCAGGTCGTGGTGTGTTGTTATCTGTTGTTGATTACCTAGTGAATACCGGATGGTTTTCTGGGGACTGAATGTAGCTCTGGTAAGGAGTGAACCAGTATAATTATTTGTGTGATCTTCTCTCTCTCTCTCACACACTCATTTAAAATCTGGTTGAATTGTGATTTTATCTTTGCTGCCATAAACAATCGGTTAAAATGCATTTTCAACCGGTTGTTTTTCTGATAACAGGTTTAACAATTCTGTTTTCTTGGTTGATTTGATTCTTTAATCTGTAAATGAATATCAATCTTCATTCTTAACCAGTATTTGCGAAAAACTTCCCTTAAACAATTCACCGCCCTCTTGTTAAGGCCATTTATTCTTACAATTGACATCAAGAGCTAGGTTCTTGAAATTTTCTCAAGTTCTATTTTTCAAATTTGTTTTCAATGGCTGACAAGTTACCTTCTGGGGAAGGAGCTTCTATTAATAGACCACCTTTATTTTGTGGTGTGAACTATCAATTCTGGAAATAGAATGCAATTTTTTATTCAATCTACAAATAAAGGAATTTTGGAAGCTATAGAGAATGGACCTTTTATTCCACAAGTAAAAAAAGATGATGTTTTTGTTGACAAGCCTTGGTTTGAATGGACTAAGACTGATAGTAAGAAAGCTAATTTTGACTGGATTGCAAATAATATAATAACTTCTGCTTTAAGTTGTGATGAATTTTTCAGGATCTCCCAATGCGCAACTGCAAAAGAAATGTGAAACATTCTTGAAGTCACACATGAGGGGACAAATGATGTTAAGAGGGCAAGGAAGCATGCTCTCATTCAAGAGTATGAAATTTTTAGAATGCAGAAGGGAGAAACTATATCTGAAGTGCAAAAAAGATTCTCTCACATTGTGAATCATCTTATGGGCCTTGGGAAGACCTTTAAGGAAGATGAACTAAATATAAAGATTCTCAAATGTCTGGACAGAACATGGCAGTCAAAGGTTACTACCCATATTAGAATCAAAAGATCTAACCTCAATGTCTACAACCTCTTTGTTTGGTAAGCCGAGGGAGCATGAATTAAAAATGAATCGTTTGTTTGTCCAAGAAAATGAGGACAAGCACAACAAAGGCATAACTCTGAAAATAGCTGGACATAGAAGGTGTCAAGACTCAAGTGATAGTGAGGAAGATACATTTAGCTTACTGTCAAAGAAGTTTAGCAAATTCTTGAGAAAGAACAGAAACAAACACCAATCTTCCAAAAGGTACAATTCCAAGAAACCAAGTGATTTCAATACTAATAAGTATACTTGCTTTGGACAGGGACACATCAAAGCAGAATGTCCAAACAATGAAGATAAGGAGACAACAAATTTCAAGAAAGGAGAAAGAAGAGGCAAGACAAAGAAAGTTTATATAACTTGGGAGGATAATGAAGTGTCATCCTCCAGCTCCTCCTCTAAAGATGTATAGGCTAATTTGTGCCTAAAATCTTCTATCTCAAGTAGTGTAAGTTCATCTTCTTCATCTAAAGGTGATAGCTATTATCAACTTCTTGAGGCTTTTAAGTAGACTCATGAAGAAGCAAATAAGCTAGTCCTCTTAAACAATAGATTGAAAGGTCTGAACAATTGGTTGGAAACAAGAGGTAAAATCTTAGAAAAAGAGATGGACAATTCCAGAAGTGATTTTGAAACACTTGATATCATTTATAAAAACAATTCTTGTAAGTGTAACTCGAGTTCTTGTGAAAATTGCAAAATCCTTGAAAACAAAGTTTTTTATCTCGTGAAAACTGTGGATAAACTCACCAAAGGAAAATCAAATTTTGAGAGTGTGCTAGCATATCAAAGTTGTGTGTTTGGAAAATCAGGTCTTGGGTTTTATCCACAAACAACCGATTGTTTTTTGCTTCTATTGTTCAAAGAAGGGCCATTCTGTCATATTTTGCAAAGCAAGGAAAATTCTTGTTCGTAGAGGCATATTGAAATAAGAATCTTAAAGGTTCTCATGATCAATCTAACATGAAAGGACCCAAATTCTTTAAGGGATCAAATCTTGTTATTTGATATGTTCTTTTTGCAAGATTTTGCTTCCATATTGAAGGATCTGTAGAATCTTGACTACATGGATGCATATGCTCAAGATATAGATTTATTTTTGCGGTTATGAACAACTTAAAGTCTGTATAGTGATCTTGAAGATCAATTTTTCATTTTTCTCTTCTTACACTTGAACAAACTGTATTTGAACCTATTCAGTGTTTTTGCAAATTAATTTTTGGCCTATCTGGTTCTGTATCTTCTCTAAATCTCATACAATCAATATGTGCTTTGATTTGTATCTCTAAATTTTGATTTCTGTTGAAGAATTTGATTTTATTAAACTAAAATTGCTATCACAAAAAATCAATCGATTGTTCTCATGAAACAACCGATTGTTTCTGCCTTGACAACACTATGGTTAATTCTACTTTAATTCTTTATGCCTTGATTCGTATCTCTGATCACTCTCAGAGTCGTTGGTGGTCAATGATGCATTAATTACAACTTTGAACATGTTATCTTTGTGCACTTACTGTCATTTATGGAATATATTCCCACATATCTTGAAAATTAAAAACTTTTTAGGCTAGGTCAAATCAGCATGTGATCTTTATTTGTTCCTTCTGTTAGGGGACTGACAGCTTGCTTTATTGCACCTGAACAAATTCTTTTTTCTCTAGGAAAATAACTCACTAAATGCCAAATCATGAAACTGCTTTTTTGCCTATATAACCTTGGTTTGTGCAGTTGTTTTTCTTTACAAATTCAACCCATTGATTTTCCTTTGTATTCACTTCAAAGGCTACTGTCTATCTTCATTTCT
Organism: Phaseolus vulgaris; assembly: GCF_051622355.1. Taxonomy (NCBI): domain Eukaryota; kingdom Viridiplantae; phylum Streptophyta; class Magnoliopsida; order Fabales; family Fabaceae; genus Phaseolus; species Phaseolus vulgaris. The sequence goes on from NC_143504.1 coordinate 42,627,032, forward strand.
TGCTGGAAATCAATCTCTTCTCCATGGACTCTACACCACCCATTGCAAAAAGAATAAAAACCAGGGCTGTAAGAAGGGGAGGACATTTGGAAAGCTGGTTTTCTGGAGAAGGAGAACAAATACATAAATACCTTCATGAGATAAGTAGGAAGGTAATCAATAATCCAAAGTTGATTTCCTTCAACTGGATGAAGCAGAAAAAGCTCATGGAAGTAAGGAACTTGTTGAAGGAGCAAATGCTAAAAAGATTTCTTGAAATGTCTGGAAACATATATCTAGATTTGGTAAAAGTCTTCTGCACAAACCTTCAATTTGTTGGTGATAATCTGTGTTCTCATGTGAAAGGGTTAGACATAGAAATTAATCATGATGTGTGGACTGTGATAATTGGGCTGAAGTATATTGGACTAAGGATCAACAAAGGCAATATAGGAGTAGTTGAAGAATTCAACAAAATGCAGTTTTACAAGAGCTATCTCAAGGATCCTCTCTCAAAGGTAAAGAATTTTTTAGTAGGAGGGATAAAGATGAATGAGAGGCTCATTGCCTTCATCATCTCCTGGATGCTCACACCAAGGGGCAACAATCACTTCACACTTTCAGAAGAAGATCTGGTCCTCATATATTGTATCATGCACCAAGTAAAGCTCAATTAGATCCATATCTTCAAGGATCATATGCAAAAATCTACAAGGTTAAGTGATTATCACTACCCTTATGATGTTTTGATTTCTATGTTTCTGAATTATTTTGAAGTGGAGTTGGAAGATGAGCTGTCTGAAATTGTGAAGCTCTCAAGTGAAATCAACAATGGTTCTGTAAGTAATATGGGGTTTACCAAAGTTAATGGAAAATGGATTAACAAAGGAGGATACCAGGCTAGATCATCAAGTGGAGCACAGATTGAGGAACAAAATGAAGATGTTGCCACTTGAGATGAACCTGCAGCTGAAACTTTTGAAGCTGGACCAAGTGTTGCCACTAAACATGAAAGGATTACATCCATGACCCCATTTGAAAGACTCATGGTGAGTAGAATGGACAACTTTGCTGACAACCAAAGGAGCCTTTATGAACTGTGTGACACAAGGTTCCAGAGTATGGATACAAGGTTCCAGACCTTGGATGAACAGATTGAGGCAGTGCAAAACCAACTTTTTGAGTTGCAGTATGGGAAGGATAGTTGAAGCATACAACTTTTATAACAATTTCTTCTTTTTATGTTGTTTTTATCCCTTCTTACACTTTATTTGTGAAGACAAATAGGGGGAAAAGTGGCTTTGGGATTGTAATCATCTAATTCCTGCACTTATTCTCTTTAATAATTTCTTAGGTAGATGATAAACTGCTGAACTTTGATAATTTTAACCGATTAATCTTGTTTTTTAACAGGTTTTTTTTTTTTGCTGCTGCATGTATGTGTGTATCTGGTTTTCACACTGATTTGGTTGATGTACCTGTTTGGAAATCACCTAGTGGAAACTGGTTCTGTGATGCATGATATATCTGGAATAGATTATCTCTTATACCTGCATCTTTTTGTGATTGCAGGTTGTGCCAAATTCTAAATAGAACTTCCCAAAGCAACCCAGGGTTTTGTCTTCATCAAATAGGGGGAGAATTTTGAAAATGAAGCTTTGATGTCTCCAAATCCATAAAGACAACTTGAAGACCTTGTTGTTATGTTTAAGGTTTAGTTCTAGGTAGTTTAGAATTTTGATCCACTCCTAATCAATTCACAACTAAATCAATATGGGTTTAAAAAGAAAAATGTTATTTCAAAGCTAAGTGAAAAACAACCTGTTGATTTCTCATTTTAATCGGTTGTTTTTCCTCAACCTGTGTGAAGGGTCATTTGAACTGTTTTGGTTTGGTTGGCTTAACTGTCAAAACCAATTCAACCGATTAAATCGACATTTCAACCGGTTGATTTTTGAATTTCTTAACAGCTTTCATAAAACTATTAAATCTGTTTTTAGTTATTTACAAATTGGTTTAGCTCATGTTTAACTGATTAAAACGACTAGTTTGATGAGCTATAAAGTAGTGACTACCCTTCTTATTTGAAAAACACAATAAAGCAGTGACTACCCTTCTTATTTGAAAAACACACAACAAGTGATTCATAAAATATTTTGTGAAAGTTTGGATTCAAGAAAGCAAGATTGCCTTGAGTTGTACTTTGGTCAAAGAGTGGATTAGGAGCAACTGTGATTTCCTATAATCAGGTGTAATCTGTTCCATACTCTATTGTAATTGTTCTTTAGTTCGAATTCTTGTAAACTGTGTAACTGTAAGGTTAGAGGATTGTTCTGACTGTGTGTAAAGTCAAAGAGGGTGTGTGTTCTTGAGTGGTCAAGATCACCTCTTTGAGGTTGTGGTGTGTTGTAATTTGTTGTTGATTACCTAGTGAATACCGAATGGTTTTCTGGGGACTGGATGTAGCTCTGGTAAGGAGTGAACCAGTATAATTGTTTGTGTGATCTTCTCTCTTTCTCTCACTCATTTAAAATATGGTTGAATTGTGATTTTATCTCTACTGCCATAAACAATCGGTTAAAATGCATTTTCAACTGGTTGTTTTTCTGATAACAGGTTTAACAGTTATGTTTTCTTGGCTGATCTGATTCTTTGATCTGTAAATCAATATCAATCTTCATTCTTAACTAGTATTTGTGAAAAACTTCCCTTAAACTATTCAACCCCCCTCTTGTTAAGGCCATTAAATCTTACACTCATGACTTATGCGAACATAATTAATCCAATTTCGATCCATTATCTTCTATAATAGTCATTCAGGTGTTTTCTAATGAGTGTTCTATCTCACATTTGTCGAGAGTCAAATACCACGTATCAATTGTCGAGGTTCAAACACCCTTAAACTCAATACCAACACGATAATTCTATTCTAAACTAACAACTAACATAATAAAATTAATAATAAATGCAAATTATAATAAATACTAAATATACAAATTAAAAGTCATTAAATTAATTAAAAATATTAAATAATATAAATCTATCTACCATCTAATAATTTAATAATTCTATTCTAACCTAAAAACAAAAATAATATAAATTTTAAAAAATACAAATTATAATAAATAAAAAGTAAACAAATTAATAACATTAAAAAAAATGAAACAGTGGTGACGTTCGAGCAAGAAAACAAACAAGTAAGAGAAACGAAAAAAAATATATAAACCAATGGTAAAGAACAAAGTGAGCTCGAAACGAACTTACAATGACACAAAGAAGACAATGAAGGGTCGCAAAAGAAGAGAGGAAGCACGAGAGCAGAAACAGAAAGAAAACGAAGTGCCAAAAAGAAAACAAGTATGAAAGCGTAAGTGGCATGTTTCAGAGTTAGGGTAAAAAATGTTTTAAGAATGCGGCTATTAGGTAAAGCCACATTCTTAAACAAAACACTGTGATTTAAGAATGCGTCTATTAGGTAGAGTCGCATTCTTAAATAAAACACTTTGTTTAAGAATGCGGTTATTACAAATAGTCGCATTCTTAAATGAAGTTAATTTAAAAAATGTCACCGCGTTTTGAATGACAACGTCTGACTGTAAAACTGTATTAAATAAAGGGTCGTTGTTTTTATATTTTGTACTAGTGTGTAAAATTTTATTATGAGTGGCTAAACTTACCCTGTAGGGATTAAAAAAAATGTGATATTTCTTAAGTTGTTGTCATTTATGAATGCGTATTTTTATTTGAGATTTGAATTTCTTGGGTTTGATAGTATGGTTAATGCTAAATGGTGAGGAACAACCATTGATGTCCTTTGAGCATGAATGAGGCTAGAAGGCGAGATCATATATCTGAACCCTAACAAACCAATCATAGTTCTCAATGGTTGCAAAGTGCGGGTTGAGACTATAGTGAATTGTTCCATCTTAATATAGAAATAAGCTATAACAAGACAAGAAATTGATTGTGATAGTTTATTATTCTATATAATTTCATATGATGAATTTTCACTCAATATTTTTTTTAGATATTTTTAAGAAAAAAAATTGCCAAAAAAACAAAAAAAAAATCAATATTTTCTAGTAATGTATTTTGTTTTTACTGATTTTAACTAAATGTGGTCAAATATTTTTTTATGAAATCATTGAAATGTGATTAATAGAAAATTAACAATTTATTCTATTTTTTAAAAAGTTATATTTTAGTGATACTTCAAAGAAAAGTATATTATATACTACAGTAAGTGAAATCCATTTATTGTAACATTAAATAAATGTAACTAAGAAAATGTTAATAAAGGTAATAAACGATGTAGTGATATGAAAAATTCTATCGACTAATATTGCAAAAACTTATATGACTTCACAAGAAATATATTAAAACTATAATTTATTAAATATGTTTTTAATATTCTAAAATATTTAAAACATTTCTTCAATAACAACATAAATAAGTATTGTATAAGATTTTAAAATTGATAAGGATAAAAGTTAGAGTAATTGTTTAAAATGTTGTATAAGATTAGGCATATTGAATATGATTATTAGGCATAGTTAGGTGTGTGGACATATAATTTGGGTGGAGGAGAATGAAAGGTGTAGGGAAGGGAAGAGAAGATAATAGAATGGATTCTAAAAAAGTGTAGTTTTTGTGGGACAAGCGCATTGGACGCCGAAAGACCCAACTTTCAAGGCTGGAAGAGAAGGCAAAAATCACCAGAAAAACAAAGGGCATTCCTATTATAGTAAATCAGGACACGTTGATGGCATGAAAAGTAGGGAAAAGAAGAAACCAGAGAAACATTGAAACGAAAGTTGAAGTCAAAAAAGGTGGAGGACAATCTCCTTAAACCCCTCCCTCCCACGCCCTTTTATCCCAAATCTATTAACTTCCCCCTAAGCCCTTGCTTCTTCTCAAAGGGGCACTCATTTTTTCTCTCCCATACCAAATAACCCAAGAGAGGAAGACAGAAAGAGAGTAACACATCTTTTTGTTCTTGACCCTTCTCTTGGCACAAACACCTTCTTCTTCTTCTTCTTTTTCTTCTTCTTCTTCTTTTTCTTCTCCCACCATGGGTTTCCCAATCCTCTTCCTTCTCTTCCTCTCTCTCCCCTTCTCCTCTGCAAAACTCAACGTTGACTACTACAAAGAAACATGCCCAGAATTCCCGAAAATCGTCATGGAAAACATCTTCACCAAGCAAAGTACAAGCCCCGCCACAGCACCCGGTATTCTTCGCCTCTTCTTCCATGACTGTATAACCGATGGCTGCGACGGGTCCATCCTCATCTCTTCCAACGCCTACAACCCCCATGCAGAACGTGATGCGGACCTCAACCTCTCCCTCTCCGGCGATGCATTCGACGTCATAGTCAAGATCAAGAACGCGCTGGAACTTTCATGCCCTGGCATAGTTTCGTGTTCTGACATCGTGGCACAGGCCACGAGAGACCTTGTTAAAATGGTGGGTGGACCCTTCTACCCGGTGAGGCTGGGGAGAAAAGATAGCCTTGAATCTAGCTCTGCCAAAGTGGCCGAAAGCCTACCCACGGCAGATATGACCATGGATAAGATCATTGAGAAGTTCACGAAGAAGAATTTCACGGTGAAGGAGATGGTGGCTTTGACTGGCGCACACACCATAGGGTTCACGCACTGCAAGGAGTTCATCAATAGGATCTACAAGTTCAGCAATACCTCTGATGTTGACCCCTCCATGCACCCTAAACTGGTGGCTGGGTTGAAGTCAGTGTGCCAGAACTACACCACTGACCCCTCCATGGCTGCATTCAATGATATGAGAACACCAGGGAAGTTTGACAATGCTTATTACAGTAATGTGAAGAATGGGTTGGGGCTCTTGAGCTCTGACTCCATGCTGGCTGTGGACCCAAGAACCAAGCCATTTGTGGACGTCTATGCAAAAGATCAGCAAGCTTTCTTCAAGGACTTTGCAGATGCAATGGTGAAGCTTTCTGTCTTTGATGTGAAAACTGGCAAGCAAGGAGAAGTCAGGACCAGGTGCGACCAGTTCAACAACCTTAATACTGCCTAAGCAACATATATTATACCTACTGAGGTTGAAATTATTTGATCCTTCCAAACTACTAAACCTTTAAACCCCTGTGTTTATTATCTGTATCAATCTTTATATGATCCCTATTCAATTTTTTTATTTGTAAAAGAAATCAACAATATATATATATACATTCACTATATGCATCGTATAGAGATAATGTAGTTTCAGATCATAATATAATTTTTTGGGGTTTTGTGTATCTAGACAGCCATGAGTATATATTCTTATTTGTGTGTTTATTTGGAAGAAATATGTGAAACTTAATTAACTATTGTCTATGAATAAGGGCATGAGTACTTTTGAATTCTTTTTGCTGTTTCGTTTATTTTTGGTCTTGTGAAAGAGGTGAAAGCGCATGAGGCATGTGATGGAGAGAATGTAGTTTTACCCATCTCGTATTTCTTCTCCGGTGTTGCTTCTATAAATTATTTGATTTTGGATAAATGTTTTCAAAACTTGTTTAGAGTGGAAAATAATATAACTAAAAACAAGAATATTCTCAGCTTTTTAAAATAGAATATTCTTCTAACAGTATCTAACATAATAATTTTATATATATAAAAAAAATAGGATATTCTATTTTTAATTTTTAAAGTTAAACTTAGAAGAACCTACAAAACAAATTATTAAGTTTTCGAATTAAATAAAAATCAAGTGTGAACACGCGTATTTGTAAAAAATTTAAACCCTTAGGAATTAGCTACTCAAACACTAAAAAAAATTATTTCTAACGGGTTATTTTTGACATTTTTTTCCAGTTTTAACCCTCGTTAAATACGTTATCTGTGGTTTGTTTTTCTCCTAAAATATTCAGCGTTGCTAACAGATTATCGGCAGTGTTTAGGAATCCCTGAAAAATAATTATTTTCCAACGATTTTTAGAACCCTTGTTACTCCGACGATTTGGAAACCCTTGTTATTCCCGACGGTTTTCAAACCCTTGTTATTCTCGATGGTTTTCGAACTCACGTTATTCCCAACAGTTTTCAAATCCCCATTACTTTTAGGAGGTGCATATATAAAAAAGTAGGTGTCAAATGATAAAAAAGTTGAACAAAAATAGCCTAATGGTGTTCTCAAACCATGTGTTCTTCTTCTACCACCTAACACTAATACACTACCGCACTTCAATTTTTTTTATATACTTTCCATGATTTCGTAATACCATAGGTATAATTTCGTATTAATACAAAATATTTATATTAATATAAGAAATACATATTACTTACTAATTTATTCATCTTATTCATTAAGATCCATTTAGTGATCGGTGTTAAAATAACAAACATAAAAGGTTTAGGTTTGATTCTTATTATAAAAAAGTAAATTCATTATATTGATAATTTTTATCAAATAAAATTTATGAAAATAAACAATGCTATCATCTAAAAATTTAGATAATGTTTTCTTTTTCAACCAATGCAAATTTACTTATATTTAAAATGTAACCTATTATACATTGACCAGAATTCTAATACAACTATGAATTTCTTTAAGAAATGAAAACTGTAATACTATTTATATATTGTGTGCACTTGATGTATCTATTACATTTAGTTATATATGCTCTTCAAATGGAATTAATGGGTAAACTCACCACCACTGAATAAAGATCCTTTTTTTCCATGAATCTGGTTGATTTGAATGTGTCCCCATTTCTTCAATAATGGACAAACTTGAACAATTAGTTAGTTTCTTTTAGCAACAAATAATAATTAAAAATTGTTAAATAAATGTGTTGCTTGACATGGGATGTGCACAATCCATATACACAACAAAATAACATCAATAAGGGCAAACACCTTTCCAATATTTTAACTTGTCTCATATTGGAACCATATATATACTTTTTATTTCTACAATTGGAACCGTATAATGCAGATATTTAACAATATAGTCAAGACAATGATACCTTAAACTTTCCAAATGAAAATGGGAGCAAAAGTTGTTTCATTAAATAAATTAATAAATAGTTTATTTCAGATGTAGCAGTGTTGTACAATCTAAAATTCCAGGGAGTAGTCATATAATAAAAAATTTCATCAGCATTCAATTGTTGTCATAAAGACTTGGGAAAAAGAAACTTGAAAACAATAAAGGGATACAATTTAAAGATGAGATAAGTTCACCATTTTCACAGCCAAAGCAAAATTCTCGAGCAAAATAAACATAGGCCAGATTTATCCAAACATCAGGCATCTGGACACAAACACTACCATTGACATCTTTTAGAACCGTATAATGCAGATACTTAACAATATAGTCACGACAAAATAACATCAATAAGGGCAAACACCTTTCCAATATTTTAACTTGTCTCATATTGGAACCATATATATACTTTTTATTTCTACAATTGGAACCGTATAATGCAGATACTTAACAATATAGTCACGACAATGATACCTTAAACTTTCCAAATGAAAATGGGAGCAAAAGCTGTTTCATTAAATAAATTAATAAATAGTTTATTTTAGATGTAGCAGTGTTGTACAATCTAAAATTCCGGGGAGACTAGTCATATAATAAAAAAGTTCATCAGCATTCAATTGTTGTCATAAACACTTGGGAAATAGAAACTTGAAAACAATAAAGGGATACAATTTAAAGATGAGATAAGTTCACCATTTTCACAGCCAAAGAAAAATTCTCGAGCAAAATAAACATAGGCCAGATTTATCTAAACATCAGGCATCTGGACACAAACACTACAAGAAAAACGCGAATTACATACAGATTATATCCGTATGTAATTTTTGGCGCCATGGAGCAGGAATTAAAATCCGCGTAATTACATACGGAGTGAATGGGATTCGAACCCAGGTTCCTTCAGCAATCCTTCAGCAACCAAAGAAAATTTAACCACTACACCAAGCAAATCCTTTAGTTTTATTATGATTTTTATTATACTTATTATTAATAATAATATTAATAATACTAACAATATTAACAATACTAACAATATTAACAATATTAACAATATTAATAATACTAACATATTAACAATATTAATAATACTAACAATATTAAAAAATATAGATAGAGATAAATAATAATTAGTAATAATGAAAAAATTAAAAAATAAATTTTTTACGGAAAAATCCGTATGTAATTACATACGGATATTACATACGGATTCAGAATCCGTATGTAACGCTTACCTACGACAGTTTTACATACGGATTTTGACTGTATGTAATTCCATTTTTTCTTGTAGTGAAACACTACCACTGATAGCTTTTAGAACCTACCAAAAATTAATGAAGTAACTCACGGATAAAAGTTTAAGCTCAATATAGTCCAAGGTTTAGCACACATATAATAACTTGTGTAAAGATATCCTTTGACACATCAAAATGGCCTTTCTCTCCTAACATTACCGCAACACCATTGGCAGCATATAAATTAGAAGAATGTTGAATCAGAACCTACAAATGTTTTGAAAATAAAATAATATCAAATAACATAATTCCACTAGTAGGACAATATAAAAATTATACATGTAAAGAATAGGAAAAATATGACACTTCAGGGAAATGTAATTAAAGAAGTGTTAAATCAACGTAATCCTAAGGCGTACTACATGTTAATAAATTGCATCTTCTCCTAATAGAGAGATATACATACTCATCCACAGACAAGCTATAGTTGGAAGTAACAAGTACACTTATAATATAGTATTTAATTGTATTACATGATAAAATAGGATAAACTTGTTAGAAGTTTATTCAAAAACCAAAGTTTGTATATATGGACATTAAGAACCTACAAACTACATTCTCTAGAACAATGTTTTTAAATAGCCATTATGTAGCACTATATTCTCATTATTGAATAATAAAGTGAATATTTTCCCCTTCTAAATTCAACTATCCAACAACTATTACGTTGAGAAAAAGGAACAACATATATAAGTTACAACTAAAAAAAATCAAGCTTGAATCCTTTAGTCTTAAAGCATGGACAACACACAAGCATGCAGCATAAATGCAAATATCTAGTTGGTTATATTTCTATGCATCTTGTGTTTAATATGCTCCAAACTGATTCTAGTTGGTTTTATTTCTATGCATGTCAAGTGTATGAAATGTTATGATTAATGGAAATGTTATAATTAATGAAAATGCAAATATATGTTTACAAATCAAAAGTCAAGAAATAACAAAAATGCAAAAAATAACTCTTATTCTCATAGACAGTAAGAAAGACGAAAATACCTACTCTAGTACAAAATTCTTTGGCCTTTTCCAAATGAGTCACCTCTAGCTTAGGATTTATCTTTTCATTGCGAACTGCTGCAAAGTAGTGAATGTATCATTCAACATATATCAAAAAAATAAAACATTTCCTACTCTTTTTTAATAAGCTTCTCCAAAAAGCACTTGTATGAGAAAAAAAGATCAAATTAGTTTCTCCATAAAATTACCTAAGTTTAGCTTTTGGTGAAACTTATTTATTTTTGTTTCTTATTTTCCCTCGATTAAGTGCTTAATAAGAAGTTTATCTAAACAAACCCCTCACCAGATTGGTTCAAATTGTGAGCATGAAAATAACAGTAATTTCTTCAACGAGAAAAAATCAATTCAAGTCAGCAAAAAAACAAAAGTAAAGGAAAATCTTGATTGGGAATGGAGAGAAATATATAGTTGAACAAACTCTACCTTTTAATCCATACACTTAAAACCATCAATATTAGTCCTTATTTTTAATCTATTTTAGTCCCTGTGACTTTAGATAATAGGGGCTAAAAAAGATTAAAGTATGTATTGGGAAAAAGAGATACTAAAATGGTATTTTCATATACTAAAATGAATAAGGACTTTATAAGATTAAATCACTACCTAGTTAATATTTTTTATTATTACCAAAAAAATTTCTAGACAAATAAATTTTAATTTGGTTATTTGCAGCCATAATAATGACTTAAAATTTCTCCTCAATACCAAAATAAATGAAGTGAAAAACTTCATAAGCATTATGTGCATGAGGAGTCTGAATGGTTTTGAACACAATTGCATATGCATCTAGATGCACAAGAAGCTACACCCATGGACATACCTTGAACAAGATAAGGCATACAAAATGCTAGAAGTTCTAGATCCATTTAACTGCTCAAGTAACCTAGCTAGGTTAAAAAGTATAATGACTTTATCCCAAGGCACTTCTAATTGATGACCATTGCTTTCAAAGTCATGAAATAATTGCATGTCCTTGAATTGAAGAGTAGAAGTAACAACATCAACAGAAGACCTTTTTTCCTCATTGATGAAAGATTGCCAAATACCATCACCAAGAGCCTCCTTAAACGTTTGTTGAGCAAGCTGACAAATTGAAGAAAATAGATCTTAACAGTGGTAAGTGTGTAGGAGAAGGAGCCATAATATGAGTTTTCATTCATTTAAAACAAGTGTGTACAAACCTCAAATTCACCCCTTTCAAAGTGAAGCACACCAACATTATTTAATAATTCAATTCGTACTTCTTGACCTCCCTTCTTAAAAAGAGTACGATCCTATACCACAGTTACAATATCTATATCATAACAAATTATAATACTTCAAAAGTCTATTCATAAAGAAAAAATTTCCAAATCAAAAAAGAGAATATATGATAAGCTCTTAACCCCTTACAGTTTTGAATGCATCTAGGCAGCTCATGTGTCAGAAATAATTAACAATTCTCCCAGCTCAGAAATGCCTGCAAGACAATGAATCATTTTTCAAGAACAAACCAAAACTTGAAGCTAGGTAATACTAAACAATCATATTTTCAATGCTCATAATTAAGAAAGGGCTTTCTTTTTTCCCTTTCTAATGAAGTGCTTGTTTTTTTTTTCTAAAGTCATACAATTTAAGTAAATGAAGTCACAGTCAAAACAAAATGCTATAAATAACAATATAACTGTTTTGCAAAACCCGAAACCTAAGATGAAATCTAAATTACTCAAACTCTTAAGTTTTATCAATAACTCTTAAAATTAAAACAGCTGACATGAAATTAAAGTGTAGTGTTTGTATGACCCTTGATGTAACCTTACTTTATCTACTATCTTCTGTAATTTCATATCTATTTTCCATGAATCTTTGGCCTCCACGGGGAATTGAGGGGTGATGTGGAAAATTGTAGCCAAACTACCTCCTTGTGGTTGTCTTAACAATGCATCAGCCATTACAATGTCTTTGTCCTTCTTATATTCAATGCTAAAGTTCAGACCCATTAACATCTCTAGTCCCCAGTTGTAACAGTTTAAAAATTTGTATGGCTTCTCACACATAAGCACTTCTTCACTCCTTCTGATAGAGATCACATATGGTGCCTCACTCACAACTCTGATTTGGTTCACACACAACACACTCACTCACAACTTCAAAAAAGAAGATTGTGGAAGATTAGAAAACTAAAGAACTTCTTATTACTTTCTTAAAAAAAAAAACAAAGACCTATTTATAATTTTGGTTTCCAGCACAACTAGAATTAACTAAACAATAGAATTTTGATTTCTGTTTAAAAACTTATTATTACAACTATCTAATAAAATAACTGCCAAATAATGTCAAACAACTATTGCACTCTTCTGACACTAAATAATATGTGCACGTGTAGAAATGACTGCTTACCTTCGCATATAAAAACACTTGTACATAAATTATAACTACATTCTATCTTGTTTTTGACAAAATGATAGGATGCAACCCCTATAACAAAGGTTTATGAAAGAAGAAATAACGAAAATGGGAATAGAGCTTTTGATGTAGTTACAGGTATTAGGAATTAGTTACCATGTTAGGACAATTAGTTAGGAATAAGAAAGGTTTGTATAAAAATACAAGAGAAGTGGGAGACATGAGAAAATATATGTTGGGAGGATACTGATCCGTTGAAGAATCAGTTTTATTCATTTCGTAACACTTTGGAAATATACATTATTAGGTCTTTCTGTAAACCTCATATTTCCTATGTTTCTAATCCAATTTCTATGATAACCTTCAAAGACCTACCACAATTTGGCCTATTTCAATAATAAGCATCTAAAAAATATATGGAGATCAAAGTTAAGTTAAAATAAGTTGATTTTTATAACTTCATCTTGTTGGAATTAATGGCCTAAACAAGAGGGGGGTGAATTGTTTGACAAAAGACTTTCACAAAGATTAGATAGGAATGAAGTTTTATCAACTATCACAAAAGAAGCAATCAAGGAAGCCAAACAATCAAATGAAATTGTTTGCAGAAAAATAATCGGTTGAAACTTCGTTTTAATCGGTTGTTTATAGCAACAGAAACACAAATTCAAATCAAACAGTTTATAATGAGTGAGAGAGAGAGAGATTACACAACCAATTTATACTAGTTCACTCAACCCTGAGCTACATCCAGTTCCTAGAACAACCACTAGGTATTCCACTAGCAATCAATCACAGATTACAATATACAGCACCACAAAGAGGTGATCTTGATACCAAAAGAATCAGTCACCTTCTTTGCCTTTCACACAACCTTAGTCATAACACCCTCTGACCTTACAAGTTTACAAACTTCACAATTATAAAAAAGAAACTATTACAAGAATCAGAAAGGAACATATTACACTTGGTATTTTAGGAATCACAAAGCTCCTAAGATCAGACCTTGATCCAATGCATAACTACTTAGCAATCTTGCAAAGCTTTAAATCAAAACTCTTCTAAAAAACATTTTCAATCTCACTTTCTATGTATTTTTTATTTCAAAGAGAAGTTATATTATAGCTCTTAAAAGTAGCCATTTTAGGCAGTTAATCATGAGCCAAATCAGTTTTAATTCAACTGAAAACAGATTTAACATGTTAAACAGGTTTTTGAAAAGCTGTTAGAAAATGTGACAATCCATATCTTCATTCATTGATGGTGGTGCAGGTGAATCTCCTTTGTGTTCCATAGATGGAGATCTCATTCTTTGACTCATAGAAGGTTGAGCAGGAGATTCCATTCTGTGAGATGATAAGTAAGGGACTTCATGGCAAGACTGTTCTGCTGCTTGCACTGTATCATCTTCCATAGGAACTACATCACCTCCCTTTTCATTGTTGAGATTTGAGCCTCCATGTTCCTCCTTGTGAGGCTCTTGTGAAACACCCAACTGTTTTCCACTTTGTGAAAACCCATCTTGATGAGAGTGGAATTGTCAATCTCACTCACAACTTTGATAGTCTCATTCCTCTCATTAGTAGTATCAACACCAAAGTGATCAATTAATTTTGATACAAGAATAGCATAAGGAAATCTGTAATCAGCTAACCTTTTTTATTTCAACATATGTTCCATTATGATGTATACCCAATTAACTTTTATCTGATTCATAATGCAGTAAAGGAGGATTAGATCTTCCTCATGCAGAACGTCATGGTTAGTGCCTTTGGGAATAAGTTGCCATTCAATAATGTAGGGAATTAATCTTGGAGTTAAATTCATATTACCTACATGGAACCGGTTGACACTTTGAGTTGGATTCCTTACACAGCTCCTGTAGTATTGGATTTTATTAAACTCATGAATTCCATTTGTGTTTCCTTTTCCAACCTTCAATCTAGAGTACTTGATTCCAGCCACTGAGTTCCACACATCATTTGAGATTTTCATCTTAATACCTTTCACATACGACACAAGGTTCTTCCCATCCAGTGTCAAGTTGTTGTAGAAGACCTTCATGAGATCTAGATACACATTCTCAATCATGTCTAGAAACTGCTTTAGTTTTTTATGCTTCAATGCATATATGGTTTCAGTTAGTTTTTCAGTTTTTAGCCAAGAGAACTCCAAGACCTTGGGTATGTTGATCTGTTTTCGACTCATCTCATGTATATAGACAGTTATGGTCTTTTCATCTCCAACGAACTAATTTTTCAGAATCCCTTGAGTTGTTATGCTTCTCTTGGTTCTTCTTTTGCTGACGTGAGGAGGATGCCATTTTTGAAACAGCCTCAAGTCTGCATGTTAATCAACTTGAAAGCAAATTAGTGTGGATTAAGGCACACAACAGCAAACCAAAGAAAATAACACAGTCACCTTATCAGGTTCAGGAAAAGAGTGAATGGTGAGAATTAACAATGCTAGAAATAGGTTTATATAAAAAACCAGTAGTGATTTGATCAACCAATTAAGAGCATAGATATATGCAGAATATCTTTGAAAAGGAGCAAAATATATTTTGAAGTCACGTTCACACATCAAACTTTCCAATTGTGTAATTTTTTCAAGAGTAAACAATAGAAAAATTGATTCGAGGAAGGTTATTATAGGGTACATGCAATTTGGCACAGAGATTGACGACAAAGAGTGTCACCATGACATATAAAAAAATAGTCCAAAAGAAACAATGACAAATATTTTGACTATTTTGTTTTTCTTCCCAATCTAATGCACACAGAGAGAACAACAATGAAAAAAAAAATAGAAGTTTGGTGAAAATACAATAATATAAAAAGAAAAATAATGTAACCATTATGATTTACCCCATAACACTTGTCTTAAAGGAATGGGGAAAGATTATGTATTCCAAACACATCTCTGAATTAAAAAATCTTTGATCCTAAAATGTGAAGCGCATAGTGAGAAAAGTATACGCGTCCTACTAACTACCCATTTAATGTTTTTTAATTACCTGCACTTTAGAAAATACCCAAAACATCTATTTCTTCTAAATTCCAATCTTCCTAATAAAAGTTAATTGCCTCTAAAGTTTATCATTATTTATTATAATTACTTCACTTTCCCAATTTCAACGGATCTGCCATCTAGATAAGTTCAATTAAATATTTATTTTTAAAAATTCATTCAACAAAACTTATTTTGACTGTTAAGCTATTATGATAAAAAATAATTTTCAATAAATTTAACGAAAAATATTAAAAATATAAAACACCATTGATAAAGTATATATTACGGTAGGTGTTTTCCTTATCTCTAGTATGTTAATTAACTCTCAATTAATCAGAATGTTTGATTATAAAAAGAATAAGAAAAATACTCAGTGTCACTAATCTGAAAGAGAATAATAGCAGGCTACGTAGACGCGTGTTCACTGAATTACTGAAAATAGCTCTACAGAAACATTCCACTAAAATAAAATCTTATTGTATTATAATTTATCACCTATAATATTTAATACAAATTCTATGAAAGACAAACTCTAAACTAACCAATGTTCAATTAAATTAACACTTCTATGAAATCTAAAGTTTGTTTATAATTAATAACTCCCTACCACTTCTATAATTATAATTAATATATATAGAAAAACACAAAATAAAAATTAATTTAAAAAAAATAATTAGTTGTTATAATAACTAAATTAGAGACATTTAAAAAAAATAGTTTATAAATTAGTTTCTATTATTGTTAAATGGTTTCTAAATTGGTAGCAAAAACCTTGGTTGCTAATTAGATACTAATATAGAAATCATTCAACAATAATAGAAATTAATTTAAAAACCAAAAATTTTTGTAATCTCTAAAATGGTGTCTAATTTAGTCATTATAGTAACTAATTATTTTTTTGTCTCTACAATTGATTTCTGTTTCATGATTTTCTTGTAGCGATATATGTTATTTTAATATTTACTTTGTATATTTTATTTTATTTCTATAATTATCATCCAAAAATTATTATTTCACTTCATATTCTCTAAATTACTCAGATCTTATAAGAGTACATCATTAATACTTATTATTTAATTTTTTTTTTATTTTTGAAAATATAGACACAAAAACAGTGGTATATATATATATATATATATATATATATATATATATGAATTTAAATTTTCACTTAAAACAAAAATCACATTGGCTAAATGAAATTAACCCCATACAATATAATAAAATTAATGAATACAATGACCCAATTACCCTCGCCCCTAAAACTATTTGAGTCCGTCTGTTATTTAACTAAGTAAATCACAAAAAAAGTTACATTAACTTGAGATTTTAGAAAACAATTTATTTATATGGAATACAAATAATCATAATGATATCCAATAAACTTATGATGATAAAAAAACATTATAGTGTGTTAAGTAGTGTTCAAACCATTTTAATCTTTTTAGTATTGATATGAGAGATTCTTCTTAATCGTATATATCGAAAGAGGTCTTACATTTTTTTACAAATAGATATAAATGATAATTTATATATATATATATATATATAAACCTATCAGAACATCTTTAATAATAAATCCATAATAAAATCATATTTAAGTTTTAAAGATTAGATATAATGTTTTCCAAATAAATAAATAAAATTAATATTGTATAAAAAAATTCAACGGATTAGTGTAGAGTAAAAAATGGAAGAACTTTATGCAATCTCACCAAACTTTAAGTGTGTGATTATTATTTACTGTATGTAATTCATTGAAGAAATATCACATTATATTTGTGTAAATTGTACGACTTAAATATAAGAAAAAATAAAGATTTTCGTATAAATAAAGAACTTAATTTATATAATGTTATTTTTACTAATCTCAAATAAAGAATAGTTTGTTTGGAATTTTATACCATGAATAACAGAAAGTTATTGAAAACAAAACCATTAAGATTTAAAGATATTTTAAAAATTAATATTGAATAAAATAAAACTAGTTAGATTTAGTTGTATTTAGGTGTTTTTTATAATTGTGTTAATTATACCTAATATTTTATTGTAATCTTTAAGTAAAACAGAGTATAAGCCTCTAATTAATTGATTTTGATTAGTAAATTATCTTTAGTGGGTTTTGATGTATGAGCATTATGACGAAATGGGACGCGGCTTATTCTATAATCTAAAAGCACCAAAGTTAAGTCAAAAGTGGAACTAAATAAGTAATTCATATGTCACTGTCCATTCACTAATCTTTCTTTTTATTTTTCCATCACTGAATGTATTAATTGATTTCTGCAATGAATATGAGGAAATGTTAAAGTGACATTTACTAAAAATGCCAAAAATCAATTAATTAGATGCATGCAACAGTAATAAATGCTAAAAAAAATAGCTAAAAATAGTGTATAAGAAGAGATAGAGTGAGACTAAGGAGTGGAATGACAGCAGAACTAAGGAATCCCTGCAACACGTTACTTGAAAATAAGGATGAGATAGATTTAAGGAAAACTTTCTTTTCACACTCCAAAATAGATAACTCCCATTTCAAAACCTATTATAATAATATAATAATTTTTAAGTTAAAAAATAAAATAAATATAAATTTAGGTTGTTAAATGTATATTTTTTAGTGTATAGAGTGATCATCACCCTAGATTTAATGAGTGCTGCAAATCTTAGATTAAAGAAAAATAATTTTTTGATAAAATATAAATTTTAAGTGAATAGATAGATAAATTTTAAAATTGTACTGTAGCATACCACAATTATAAACAATCATTTTTTTATTTCCATTATTCAAAATAACATTTTTATTGTGTGAAAAAGAAACATTTTTTATAATAGAATAGGAAGTGATTCAGTGTTAAGGAAAGAATGTACTAGAAAAAGAAAAAGGTTTGTGTAGTTTACAAAGTCTATATATAGGGTTTAATTTCTTACCTCAGACTCATCCACCAGATTAACTACACTGCAATAGATTATGGTATCAAATTCTCACCCATTCATCACACTCGTATAAATAAATCATAACGTTCTCCTTTTCAACATTCACAAAATTCATTAACTCGTCATGCAAGGCTCCAAGCTCTTAGGGGTTGCTTTCATTGCTTTGCTCATTCTGCACCTTGCATTTGCTGTCAGGGTCCCAGAAAGGTTACTTGCCGGAAGAGGTGGCGCTGGAGGTGCTGGAGGTGCCGGAGGCGGCGGTGGTAGTGGACGTGGTATTGGGTATGGATCAGGGTATGGCTCAGGTGAGGGTCAAGGGCAAGGGGAAGGGTTTGGTGGAGGAACAGTAGGAGGAAATGATAGTTATAGCGGCGGTGGAAGTGGAGGAGGTGGTGGTGGTGGTAGCGGTGGGGATACCGGTGGTTCTGGATCCGGATCCGGATCAGGGTCTGGCTCCGGAATCGGGGTTGGTAGCGGCGCGAATGGTGGAGGAGGTGGTGGAGGTGGTGGTGGTGGAGGTGGTGGTGGAAGTGGAGGCATCGCTCCTAAAGGTAGTAATGGTGAAGGACGTGATATCGGTATTGGAGGTGGGAGTGGGAGTGGGAGTGGAAGTGGGAGTGGGAGTGGGAGTGGAGGAAGAAATGGAGGTGGTGGTGGTGGAGGTGGAGGTGGCGGAGGAGGTGGTAGTGGAGGTTCTGGCAATGGAACGCGGTCGGGGTTGGGGTCTGGGTCTGGGTCTGGTTCTGGTTGGGGTGGAGGAGGAAATTATTGGTTCCCTTAAACTAAGAGATGATTTTGTTTTATATAACAAACATAATGATAATAATAGTAATAATAATAACAATATAATAGGTATAGTATTGCCATGTTATATGTGATTTGCAGAAATAAATTGCAGTGTGATCACTTTCATGGTGGTTGCTGCTTCATGCATGCATGGTAGGTATAGTACACAGGTTCCATGATTATAGGTTCTTCTTATTATATATATCTTACTTTGGAGGTGCAAAAAATATTGACGAAATTGCCTAAATATGAATCATATATTAATAATGCATTGTTGAATTCAATTTAACTATTCATAGAATGGTTACTTTTGATAGTGTACATGATTCAGAATTAACATTCATAGTCTCTCGTTTCTTTATCATCAAAGACAATATTTCTAGTTCATAGTCTCTCCCAAAATTATTCATTACTTCCATTTCCTATTAATACTATGATAAAACAATGTAATTAATTTATTACTGATATTATTGGGGTGAAAAAAGCTTCTCATCAACTATTTTTTTATGCAACTTCATCTGTTACTCATGCCATGCATGGACTAATTTCTTATTCAACCCATTATATTATTAAAAGCAATATTAATAAATGCACAATATAAAAAAAAAAACACAAAGTAAGTAAGCATATGCTACTGTATTAACTTTGGTATCAAGTTGTTAAAATAATTTATGCATCTAGGTTAATCATAATGTTAAAACAAAATAGTAATATCAATGTGCGGTGTGAAATATAATTAAATTAATACATAATATCAGTGGAAATATTTCTACTGTCTCGAAAAGGTTGACTTACTAAATCTTAATTAATGGGAGTTTGAGGATATTGGATTTTTTTGTTGAAATTAAAACCTTTTAAGTCCCATTTTCATTTTCCATTTTGTTTGTAGTCTAGAAAAACCCACATATTTCAACTTATGATCCAAAATATTAAGAATTCCATGAAGAAAACCAGCTTCATTCTCAAAATTTTAGTGTTCCTCTCTTGGGATCCCAAGTGATCATGAAACTTGCATTTAATGGAAGTTCATCCTTACAAGATTCATAGAAAGGCCAAATCCTATACAAACAGAAAAGAAATTAAAAATAAAGTTTCATTAACAATGGATTAAATAAAATAACATGAAATGATAAAAGGTTAATGTCACTTTTTAATGTTTGCATATCATATTTACCATCATTTATCATTTAAGGAATGAGACGAAATTTATCTCAGGCCCTTGAAATAAAAAAAATATAAATTTATATTTTTCTTCCACCTGCATGCATACATACCAAAGATAGTTTTCATTATAGTGCAATCAATGCGTTATTGCTAAATTGTCATTATTACTCTAGCTACTTGCAAAGTTATCACAGATAATTGTCTGTTAACTACAAACCATTTCACTGAAACTTATTTTAACTTTGCACGTTTCCTGAGTTTAGTATAAACTAAAAAAATACGCATTAATCATCTTATTTTACTTGAGCACAAGACTTTCTTTTTCTTTTTTTTTTTATTTACAAACCAAATTTTTACTTCATTAGGATCATAAGCATAATCATATTTATTTTTACCGAAAAAGAACATGGAGAGTTCTGAGGTGAAATATAAGTGATTCTATTTCAGACCGAGTGATGTCGAGTTTTTTTATCATCAAAATGAAAAAGGGTCCATCAACAAAAGATTCTCTCATATTTAAGTTTAGGGTTTTAAGTAATACAATATAAATAAGAATAGTTTTTGTTGGGAATTGATATGAATTAAAATTGTAAAAATGTATATTCATGTAATTGAACAAAAGTGTACAACTATTTATAACTATTAAATTAGAATGAAAGAGAAACAGTCTAATAACAAAAAAAAAATAACTAGCTTAGGATTGCAAACCTCTTCTTTCAAGAAGTGGTTCGTTTGCATGGGATTCCTATAACTATTGTGTCCAATAGAGATCCAAAGTTCTTGAGTCACTTTTGGAAGACCTTGTGGGGTAAGTTTGTTACTATGCTTTTATTTTCTACCACTTGTCACCCACAAACCGATGGTCAAACCGAAGTGGTCAATAGAACTTTAGGTCAACTATTGAGATGCTTCATTTCCGGGAATCCTAGAGTGTGGGAGAATTTACTACCCCATGTTGAGTTTGCATATAACCGTGTAGTAAATTCTACCACCTCACATTCTCCTTTTGAGGTTGTCTATGGGTTTAACCCCTTAACACCTCTTGATCTTCTTCCTGTTCCCATTCTTGGAGATGTCTTGTGCAAAGATGGGGATGAAAAGGTTCTTTTGTGAAAACTTTGCATTAAGACATCAAGATGAGAATTGAGAAGAAGGTTGGCAAGTATGCTGAACTTACCAATAAAAGGAGAAAATCATTGTTGTTTGAGGAAGGTGATTGGGTTTGGCTTCATTTGAGGAAGGATCGCTTTCCTACTCAAAGAAAGTCCAAACTAATGTCTCGTGGTGATGGACCTTTCCAAGTCCTCAAGAGGATTAATGACAATGCTTATGAGTTAGATATGCCTGATAGATACCTTGGTAGTCATACATTTAATATCAGTGATCTAACTCCTTTTTCTGTAGGTCTCCAGAATTCGTGGTCGAATTCTCTCCAACTCGGGGAGTATGATGGAGATCAAGTTCAAGACCAAATGGAGGCCAATACTCAAGGACAAAAAGAGGAAGAGGCTCAAGTGCTAGACGCTCATGGAGTTGGTAGCCCACCTCAAAGGCTTACAAGAAGTAAATTCAAAGCATTAAGAAATAATGGGAGGTTGTTCTCTCTTTTTGTAATATCTTTGTTTGAAGGTGCTTAGAGGGAAACATAAGAAACCTCTTTTGTAAAAGCATCTTTAGGTCTTTAGTTTAGGAAAATAGTAGGAAGCTTGGGGGTGTGAGCTTAGTAGAGGGGTGTAGGCGTAATAGGGAGGTGCCAAACTAAGAGAGGAAGTCACACCTTCCTCATGCTCTAGGATTGGCGCCACTTTTATGTCATTTGGGGAGAATTTTGAATTTAATTAGCTCTTCATTTCAGCACCTCTTAGGATATAAATAAAGGTGTTTACCTTGTAAAATTCAGATTGGAAATTAGTAATAGAGAAACTCTACTTAATTTGAGAGAGAATTTGTGAGAACTTGTCTTCTCCTTCACCTTGTCTTATCTTGAGTGCATTTGGTTCTCTCAAGTGGCAGCACTAGCTCACTTATCTTGGAGCCTTCACCATCCAAGTGGCGTGATCACCAAACCAAAGCCTCCATCTCCATAAGTTCTTCTTTCTTTCATCTCCTAGTTCATTTGAAGCTAAATCATGTCTTAGTTTACTTTTCTAGCATTTTCATTCGGTATTCTATCTTGTTTCTGAATTTGCTTCGGTTCATCTTTGCCTTGGCTGTTCCTAGTTGTTTCTTCTTCATTTCTTGCTGTTTGTTCGGTTCAATTTCAGTTTTGTAGCTTTCTATTCGGTCCTTTTGATTTTATACACAATTTGTTCGGTTCAATTGACAATAGATGGATCTTCCATATGAGTTTGGTGTTTGGTGCAAGTTTTGGTGAGTTCTTGAAACATAGAACATTGATCCAATTCTATTAAAAGTGCCTAAGCTATCTCCAACTCAAGTTGATTCCATAGAATGTCAAAGAATCATCTCTATTTGGCTAGTGGAATCATATCATGTGGTATCTAGAGTTTAGGTGTGTTCTTGTTTAATTTTGAGTTGTGTTGCACTTTAATTCAAGAGCTCTATAATTCTTGTTGTTTACATTTCTGTTTTTAGGCTTATTTTGAGTTTTATTGTTGTTTTCTTAATTGTGCCTATCATATGTTTGTGTATTTTTCCTTTTTGAATCCATACAAGTTTTGTCATAGTCATGTTTTTCCAAGAATGTCATCACTTCTTGTAGTACTTTTATTGAATTTTTTGTTTCTTGCTTTGGTGTAATACGGTTTTCTGAGTTTAATTCTTGATCCTTTGTGCATTTTCTGTTTTAGTATTGAGTTCATACTTGTATTTTAGTTCTATACAAGTTCCTATACATCATTTCCATTATGTCTTTGCTAGTTCTTAATTCTGTTTTTCATTCCTGTTAGGATTCCTCTGTTTTACTGAAAACGTGCTTACTGCTTCGATTTATTGCAATTGATTTACTCACTGGAAATTTCTGAAATTCTGGATTTGTGTTCTTTAAATTGTTATAAAAGAATAGAAAAAAGAAGTACTCAAAAATTCAAAGTACAAAAAAAATGATAAATCAAAAACAAAAAGTGTGCAATTTTGCCGAAAAAAATACGGTAATCTGGCAGTGATTTTGAAAAATTTATCTCAATTCATTGGCTTACTTTTTTGAGTAATTCCAGTGCCATTGTTGAGTTAAGATCTTGAAGTTTCTGTGGTTAAAATTTCATAATCCTGTTCGCTTTATATTGTTCCAGTTAAATCAGTGAACATCAAGCACAGTTTGCATAAAAAATATTTTCCAGTAGTTCTGTTTTTGTTTTCTTCATCTACTCTAGTACTTTTCATTAGGTATCTTTTGTGTGCCTTCTTTTTCATTGAGTACCTTATTTTTCTTGCTTGTCTTTTGTTCATTAATCTTTGAGTTTGTCATACATCTAGTATTCCTTTTGTTATAGTCTTTTATTGCTAATACCTTTTCTTGCTTGTCTTTCTTTATTCCTTGGTTTTGTGGTGAAGTGCTTTGAAGATTGTGTGCTATTGCTTTGGCATCTTTCATTTGAGGATTACTAAGGCCTCAAGATAAGCTTGGTGCAGAGAGTATTCTTTCTTTGAGAGTGATTTTTCAGTGCCACTTCACTTTGGCAATTGGTTCCAAATTATTTTAGCTAACTTTGTTTTCTTAACTTTGTTTGCTGTTTTGTTGTTTGCTGTTTTTCTTTTCCAAATGGCTGCTTATTCCAGTGATGAGTATTACAACAAGCATTCTCCTAGCAAAGCTTTTGTCCTTGGTGAATTAAAAGAGGCCAAGCGAACCATTACACAAAAAGATGAAGCTATTACACAACAAGCTGAAGCTATTAGACGCTTGGAGGAAAGATTGCAAAGCCTTGAAGTGCAGCAAGCTAGATCGTCTCATTCTCACCATGGTTCACGACATTCTCATAGACCTTCATCAAGAGGCTCTTCCAATGATCATGGACGTGAAGAAGAACATAGAAGAAGGAGACCTCAACCCAACTTTCATGGCTATAGACCACCTTATGCTCATGAAGATAAACGTGAAGATGGTTATTACCGTGATGCAAAGGCCAAGCTACCTTCGGTGAAAATTCCTAGTTTCAATGGGGATAGTGATCCTAATGTGTATCTAGATTGGGAGGCTAAATGTGAACAGATTTTTGACCTCCATGAGATCTTAGATGAGCACAAATATAAGCTAGCCACCTTAGAATTTAGTGATTATGCCATGAAATGGTGGCATGGTGTTGTAAAGGACATTATCTATCACAAGGGTCCTCTCGTGGACTCTTGGGACTCTTTAAAGGATCAAATGCACTGTAGGTTTGTGCCACCACACTTTAGGAAAGACCTCATGTTGAGACTCCAACGGTTTCAACAAGGCACGCTAAGTGTGGATGCTTATTATAAGGAATTAGAAACGCTTTTGCTTAAAGTTGATTTGAAAGAAAGTGATGAAGCTATGATTGCTAGGTTTGTGAGTGGTCTAAGGAAGGATATTCAAGATGTTGTTGAGTTACAAGAGTATTCATCATTGGGTTCTTTAGTTCATCTTGCAATGAAGGTGGAAGCCCAACTTGCTAAGAAAAATTCTTTCAAAAATGCTCCCAATGATGGTTACTACAACAATTCTTGGAAGAACAAAAAGTCTTTTTTTAAATTTCCTTCCAAAGATTCTTCTTTCAAACTAAAGGAATCTAAGCCTTCTACTTCTAGGCCTAAATCCCCAACTAAATCGTCTAGTAAGAAATGCTTTAAGTGTACGGGTTATGGTCACATTGCGGCTAATTGTCCTTCTAAAAGGAATATGTTTGTGCATAACGGCATTGTCATGAGTGAGCATGATTCGGATTCACCTAGGCATTCTTCACCTTCTAGGACGTCTAGTGAGCATGAGAGTGAGAGTCCACTTGAAGGAGATTTGTTAGTTGTGAGAAGACTTCTTAGGCAAGTTTCACAACCTTTTGATGAAAGTCAAAGGGAAAATATTTTTCATACAAGATGTCTTATTCAAAACAAAATTTGTTCTTTAATAGTGGATGGGGGTAGTTGTGCTAATGTGGCTAGTACAAGAGTAGTAGATAAACTTGGATTGCCTACTATCTCTCATACAAAGCCCTACAAATTGCAATGGCTTAGTGAAGTAGGAGAAATAGTTGTGAATAAACAAGTCCTCATCCATTTCTCCATTGGAAAATACAAAGATGAGGTATTATGTGATGTTGTGCCCATGGAAGCAACCCATGTTCTTTTGGGAAGGCCTTGGCAATATGATAGAAAAGTTTTTCATGATGGCTTTACCAACAAACTTTCTTTTGATTTCCATGGTCACAAGGTTACTTTAAAATCTCTCTCTCCAAGAGAAGTCCATAAGGACCAAATCATTATGAAGAAAAAGAGGGAGGGTGAAAAAGATAAAAAAAGTCTTAAGCCTACACTTCTTGTGTCTAGGCATGAGGTTCAAAGGGAAATAGTGGCTCACAGTCCTATCTTCTTAGCTATCCCTAGACCTCTTAAGTTAGAACCACTTGTTGATAGTTCTCATGACTTGGATAATTTGGTAAAGGAGTTTCAAGATGTGTTTCAAGATCCTCCAAAAGGCCTTCCACCTTTGAGAGGGATTGAACACCAAATTGATTTGATTCCGGGATCTTCCTTGCCAAATCGTTCGGCCTATAGAACCAATCCAAGTGAAACCAAGGAAATTCGCCAACAAATAGAGGCTTTGACTGAAAAAGGTTGGGTCCAAGATAGCATGAGCCCTTGTGCTATGCCTATTATCCTTGTCCCTAAGAAAGATGGCACATGGCGAATGTGTTCGGATTGTAGGGCTATCAATAACATTACAATTAAGTATAGGCATCCCATACCTAGGCTTGATGATTTGTTGGATGAATTGCATGGTTCAAAAATCTTTACAAAGATTGATCTTAAAAGCGGCTATAATCAAATCCGTATCAAACCGGGTGATGAATGGAAGACGGCTTTTAAGACCAACTTTGGCTTATATGAGTGGTTAGTTATGCCCTTTGGCTTAACTAATGCTCCAAGTACTTTCATGCGCCTCATGCATCATGTTTTGAGACCTTTCATTGGTAAGTTTGTTGTTGTTTATTTTGATGATATACTCATTTATAGCTTATCTTTGAAAGACCATAGGTTGCATGTTAGGTAAGTTTTAGAAACCCTTAGGAAGGAACATTTGTATGCTAACCTTGCTAAATGTATGTTTGCACTTGATCATATAGAATTCCTAGGGTTTGTTGTGAGTAGCAAAGGGGTCCATGTGGATCAAGCTAAGGTGGTGGCCATTCAAAATTGGCCTACACCTAAATCCATGAATGAAGTCCGAAGTTTCCATTGACTTTCTTCTTTTTATAGAAGATTTGTACCTAACTTTGGTACAATAGCCGCACCACTCAATGATATAGTAAAAAAGGATGTGGTTTTTCAATGGGGAGAAGCACAACAAAAAGCTTTTGATATTTTGAAGGAAAAATTGACTAATTGATGGAAGAGGCCCAAGCTCACCACACTATGAAAAGCCAAGCTCCAAGTTTAGACCGTCTAGAACCACGTGGAGAGCGTCTAGCCCATAATGAGGAGCGTCTAGACTCAAAAGGAGAGCGTCTAGCCCATGATGAGGAGCGACTACATAAGGAGCGTCTCGGAGCAAGCCTAGACCGTCTAGGACCAAGCACTTCACGCACACAAGGGTCAAAGCTACGGTTTAGAAGGAGAAGCCTTGTACATGTTACATGGAGGCCCATTAGGGGTGCTTAGTAATTAGAGTAGTGATAGAAAGCATAAATGAGTGAACATTCTAGAACTTGTTTACTTGGCTGGTCATGAGCACATGTGCCATGTGCCTTGTCATTGTGCATTTCATTTGGCTCTCATTTCATTAGGAATTAGCTTAGCTTTTACGGCCCTATAGCCTATAAATAGGAAGGTCATCTCTTGTATTTTCCAAGATTATTGATAGTAAAGTTATGCTGCCAACTTTGTGCCAAGCTTTGCTTCTACCTAGTTTCTAGGCTCTAATCTTCACATCCTTCACCTCTCATTGGGCTGGCCGAACCTCCCAACTTCCATACACACCATGCACCTTCAAGATCACCATAGCTCTTAGGAGGATCTTGCTCATACACATCCATGGATTCCGCACCATATTTCACATGATTCTAAGAAGAACTTCATGAATTTGCCATCACTAATGCTCCTATCTTAGCCCTTCTTAATTTTGCTAAAACCTTTGAGATTGAATGTGATGCTTCAAGCATAGGCATTGGGGCTGTTCTCCTTCAAGAGGGCCACCCCATAGCTTATTTTAGTGAGAAATTGAAAGGAAGTCATCTCAACTATTCCACTTATGATAAAGAGTTATATGCACTTGTTAGGGCTTTGTTTACTTGGCTACATTATCTTTTTCCTAAAGAGTTTGTGATTCATAGTGATCATGAATCTCTTAAATATTTGAAAAGCCAAAACAAGCTTAACAAGAGGCATGCTAAGTGAGTAGAATTCCTTGAGTAATTTCCTTGTGTGATCAAACACAAGCAAGGCAAAATAAACATTGTGGCTGATGCACTTTCTAAAAGATATGCCCTGATTACCCTTTTGGGTTCTCAATATCTTGGCTTTGATCACATTAAGGATCTTTATCATGATGACCTTGATTTTTCTCCTATCTATCAAGAGTGTCTTAAAGGAGGACACAGACTTTTTTATACAAGATGGCTTTCTTTTCAAAGGAAAACGTCTTTGTGTTCCCCAATGCTCAATTAGATTATCTCTTGTTAGAGAAGCACATGAGGGAGGATTAATGGGTCACTTTGGGGTTGCTAAAACTTTGGATGTGTTGCATGAACATTTCTATTGGCCTCATATGCATAAACATGTTCATAGTTTGTGTGATAAATGCATAGCTTGCCGCAAGGCTAAATCTAGGATGCATCCCCATGGTCTATATACTCCTCTCCCTATCCCTTCAATGCCTTGGGTTGACATCTCTATGGATTTCATCTTCGGATTACCCAAGACATCAAAGGGAAAGGATTCCATTTTTGTGGTAGTGGATCGTTTTTCAAAGATGGCTCACTTTATTCCTTACCACAAAGTGGATGATGCATGTCATATTGCAAACCTCTTCTTTCAAGAAGCGGTTCGTTTGCATGGGATTCCTAGAACTATTGTGTCCGATAGAGATCCAAAGTTCTTGAGTCACTTTTGGAAGACTTTGTGGGGTAAGCTTGGTACTAAGCTTTTATTTTCTACCACTTGTCACCCACAAACCGATGGTCAAACCGAAATGGTCAATAAAACTTTAGGTCAACTATTGAGATGTCTCATTTCCGGGAGTCCTAGAGTGTGGGAGAATTTACTACCCCATGTTGATTTTGCATATAACCGTGTAGTAAATTCTACCACCTCAGATTCTCCTTTTGAGGTTGTCTATAGGTTTAACCCCTTAACACCTCTTGATCTTCTTCCTATTCCCATTCTTGGAGATGTCTTGTGCAAAGATGGGGATGAAAAGGTTCTTTTGTGAAAACTTTGCGTAAAGACATCAAGATGAGAATTGAGAAGAAGGTTGGCAAGTATGCTGAACTTGCCAATAAAAGGAGAAAAGCATTGTTGTTTGAGGAAGGTGATTGGGTTTCGCTTCATTTGAGGAAGGATCGCTTTCCTACTCAAAGAAAGTCCAAACTAATGCCTCGTGGTGATGGACCTTTCCAAGTCCTCAAGAGGATTAATGACAATGCTTATGAGTTAGATATGCCTGATAGATACCTTGGTAGTCATACATTTAATATCAGTGATCTAACTCCTTTTTCGGTAGGTCTCCAGAATTCGTGGTCGAATTCTCTCCAACTCGGGGAGTATGATGGAGATCAAGTTCAAGACCAAATGGAGGCCAATACTCAAGGACAAGAAGAGGAAGAGGCTCAAGTGCTAGACGTTCATGGAGTTGGTAGCCCACCTCAAAGACTTACAAGAAGTCAATTCAAAGCATTAAGAAATAATGGGAGGTTGTTCTCTCTTTTTGTAATATCTTTGTTTGAAGGTGCTTAGAGGGAAACATAAGAAACCTCTTTTGTAAAAGCATCTTTAGGTCTTTAGTTTAGGAAAATAGTAGGAAGCTTGGGGGTGTGAGCTTAGTAAAGGGGTGTAGGCGTAAGAGGGAGGTGCCAAACTAAGAGAGGAAGTCACACCTTCCTCATGCTCTAGGATTGGCGCCACTTTTATGTCATTTGGGGGGAATTTTGAATTTAATTAGCTCTTCATTTCAGCACCTCTTAGGATATAAATAAAGGTGTTTACCTTGTAAAATTCAGATTGGAAATTAGTAATAGAGAAACTCTACTTAATTTGAGAGAGAATTTGTGAGAACTTGTCTTCTCCTTCACCTTGTCTTATCTTGAGTGCATTTGGTTCTCTCAAGTGGCGGCACTAGCTCACTTATCTTGGAGCCTTCACCATCCAAGTGGCGTGATCACCAAACCAAAAGCCTCCATCTCCATAAGTTCTTCTTTCTTTCATCTCTTAGTTCATTTGAAGCTAAATCATGTCTTAGTTTACTTTTCTAGCATTTTCATTCGGTATTCTATCTTGTTTCTGAATTTGCTTCGGTTCATCTTTGCCTTGGCTGTTCCTAGTTGTTTCTTCTTCATTTCTTGCTGTTTGTTCGGTTCAATTTCAGTTTTGTAGCTTTCTATTCGGTCCTTTTGATTTTATACACAATTTGTTCGGTTCAATTGACAATAGATGGATCTTCCATATGAGTTTGGTGTTTGGTGCAAGTTTTGGTGAGTTCTTGAAACATAGAACATTGATCCAATTCTATTAAAAGTGCCTAAGCTATCTCCAACTCAAGTTGATTCCATAGAATGTCAAAGAATCATCTCTATTTGGCTAGTGGAATCATATCATGGTCTCTATGTGTTTTACTCCTCCCATGGGATTGGATTCTTTACAAGGTTGATGGCTGATTGGTTTTCCACATAAAGTTGAACAGGAATCACATGATCTAGCTTCAATTCATCAAGCACAGACTCAAGCTAAACACATTGACAGTTGTCTCTGTTGCAGCTATATACTTTACGTCACAAGATGAGAGAGCAACTACAGTTTGCTTCTTAGAACACTAAGAAATTTGTGGTTTCAGATATTTAAAAAAATTATTCATAGGTGTTCTTCCTTCCCACTTTATCACCACACCAATCTAAATCACTCCAAGCCTCAAACAATCTTCATCAAGCTTAGTAGAAACAATCAGTCATACCTTGTTGTCTCCTTAAGATACCTCAATATGTTCTTTGTTGTTGCCATATAAGAGGCTCTTAGATTACACATGAATTTTCTTATTAGTCTAATTGCATAGCTTATGTAAGGTCTGTTGTTGCAAATGAACCTCAAACTTCCAACAATATGTTTAAACAAAGTACTATTTGTTGCATTCTCCTCCAAGGCTTCTGTCAGTTTCAAATTTCAAGCAGGAGGCACCCTAGCTCCATTGCATTGATCCATATTGAATCTGTTGAGCACTTTATTAATGTACTTCCTTTGATGTAGGATAATACCTTGATTTATGTATACAAATTCCATTCCCAGAAAATAACTAAGCATTCTCAAATCTGTCATTTCAAAACCAACTTTCAACCTATTTTTGAAATGTTCAATCTTTGTCATTGAGCTCCCTGTGATTAACAGATCATCCACATACAGTCATACAGACTAATCTTCTACATACACTTCATATTCTACTGAGAACTTTGTGAAGTGTAGCTTGAGCATAAACAAATCTATCATTTTATTCCACACTTCAGGAGCTTGTTTGAGTTCATAGAGTGCTTTCTTGAGTTTGAACACTTTGTGGCTGGCATCCTTTGCTTCAAAACCTGGTGGCTGAGTCACATAGACCTCCTCTTCTAAAATTTCATTTAAGAATGCAAATTTAACATCCATTTGATAGATTTTCCAATTTCTAGAACTGGTTGAGAACTTTGTGAAGTGTAGCTTGAGCATAAACAAATCTATCAATTTATTCCACACTTCAGGAGCTTGTTTGAGTCCATAGAGTGCTTTCTTGAGTTTGAACACTTTGTGGCTGGC
This sequence comes from Phaseolus vulgaris, assembly GCF_051622355.1. Lineage (NCBI taxonomy): Eukaryota > Viridiplantae > Streptophyta > Magnoliopsida > Fabales > Fabaceae > Phaseolus > Phaseolus vulgaris. Next base: position 42,658,742 of record NC_143504.1, read on the forward strand.
ATCCTTTGCTTCAAAACCTGGTGGCTGAGTCACATAGACCTCCTCTTCTAAAATGTCATTTAAGAATGCAGATTTAACATCCATTTGATAGATTTTCCAATTTCTAGAACTGGCCACAACAATCATAAAAAAAAACCTTATGCTTCACTGTAGTTTATTCCATGTTTCTGCAAAAAAAAAACCTTAGCAACTAATATTGCTTTATGCTTGGTTATGTTACCATTTGACATCAATTGGTCTTTTTTCCTTTGGCAAAGCCATTCCCAGATTTCATTTTTCTCAGTGATTCCAGTTCTTCAATCATGGCACTCTTCCACTCCCTGTCAGTTATTGCCTCCTTCCAAGTTATTGGCTCAATGTCTGCCACAAATGCTAAGTGAACCAACTCCCCTTCATCAATGATCAAATTATCATAACATGTTAATCTAGAAGAAGGAAATCTTTGCCTTTGTGATCTTCTAGATTCTGGCTCAACTGTATTTTCATGTTCTTCATCCTATTGTTGCCCATTGTCTTCTAAAACACAATAAATTTGTTTTATAAATTTACTCCAATTCCAGAATGTATTCTCACTACAACATCTCTGTTGATGAGAATTTGCTGGTTGACTAGGTTGAACAACTTGTATGCACCTGTTGAATGATATCCAATTAAGATAAGAGCTTCACTCTTATCTTTCAACTTCTTCCTCTTCTCATATGGAATATGCTTATAACGCAAAAAACCAAATATTTCAAATGACTGACATTTGGTTTAAGTCCAGAAAAAACTGTTTATGGTACAGTTGTCTCCAATTTCCAATTTTTTTGTAGGACACCTATTGAGAATATAAGATGCAGTGATGACAGCCTCTCCCCAAAAGCTATGAGGCAGCCCCTTGCCTTTGAGCATGTACCTTGTCATATAAAACAAAGTTTTATTTCTTCTCTCCATTATGTTGTGAGGTGTAAGGAGCTATAACTTCATGTTCAATTCCTTTTCCAGCACAAAATTCTTCTAGCTCTTTGAAATTGAATTCTCCATCGGCTCCCACAGCCGGGTCGACCAAATGCCATACGCCCATGTGGGCCGACCGATACCTTCGGTACATTAATGCTCAATCAAAGTCAATAAAGTTACACCATCATTAAGAATTAGGTAATACACCCCTAAGCACGACCCACCTCACTAATCCGACCCAACAAGGTAAGTCCATTAAAATAAATAGTGCACATTCCAAGAAGAACGTACGTCATTAATTATTGTACTCTAACATCCGAGCATCGAACACCCTTTACTAACTTGAGCGTCGGAGTGCCTTCTGCAAGTACCTCCCTCTCCCCCCTCCCGATTCGGAATCCCCAGGAGATTGAGTGATCAAGCAACTGAGACCCAAAGAAGTAGCAGGAAGACTGAAGGAGTAAGTTGAGATATAGGTCAACCGTCTGATAGGAATGAGAGGAAGAAGAAGCTTTTCAATAGTTCTCTAGGTCCCATCTACCTAATAGGAACAATTAAGGCATGACCTGATTGTCTTTCAACCTTAGCACAAAATTTTACAAATCTTTCAAACACCTCACCTTTCTCCTTTAATATGTAAATCCATATTTTTCTGGTGAATTCATCCACACACAAAAAAAATACTTATTACCTCTAAGTGAATTGTTGTCAAGAGAACCACATACATCTAAGTATACAACCTCCAAAGACTTCTTTGCTCTTTGCAGTACAGAGTTCTTGAAATTCTTTCTTCATTTCTTTCCAAATAGGTAGCCTTCACAAGTCTTATAAGATAGGTTGATTGGTGGCAGCCTTGTGACAATTTGTTTACTACTTAGCTGGTTCAAACTCTTGAAATTCAAATGGCCAAATTTGTAGTGTCATAGTAGATTTGTTTCCTCCTTATCTCCATTTGAAGACAAGCATTGTGAAGTTGATATATTAAGGTTAGTCTTAAAGGGCATATTTTTAGACAAATGTGCCTTAAGAACTAACCTTGATTCTTGATCATAGATCTTGATGGAATTTTGCTCCATTGACATTTTGAATCCCTTTTCCAGTAGTTGGCCTAAGCTGAGAAGATTATTCTTCATTAATAGCATGTATAGGACATCATTCATGTAGCCAACTCTTCCATCTTTAGAAGTGAATCTGACCTTGTCAATTCCTTCAGCAGAGATCATACTATTATCTACAAGTCTCACACTAACATTAGAATCAAAATCAACAATCAACTCCTTGTTGCCAGTCATATGATTAGAATAGCCTGTGTCTACGTACCAACTTGAAGCATCTTCATCCTGATTTATAGTGGCCATAATAACACTTTATCTAAATCAAAATTTTCATCTTCTTGAGCTAGATGTGTTTCATCTTTCTTGGATAATTTTACAGTGTTGTTACTGTTATCAGCTCTCCAACATTCAGTTTTAAAATGACCATACATATCACAATTGTAACACTGCAGTTTTCTTTTATCATGGAATTTCTTGGATCCATGAACTTGACTCCCTTTGACAACAACCAACTTCTGCCTCTGCACATTGTTTTGACTTTGGGTCTGATTGCTTGAACCAGGACAGTCACTTGATTGACCCCCTCTTGCTCTTCCTTTTTTTTCCAGCCATTCTTCCTCTGCCTCTGCCAGTAGTTTGATACTTGCTCTACTAACTTTTTTTTATCTTTTCTTGAAAGTAACCACTGCTCATGTGCTTCAAGGGAATTCTGGAGTTCTTCTACTGTCATTGGATTCTTCAATTGCCACGACAATGTGATCAAATGCAAGAGTCAAAGTTCTCATAATCTTCTCAACCACCTTTGAATCAGGCAACTTCTCATCACAGCCTCGCATGGAATTTGCAATTTCTTGGATTTTACATAAATAATCACACACTGATTCTTGATCAATCATAAATAGCAATTCAAATTGTCTTTTGAGTGATTGCAGTCTCACCTTCTTAACCCTGCCAATATTTCGGTAGGTTTGTTCCAGTATGTCCCAAATATGTTTAGCAGATTCAACTTTTGAGATCTTCTGGAAAATGGCAGCTAAAACACATTAATGCAGCAACATTCGTGCCTTGCAGTCTATCCTTTTTCTTTTCTTTTAACTGCTTATCGGACTTTTTCTTCTACTCCTCTGTTTCAAACTTGGTTGACTCTTGAAACCCAATCTTGGCAGCTTCTTCCAATTCTTGAAAACCAAGAATGGCTTCCATTTTTACAATACAATCATCATAATCCTTCCCATCAAACACCGAAAGACTTCCTGAAATCACACCAAATGCAATCATGACAACTATCATCTACATCAGTCAACCACCAATTTTTGACTTGCAAAACAATAGATTCTCCTCTACTCAATGTTCCAGCAGCAGTCTTACCCTCACTGCTAGGAAACCACACAAGTCCCTTCCCTATGCTCTTGATAACAATCTGTTGAGAATTAATATGAATTGAAATTGTAAAATTGTATTTTCATGTATTGTATTGAACAAAAGTGTACAACTATTTATAAATGTCAAATTAGAATGAAAGAGAAACATTCGAATAACCAAAAAATAACTAGATTATGATTTTAATTATTTTTAAGAGTTAACAAATTAACTCTAAATTTAACTTATTCCAACAGTTTTATACTTCATAATGATCAATCATATTTATAGGTCTTCACCTGATGATAATTAACATTATTTAAATGACTTATTATAATCATTGATTATTTTTGGCAATTTGGCAATTATTAGCCACTTGGCAATGATAAATCTTGACAATGATTAATCTTGACATTGATTAGTCGCTTAGTCATGAAGTGTTTTCATTATCTCATTATGTCATTATAGTCTAATTATCGATCTTTGGCAATCCTAACGACCTTCGAATGTACCCAGCCATTATTCGGGACAGGTACATGCTTGGGGTAGATACACAAACCTTCATCTCAAAAGAAGAGGAGAGGTACAGTCAGATTGATATTGAATGAGTTATTTAAATAGCGTGTGATAAGATCGGTATTTTGTTGTTCTTTCTACTCTTTAAGAAAAGCTTACAATTTCATAAATGAAGTAATTTTGCATTTAAAAGTAAGAAAAATGTTTTATTAACACCCTCTCTCACTAACACAGACTTGACACCGCTAGCGTGACATTAATTGACACTACAGACGTGACATTGGGTGAGGATGTGACATTGGCTCTATATTATAATATATGACCCGTAGCACATGCAAAATTGGTTACCCGTGTGTCTATAAGTGATTACTTATGTGACGCACGCAAAACTGGTTACCCGTGTGTTTGTAAGTGGTTACTTATGTGACGTTTATGGTCACTCACTCTTCATGAAAAAAAAATCAGTTTCTTTTAATAAGAACCTTATATTATATCGGTTAGATGACTTAATCGGTGTAATAAACCTACCAGAACTACCCAGCCACAAGTTCTTCCACATATACTGGCACACGCAAAACTAGTTAGTCGTGTGTCTGTAAGTGGTTACCTATGTGACGTTTATGGTCACCCACTCTTCATGAAAAAAAAAATCAATTTTTTTTAATAAAAATCATGTATTACATCGATTAGATGACTTAACCGATGTAAAAATCATATATTACATCGGTTAGATAGCTTAACCGATGTAATAACCCTACCAGAACTGGTTACCCAGCCACATGTTCCCCCACTTATACTGGCACATGCAAAACTGGTTACCCGTGTGTCTGTAAGTGGTTACCTATGTGACGTTTATGACTCACTAACTCTTTATAAAAACAACCAATTTTCTTTAATATGGATCATATATTACATCGGTTAGATGACTTAACCGATGTAATATGGGTCATTCTGAGTAAAAAAAAAATATTACACCAGTTGTTTCTAAGAACCAATGTAATATATTCTTTTTTTATCCTATTTTGAAACTCGCGCTGCTCATTTGCGCACAATCTCACTTTGTCACGTCATTGTCACGTCTGCAACGTCAAATGTGTGTCATGTGCAGAGGGTGTCAACATATCGGGACTCAAGTAAATTAGGTTAAAAAAATATTTTAAATGTTAAATTTATGATGACGGTGCATCATTACGCATTTTGGTTCTTCCGCTAGGAATGACCCTATAAACAAAGTATTTTTTATTAATAGTAGTGAATCCTCATCGAGTCATACTATTTCTAACCATTTATCAGACGAAGCTCCTCCCTCTGTTTCTACCATCGTTCTGGCCAAAAAGAATTTGAGACCGAAAATCGTATTGATCGAGACCTCTAGGAAATGAAAGGATAGGTTTTCCCCTGTTCAAAACCCTAACTATGTATGGGTTTCATGTGAGGTAGATGCTTATTCCTTTGATTTTGTCTCTTCCCAGCTAGTACAAGAGTTGGTCGTTGTTTATGTGAGAAAATACGTCAGCGTGGAAGCGTGCTCTCTAGGGGTGTGTTTGTTTCCATGGGTGAGGAGGGAGGGGGTATTTTTTGTGTTTGTTTCAAGGGTTTTGAGGGTGGGAGAGTGAATGGGGGAGAAGGTGGATGGATTTTTTCATTCTTAACAAAATGAAGAGATTTGTGGGGATTATGTAGGATTATTGTATTTTACCAAAATATCCTTGTGCATGCATTTTATTACAATATACAAAATTAAATATTATATAAATTTATTTATTATTTATAATTTCAAAAATATTTAATTATACCATTAATAACAACAGATACTTATAAATAATGAAAATAATAAAATAAAATTATAATATCAACAAAATATATATATATATATATATATATAGTTATATAAAGTAACAAATGAATATAATAATCAATATTATTTTCATAAATTTTAATGTATTTAATAAATTTATTTCAATTTAACACAAAAATATTTTCTATTATATTTTTAATTTTTTTATTAAAAAATATAAATAATTATGGATATTACATATTAAAAAACCTAAAAAAAATCATAATTCATTATTCAAATATTTTTTAATAACAATGATAAATTTGTAAACTTACAATAAACCATTCTCACAAATCCACTCTATCATTCCTCAATCCAAACAACCTTACATATCCTCACACATCATTTCTAATCCTCACAAATCCACTCTCTCTCCTCCTCACAAATTTCCTCCTCAATCCAAACAGAACCTAAAGGAAAGGATTTATATGAAAGACCACATTTTACCTATGTATATGAATACTTTTTCATAGATTTGAGCATCACTTGGCCTTTAACCTTTTTTGATCATGCGATGTTGTGTATGATCAAGTTGTTCCAAGCCAACCTCATCTTAATAATTGGACTTTTTTAATGCTTTCCAACTTCTATGTGAATAAATTCACATTCGTCCCACTGTAATAAGTTTATGTATTTTTAACAATTGAAACACGGTTCGGAGGTTTGTTGGGTGTCACTCAACAATGCTTAGCAACGTTCGATGTTCACCATTACTCCTCATCTTTTAAGAATTTTAAGAGTCGTTTCTTTAAACTTCTTAGCCACCAACCCAAAGAAAAAAGTTTTCCATAACATTGATGCGTTATCCTAAGTTCCCTATGTACTGGCAGAAACCTCTAAAGTTTAAGTCTAGATCCGAGTACCTTTTGAATGATAAGGATAGGTTGGATATAACCATTTAAAGAGTCTTCCTAGGCCTATAAGTTGTCAAGGTCTCTGAGAGTGACCCTGACCGAGAACCATGCTCCTTTTCCAGGGTAAGATATTGACCTGATTTCTCTTTGATAGGCATTGTAACTTTTTCATGACTTGACTTGTTATTTTTTGTAAAGATCATGGGCAAGAATCTGCTATCTGACTTTAACGCTTCAAAGAAGGGAAAATTGGTTTCTGAATGGACCTCGTCTATGATTCTCACTACCTCGTCGGCCCAAACGGATGTCGGTTCAATGGAAACTTCAACTGAGCTGGTCGTAACTCAGCCCAAACCCTCAAGCTAAAATGATGACGTGCAGCTTCAGACTCCTCATCCTCCTCCTCCACACGTTACCCCGAGTAGGCCAAATCCTCTCTTCCAGATAAGGAGAAAGGAAGTCCTTTAACAAGAGTTTATCACATTTCAACCTCAGCATCGCACTCCAATTCCCTCTGGCACATCAAGATGCAAGGCCATCATGTTAAGATTAGTGGAAAGGGGTTTTCGGTTCCTTTTGATGTCGAGCTATTAGATAGTGTAGGTGAAGTTGAAGTCCATGAGTAAGATGAAGAAAAAGGTTGAGAAGACGGTAGGGCAGCTTCGAGGTGAACTTTAGCAATCCCAAGACCAAACAAAGGCTCCTAAAGCCACAAATTTCAATCTTGTGGAGTCCTCATTGTTGGGTTATACTGAAGGTTTTAAGAAGGTCATGCACCAAGCTGTTTTCTTTTATCCTATAATTGTTGTCAGTAATTTCAGTTTATTAAAAGTTGTAATAGATGGGGAGCTGGTGGATGACCAGTTATCGCTTTTTTATTTGAAGTCAAGATTTTGACTATGACTTGTTCTAGTAGATACAGAACGTTTTACGGTATTTGTATTCCGAGTTAGTGTTTCTTTATTTTATAGTATGTTGGTGTTCATGTTTGTTCTGTTTGCACTCAATTCGTGATTTATGTCATTCGAGTTTGAACTTCGTTTTTCATTGTTCGTGTTTGATCTTTGGTATATGATTGGCGTTCTCGTTCGAACTTTGCGATGTTTATACCGATTTGAACTCGGGTCTTTATCTGTTCGTGTTTGAACCTGACAATTGTACCGGTGTTCATGTTGATTGTGAATTTGGTCTAATATTTGTTGAGAAATAGTAATTTTATTTTTTAGAACGTCTCATTGAAATCTTATCTCGAAAAAGCCTCCTTAGGAAAGAGTGCAACATTCTTAACTATAGTACATTATTAGATACGTGACATTTCATCTTCTCGAGATTAGCTCTTTTGTCTAATTGTTGTAGTTTGTATGCTCTCTTTTGTAATGGATCAACTATCTTGTAGGAACGTTCCAATTAGGGGTCAATTTTTCATTCTTGTTTTTTCGAGCTTCACCAACTTTTTTTCTTATGAGGTTACATTTCTTGAATGAACGTTCCCTCAGTTGCGGGTTATACTATCATGTTGTCTGACTTTTTGTGGCTTCTCCTCTGCCTCGGGCTTTTTTCCTTATCTCGTGTATAAGATCTAGATCGACCTTCAGATTGTCAAAATTGTGGTCCTCTTGAAAACTTTGGCGTCGCCATGAGATTTCATCGAGCTCTACAAGTATCATGGCATTGGCTCTGTATGTTAAGCGAAAGGTGTTTCATTAGTGGATGACTATAAGGTACAATGGTATCCCCATAGTACACTAGGTATCTCTTTGGCCCACAAGCCTCTAACTGAACCGAGCTTTTTTCTCAATTCTCGGAGGATTACCTTGTTAGCCAATTCCGCTTGTCCATTAGTTTGAGAGTGCTCTACCGATGATAGTAGGCGTTTGACTCTGAGTTGTTGTAGGAACTGCTCAAATCTCTTATCTATGAATTGTCTTTCATTGTCCATTATGATCGAGTATGGTAGTTCGTGCCTACATATGACACTCTTCCAAGAGAACTTTTGGACTTGATCAATTGTGATTGTCACCAAGGGTTTGATATATATCCACTTTATAAAGTAATATACGACGACAATGAGGAATTTTACCTACCCTTTTGTTGGTGGGAACGAGCCCAGTACGTTCATCCCCCAATCTGTAAACAGTCATGAGAGGAGTATTGAATGCATATTTTCTAGTGGTAAGTTCATAATTGGATTATACTTCATGAAATTTCTCTATGTAGGCCTTAGCATCATTCTAAAGTGCCGGCCACTAAACGTCAAGGCCTTAGCATTCTTTATTTTGAAGGGTGTAGAGGGTTGTTTGTTATCGAATATTTTTTTCTTCTTCCCAATTACCAAGGGGATGCCATACCCGAGGTCATCTACCATAGGTGTCATCCAACCTATCCATGCTTGGTTGTATATGCAAGACTTCTTCATTGTCCCAACTCGGAGTGTTTAGGGTCTCTTGAATGAGTGTCATGTGTTGCCCGACTTTTTTAGTAATAGCCATTTTGAGAGGACATCTTCTATGTTGTTTTGTTCCCTTAATACAGGCTCGACTTCAATCGTTGTTTCATCCCCGAGCTTTCTCTTTTTATGGGATATTGGTTTCATCTTAAGGAGGATGGATAAACTTGTGACGTATAAAGTGAGGATCTATTCATGCAAAAAAAGTTGAAGGCACTCCATGCAAATAAGTTGACATTACTCTTTAAGACCTTTTCTACCTCCTCTCTCAGGGATCTGCTCATCAATCGTCCAACTTGGTGCATTGTCCTTTTTGTAGAACATGGAAGCTTTGATGATCCAAATCTAAAATGAAGGGTTTATGCTTTACTGTTTTGGTTGGAGCTTAGTTCTAGGGTGTTTAAAATCCTTGTAAAATATCATTCTTGTCCTATACATAAAGCTAAAACAATATATGTTAAAAGAGAAAAATGTTTTTCTATGCAAAGAGAAAAATGTTTTTCTATGCAAAGAGAAAAACAATCGATTGAAATCACAATATAATCAGTTGTTTTATACTTGGCTTGATTGAAGGTTTTCAAAACTATTTTTGACTTGGTTGACTAACTGTCATAACCAATTCAACCGATTAAAACGACATTTCAACCGATTGATTGTAACAATTCATAACATCTTTTCAAAACCCTGTTGAATTGTTTTCAGTTGGATTAAAATTGTTTTGGCTCATGATTGACTACCTAGAACAACTAGTTTTAAGAGCTATAAATATAATTTTTCTTTGAATTTCAAATACAACAAGAAAGTGAGACTGAAATTGGTTTTTAAAAGAGATTCAAATCAATTTTTTGCAAGATTGCTAAGTAGTTGTGCATTGGTTCAAGATTTGATCTTAGGAGCTCTGTGATTCCTGAATTACCAGGTGTAATTTGTTCCTTTTTATTCTTGTAATTGTTCTTTTCTAAACTTGTAAAAGGTGTGTAAACCTGTAAGGTCAAAGGGTGTTCTGACTAAGGTTGTTTGAAAGGCAAAGAGGTGAGTGCGTTAGTGGTTTCAAGAACACCTCTTTGTGGCTTTGAGTGTGTGTAATCTGTGATTGATTACTAGTGGAAACCTAGTGGTTGTTCTGGAGACTGGATGTAGCTCAGGGTTGAGTGAACTAGTATAAATTGGTTGTGTAATCTCTTTCTCTCTCACTCCTTATAAACTGTTTGATTTGATTTTGTTATTGCTGCCATAAACAACCAGTTAAAACGAAGTTTCAACTGATTGAAATTTTGCAAACAGTTTCAATTACCTTGTTCGATTGGCTTCCTTGATTACTTCTTTTGTGATTGTTGTTAAAACTTCATTCTTATCCAATCTTTTTGAAAATATTTTGACAAACAATCCCCCCCCCCCTTTTTAAGCCATTAATTCTAACAATTGACATCAAGAGTTAGGTTTTTGAAAAATATTCAAGTTCTGTTTTTAAAACTACTTTAATGGCTGATAAACTACCTTTTGGGGAAGGTGCTTACATAAACAGACCACCACTGTTTTGTGGTGTGAATTACCAATTTTGGAAAGTTAGGATGAAGATTTTTATGCAATCTATGAATAAAGAAATTTGGGAAGCAATTGAAAATGGTCATTTTATTCCTCAAGTTAAAAAAGATGATGTCTTTGTTGATAAGCTTCCATCTGAATGGACTGAGGCTGATAGAAAGAAAGCAAAGTTTGATTAGATTGTTAAAAATATTATAACTCTTGCTTTGAGTTGTGATGAGTTTTTCAGGGTATCACAATGTACTTCAGCAAAAGAGATGTGAGACATCCTTGAAGTTACACGTGAAGGAACTAATGATGTAAAAAGGGCAAGAAAACATGCTCTCATCCAAGAGTATAAGTTATTCAGAATGCATAAATGGGAGACAATCTTTGATGTGCAAAAACGGTTTTCCCACATTGTAAACCATTGGAAGATCTTTGACAAAGTGGAGTTGAACATAAAGATCTTGAAGTGTCTTTATAGGTCTTGGCAGCCAAAGGTCACTGCTATTTCTGAGTCAAAGGATTTAACATCCATGACAGCAGCTTCTTTGTTTGGTAAGCTAAAGGAGCATAAGCTTGAGATGAATAGGTTGGTTGTCCAAGAAAGTAAGGACAAACACAGCAAGGGTATTGCACTTAAAGTTGCCAACCAGAAAAGGCAACAAGACTTCAGTGATGAAGACACCATGAGCTTGCTTTTAAGGAAGTTTAGAAAATTCTTGAAAAAGAATAAAGGTTAATCTTCAAAGAGGTACAATTCTAAGAAGCTAAATGACTTTAATCCTAACAAATATACTTGTTATGGTTGTGGTGAACATGGACATATCAAAGCTGAATGTCCTAACAACGAGAGCAAGGAAAAGGCTAATTTCAAAGGTGAAAGGAGAGGAAAAACCAAGAAGACATACATAGCTTGGGATGATAATGAGATATCCTCCTCCAGCTCTTCAGAAGATGAAGAAGCAAATCTATGCTTAAGAGCGTCAGCATCAAGCAATGTAAGCTCATCTCCATCAATCAAAGGTAACACTTACTACCAATTACTTGAAGCTTTCAATGAAACACATGAAGAAGCTAATAGATTGGCTCTCTTGAACAACTGATTGAAAGGATTGAACAACTGGCTTGAAAACAGAGTTAAAACATTGGAAGAAGAGTTGAAAAAATCTAAAGTTGATTTTGTTTGGTTTACAAAAATTTTGCTTGCATGTGTGACTAATTTTTGTGAAAACTGTAAATCTCTTGAAAAGAAGGTTCACTACCTTGTGAAAACTGTGGATAAGCTTACAAATGGAAAATCCAACTTTGAAAATGTTCTTGCATTTTAAAATTGTGTCTTTGGAAAAGCAGGCTTAGGATTTTATCCATATAGCAAAGAGAGTGGGATTTCAAAACCTTTTTCATCAGTGCCAGAAAATCAACTGATTAAAAGAACGAAACAACCGGTTGTTACATGCTTTTACTGTATGAAGAGAGGTCATTATGTTAGATTCTGCAGGTTTCGTAAATCTCTTGTTCCTAAAGGTATCTTTAAATGGTTTCTAAGAAATTTTGATGGTTTTAAGGATAAATTTAACATAAAAGGTCCCAAGTTCATTAAGGGATCAAATCTTGTGATTTGATAAGCTTTATTTTGCATATTTTTGCCTCCACTTGAAGGGTTTGTAAGTTCAGGAACTCATGGTTGCAAATAAGCAAGACAATGCTTTGTTCTGAAATTGTGTACTGCTTCATTTGTGTACTATAAAATCTTGAAAAATAACTCTTTGTTCCTTCTATACTTGAACATTTCATTTTGAATTCAATTTTGTATTTCTTCACTTAAGGATTCTGGATACAAAACTATGTGCCTTCAACCTGAATTCTTGTATGTTCAGGACAGTTAAAAGAATTTGGCTTTTTCAAAAAAATTTACTTGTTACGGAAATTCAACTGATTATATCTTCGAAACAACCGATTGTTTCAACTCTGTCAGCAATGGTCAAATATGTTTATAATTCAATGTACTTTGATTTGATTTTCTGTTTAAACCCAGTAGTTTTTATGGTCAACAATGCTTTAATTACAACCTTGAATACAAAATCCCTCTGGAATAACTTCTCTTCATGGAATATATTCTTCTAAACCTTGAAAATTAAAATTGCTTTTAAGTTTGGTCAAATCAGCATGTGTGTTTCTATGCTTTCTGTTAGGTCTGGCAGAACTGCTTTATTGTTCTGGTATGATTCCTTTTTCAGTTTGAATTCAACCCACTAAATGTCAACTTTGACTGACTATTATGGGTATATATGTATGAGGTTACTTGTTGCACTTAATCACAAGAAAAAAAATTATTTTTTTTCTCTCTGCACTAAATTTGTTCTGCAGTGTGCTCCATTCTCTTTCTCTACCTAAACCATGGCATCAACACCTTCATCTTTTAAAAGAATGAAGACAAGCGCAATAAGGAATGGTGGAAAACTAGAAGGCTGATTTTAGGAGAATCAGAATTGATAGACAAGTACCTACATGAAACTAGTAGGAAGATTGTTAACACTCCAAAGCTTGTTTCTTTCACCTGGATGAAACAAAAGAATCTTACTATGGTGATGAGTCTTCTAAAGAAGCAAAGGCTGAAGAGATTCCTCAATCTTTCTGGAAACATCTACCCATATTTGGTGAAGGTATTCTACACAAACCTTCAATTTAATGGTGACACTCTCAACTCTCATGTGAAGGGAGTGGACATCATAATCACCAATGATGTGTGGGTTGCCATAACTAGGTTAAAGTATTTTGGATTAAGAATAAACAAAGTAATCTTGGAGTGATAGAAGAATTCAACAAAATGCAATTCTACAAGAATTGTCTCAAGAATCCTCTCTCAAAGGTGAGAAATTTTTCTGTGGGAGGATTGAAGCTTGATGAAAGGCTCATTGCCTTCATAGTTTCTTGGATAATCACACCAAGGGAGAACAATCATTCTACTTTCTCTGAAGAAGACTTGTTGTTAATCTACTGCATCATGAACAAACTGAAGCTCAACTGGATTCACATCTTTAAAAACCATATGCAAAAGGCTATAAGGTTAAGTGACTTCCACTATCCCTATGCCATTTTGATTTCTAAAATTTTACACTATTTTGAAATAGATATTGAAGAAGAACTGGCTGAGATTATAAAACTTTTAAGTGAGATCAATAGTGGTTCCCTAAGAAAAATGGGGTTTACCAAGATTGGTGAAAGGTGGGTAAGCAAGGATGGTGACCAAGTTGGCCCAAGTGGGACTCATGATAAAGAAGAGACTGAAGTTGCAGCAAACCTGGAGGTATCTGCTATTGAGACTCATGGAGCTGATCCAAGTACTGATCACATGGAAGATAGGATGACTTTAATGTCTCCTTTTGAGAGGCTCATGGTAAACCGAATGGATAGCTTTGCTGAGAACCAGAGAAATCTTCATGAGCTGTGTGAATCAAGGTTTCAGCATATGGATTCAAGGTTTCAGACCTTGGATGAACAGGTTGAGGAGGTTCAGAACTACTTGATCTGCAATATGGAAGGAATAATTGAAGCAAGCCTAAAGCCTTCATTTAAATTGTTGGTTTACTTTTCAGAACAATCTTTTTTCCTCTTTTATGCTATTTTTTAATCCTTCTATCTTTCTATTTGTGAAGACAAATAGGAGAAGTGAGCTTTTGGGTTATAATGTTCTAATATTTGCATATGTTTCTGTTTTGCACATTTGATTGAACATTAACTGCTATAAATAATTTTTGATTTTATATAAAACTCTTATACATATTTTAACCGGTTATTCCTGCAAAATAATTGTTTTGTTGATATTGCACTTATGCATGATTGACTGGTTTCTCACATTGATTTGGTTGACGTTCCTCACTGGAAATCACCTAGTGGAAACTAGTTTGTGGTGCCTGATTAACTGGAATAGATTATCCTGTATTTCTATATTTGCTTGTGAATGCAGGTTAAATAAGATTCTAAAAAGAACATTCCAAAAAGCATCCCAAGGATTTCTCTCCTTCAAATAGGGGGAGATTGTAGAACATGAAAGCTTTGATAATCCACATCTGAAGTGAAGGGTTGATGCTTTACTGTTTTGGTTGGAGCTTAGTTCTATGGTGTTTAGAATCCTTGTACGGATCATTCTTGTCCTATTCACAAAGCTAAAACAATTTATGTTAAAAAAAAAAAATTTCTAAGCAAAGAGAAAAACAATCGGTTGAATTCACGATATAATCAGTCGTTTTACACTTAGCTTGATTGAAGGTTTTCAAAACTATTTTTGACTTGGTTGACTAATTGTCATTACCAATTCAACTGGTTAAAATGACATTTCAACCGGTTGATTGTTACAATTCATAACAGCTTTTCAAAAACCTATTGAATATGATTTTAGTTGGATTAAAACTATTTTGGCTCATGATTGACTGCCTAGAACGACTAGTTTTAAGAGCTATAAATATAATTTTTCTTTGAATTTCAAATACAACAAGAAAGTGAGATTCAAACTTTTTTTTAGAAGAGATCCAAATTAAGGTTTTGCAAGATTGCTAAGTAATTGTGCATTGGTTCAAGATCTGATCTTAGGAGCTCTGTGATTTCTGAATTACGAGGTGTAATTTGTTCCTTTCTGATTCTTGTAATTGTTCTTTCTAAACTTGTAAAAGGTATGTAAACTTGTAAGGTCAGAGGGTGTTCTGACTAAGGTTGTGTGAAAGGAAAAGAGGGTGAGTGCTCTTGTGGTTTCAAGAACACCTCTTTGTGGCTTTGAGTGTGTGTAATTTGTGATTGATTACTAGTGGAAACCCAATGGTTGTTCTGGGGACTGGATGTAGCTCAGGGTTGAGTGAACCAGTATAAATTTCCTGTGTAATCTCTCTCTCACTCTTTATAAACTGTTTGATTTGATTTTGTTATTGTTGTTGCCATAAACAACCGATTAAAATGAAGTTTCAACCAATTGAAATTCTGCAAACAGTTTCAATTACCTTGTTTGATTTGCTTCCTTGATTACTTCTTTTGTGATTGTTGTTAAAATTTCATTCTTATCCAATCTTTTCGAAAATCTTTTGACAAACAATTCACACATCCCCCCCCCCCCCCCTTCCCTCTTGTTTAAAACATTAATTCTAACACTTTTTTGTGCCTAAGTTTCACCTCCACCATCAATACATCAAAAGATGGTTAGATTTCATTAAACTCTACCCTAAGGTCAAGGTCCATCTCTCCTAAATTAAAAGAGTCAAAGTTGATTTCCTCTTGGATTTCGAGGGATACTTTTCTTTCGTTGGAAAGGGTAATGTGGCAAACATATTTTGCCTTACCTACCGTTTCATCCTTGACCTGAGCTACTTGTCCTTTGGGTTTTTTCGGATATGCTAGGTCTTGACTCTTCTAAGAACGGTGGAAGACTTCACCAAATAGGGGCTAACTTTAAGGCTCTATGTGTAGCACTTTCGTTCCATTCTCGGATTAACCTCCATGGAAATTATCTCCTTTTGTTCCCTTGGGAACCTCATGGCCATGTTAGGCATGACATAATTGCCCCCAATTGGTTCAACGTTCTTCGTCCAACTATAACATTATAGGATGTGTCTGCATCGACTAGAATGTACCAAACAATTAAGCTTTGGTGTGATTCCATGGTCCCGAAAGTGGTGAAAAAGTCAATGTAGCCCCTTGTGTGGACTCGTTCCACTGCAAATTTGAGTAGCAGGTCCATATATGATTGTATGTGTGAGTTAGGTACTTCTACTTTCTTGAATACCAGCCAAAAGAGAACATCAGTCGAGCTCCCCTGATCAATCAATACTCTTCTCACCCTCCAGTTGGCTATTGTGATTGTGATCACCATCGTATCATCCTATTTTGGGTTTTGTATTGAAAATTCCTAGTTGGTGAAGGTGATGTTTGGAAAGGATCATGATGGTAGAAGGCTAAAAGAGTTGATACTTCTAAAATGTCTTTTCTTGGCGGAGTTGGACGATCATCCACCGGCAAAGACTCTTCTTATGGTATTGATGTCACATTTTTCTTCACTTGTCTCCGACCTTGCCTGATTGCCTTGCTCATTCCCAGATTCCACCACGTCAAGTTGGGCAACCCTGTTTCTCTTTGGGGCCTCCACTCAGAAACTTCCTCATCCTCTTCCTCCTGGCCACCCCTTTTTCCATTCTTCCACGTCCATACCCTTTATGATGTTTTCTTCCATGGCTATCTTATCATGCATGATATATAAGTTGGTTAAGGGTTCTTAACTGATGTGAGTTGATTTTAGGATTGCACATTTTATAGGTTACTCTTTTGTTTATGACTTTTGAGATTAGCAATTATGGTGAAAAACTCAAAGAAAATTTTCATGGGACATGAACTTAACCAAGTGGTTAAGTAAGTGTAAAGGTTCTCTTCTAGAGAATAAAAGAGAAAATACAATTATATAGTGATAATGGCACAATGAAGAAAAGGAAAATAGAGAAAAGATAAAAGAGCTTAGGTGAATGAAGGGGATGATCACGCCACTTGGAAAGTGATAGAATTCCAAGAGAGTGGTGAGGAGCCGCCACTTGAGGTGCACTACTCTCAAGATAAGACCCAAGAACAATTTAGGAGACAAAGATCACTAATCACTCAAGCAGAATTTCTCTTCTTAATTCAAACTTAAGTGTTCAAATACATAAGGCAAGACACCCTTTATATAGGAGAGAGTGACTTGGGGAGTAAGAGTGAAAGGGGTAGAGGCGTCATTTGTGAGAAACCTTCTAGAAAGTAGGTCAAAGTGGAGTGTCTCCCAAACTAGCCTACATCTTTTAGAAACTAGGTTAAAGGGAAGTTTTTGAAAGGTTTCTAGAAGTTAGGTTTTTGGAAGATTTGGCACAAGCCCAATATTTATATTAAGTACACCCTGTTCTAGCTTATTCTTCTAATTGTAGCCTATAGTGAGCCTAGTTTATTTATAATCATGTCTTATAAAAAAAAACAAAAGAAAGAACATCTAATACTCTGATTTATGTCCAGTTCTTTTTCTGTTGAGGTCCTTCTGGAATTGAGTGAGACCTTGTCTTGGGTGATAAGATAACTAACCTAGGTGTGAAACGTTTGTGGGGTCCTTGGATGCTTGTCGAGTTGGGTTGTATCACTAACCTAACAAGCTCTTCAATGAGGTCTTTCACGTTGAAATACTATTGATCAATGACATAACCCTAATTTTGATGATAACTACAATGTTTTGAGAAATAGCTAGAAGGATACTTGGGCGTTAGAGATGTTGATTTTGGCTTAATCCCAAGTCCCACATCGGTGGGTTCATTGTTTGGGAAGGAGGTTTGAGGGTTATAAATTAAACTCTCCTCCTTCACTGTTATATATCCCAATTTGTAATATCTTCTCCCATAATAATAAAAGTGAGTTGTTTTTGCTGTGCTAAGAGATTAAACTAAATTGGCCGAACTCCGTTAACAATTTTCTGGTGTTTTTTTTTCCTCTTTCTTTTATTATTCTGCTTTATTTATTCAATATTATTTGTCGGGTAGCTCTGTTAAGGTTCTGTTTTAGTGGGAAAATTACCCGTTTTTCCCAACAAGTGGTATCAGAGCCGAAGGTTCGCTCTTGGGTTGTTTGAAATTGTTTGTAATATTGAATACAATATTTTGAGTTTGTGATGGCAAGAGGTTGTCAGCAAAGTCAGACAAAGGGGAGAAGAGGGAGGTCTAAGTCTAAAGGTCGAGTCGTTGCCAAAGATGAGTGTGCTTTTTGATATGAGAAAGGACACGAGAAGAAAGACTGTCCAAAACTGCAGAAGAAAGGGAAGGTTCCGCAAGATGCAAATATTGCAAAATGCAAACGTGATGTGGAATATGATATCTCTTTAATTGTCTCGCTTTCAGTATCATCATATCCAGATAAGTGGATATTGGATTCAGGTTGTACCTATCATATGTGTCCCATTCGGGATTGGTTCTTTGAATTTCAAGAACTTGATGGTGGGGTTGTTTACATGGGTAATGATAATCCATGTAAGACAGTTGGGATAGGTTCAATCAAGTTGCAGAATCATGATGGATCCACCAGAATTTTGCGGGATGTACGGTACGTACCAAAGTTGAAGAAGAATCTCATCTCATTGGGGGCTTTAGAATCTAAAGGCCTAGTTGTGACGATGCGAGATGGAATTCTTAAAGCAACTTCAGGAGCACTGGTAATGTTGAAAGGCATGAGGAAGAACAATCTGTATTACTATCAAGGTAGTAGGGGACAGTAGCGACAACAACTTCTAGCTCTAAGAAGGATGTTGAGGCAACGAAGTTGTGGCATATGAGGTTGGGACATGCTGGAGAGAAATCCTTTCAAATTCTTACCAAGCAGGGACTGTTGAAAGGTACGAAGACTTGCAAACTTGAATTTTGTGAGCATTGTGTTCTGGGAAAACAACGAAGAGTGAAGTTTGGCACTGCAATTCACAATACCAAGGGTATTCTGGATTATGTGCATTCAGATGTGTGGGGACCTGCCAAGACTCCGTCAATCGGAGGTAGGCATTATTTTGTCACTTTTGTGGATGATTTTTCCAGGAGAGTTTGGGTATTTACTATGAAGAACAAAAATGATGTGCTTGAAATTTTCCTTAAGTGGAAAGCTCAAGTTGAAAACCAGACAGGAAGGAAGATTAAGGTTCTCCGAACAGACAATGGAGGAGAATACAAAAGTAATCTGTTCCTGAAGGTATGCCAAGATTGTAGCATAGTTCGGCACTTCACTGTTAGAAAAACACCACAGCAGAATAGGGTGTCGGAGCGTATGAACAAGACACTTGTGGAGAAAGTTTGTTGTATGTTGTCTAATGATGAGTTAGGTAGAGAGTTTTGGGCTGAGGCTGTGACATACGCTCAACATCTTGTCAATCGTTTGCCATCATCTATTATAGATGGCAAAACCCCGTTAGAGGTATGGTCTAAAAAACCTGCAACTGATTATGATTCTTTGCATGTTTTTGGTTCTATTGCATATTATCATGTGATTGAATCAAAGTTAGATCCACGGGAAGGCTCTTTTCATGGGCTTTAGTCCTGGAGTGAAGGGATACCGTTTGTGGTGTCTAGAGACAAAGTAGACGATTATCAGCAGGGATGTTACCTTTGATGAATCTTCCATGTTAAAGAAGGTAAATTCAGAAGGAGCTGATAGTACTCCGCAACAGGTGGAGTGTGCCCGAAAGCAGGTGGAGTTTGAGCAGACAATGGTGATCCCAACACGAAATACCACAAGTGACTATCCTATGGCAAAAAAAGAGTCAGATGAGGAAGAGGTTCCTACCCAAGAATCTCAACAACAATCGGCGTCAATTGCAGTTAGAAGATAGAGACGAGATATTCAGAAGCCTACTCGTTTCATGGATATGGTTTCCTATGCACTTCCAGTTGTTGATGACATTCCATCCACTTACCCAGAAGCCATTCTGAGTTCAGAGAGTGGTAATTGGGCAAGTGCGATGGAAGAGGAGATGCAGTCTTTGAAGAAGAACAAGACGTGGAAGTTGGCACAATTACCAAAAGGTAAGAAGGCAATTGGGTGCAAATGGGTATTTGCAAAGAAAGAAGGATTTCCTAATAAAGAAGATGTTCGCTACAAGGCAAGGTTGGTTGCTAAAGGCTTTGCTCAGAGGGAGGGAATTGATTATAATGAGGTATTTTCTCCAGTTGTTAAATATTCCTCCATTCGAATTTTGTTGGCCTTGGTAGCACAGTTGAATTTGGAGCTAGCTCAACTTGATGTAAAGACCACGTTCCTACACGGGGATTTGAAGGAGGAAATCTATATGACTCAACCAGAAGGATACAAGGTTGATGGTAAAGAAGATTGAGTTTGTAAACTTAGCAAATCGTTGTACGGACTGAAACAATCTCCGAGACAGTGGTACAAACGATTTGATAAGTTCATGAAGGATCAGAAGTACAAGAGAAACAAATATGATCACTGTGTGTATTTGCGCAAACTTGAAGATGGTTCCTACATTTACTTACTCTTATATGTTGATGATATGCTGATTGCAGCAAAGAGCCAAGTTGAGATTGAAAAGTTAAAGGCTCAGTTAAGTAAAGAGTTCGAGATGAAGGATTTGGGGGAAGCCAAGAAGATTCTCGACATGGAGATAAACAAGGACAAGGAGAGGGGAAAAATTTGGCTGTCACAGAAGCAGTATTTGCAGAAGGTACTACAACGTTTTGGTATACATGAAGATACAAAACCTATAAGTACCCCACTTGCTCCTCATTTGAAATTGAGTAGCCGTTTATCTCCGACGATTGATGAAGAACAAGAATACATGGCGAAAGTCCCATATGCAAATGCAGTTGGAAGCTTGATGTATGCAATAGTGTGTACAAGACCAGATATTTCACAGGCTGTGAGTGTTGTTAGCAGGTATATGCATAATCCGGGCAAGGGACATTGGCAAACTGTGAGATGGATTCTACGGTACCTCCAAAATACCTTAGATGTTGGATTGACATTTGAGCAAGATGAATCACTTGGTCAATGCATAGTTGGATATTGTGATTCTGATTGTGCAGGTGATTTGGATAAGCGACGATCTACAACTGGCTATTTGTTCACTTTAGCAAAAGTGTCAGTTAGTTGGAAGTCTACCTTGTAGTCTACGACAGAGGCAGAGTATATGGCGATTACAGAGGTTGTGAAGGAAGCAATTTGGCTTCATGGGTTGCTTAAAGACTTGGGAGTTGGTCAGAAACAACTTGAGTTATATTCTGACAGTCAGAGTGCTATTCATTTAGCAAAGAATCAAGTCTTTCATGCACGAACGAAGCACATTGATGTTCGTTATCACTTTGTGCGTGAGATTCTCGAAGAAGAGGAGATTGTTCTCCAGAAAATTCACACTACGGAAAATCCTGCAGATATGCTCACCAAGGTGGTTACAAGGACCAAGTTTGAACACTGTTTAGACTTGGTTAATATCTTGCACATTTGAAGTTGACGCCCGGAGGCACAAATTTGAAATTGCAGAGTTTGTTTTTGTTATGTTTTGAGAAGATTTGTTTTAGGTGAGACTTGAAATTAAGCCAAGGTGGAGATTTGTTGATTTTGGCTTAATCCCAAGTCCCACATCGGTGGGTTCATTGTTTGGGAAGGAGGTTTGAGGGTTATAAATTAAACTCTCCTCCTTCACTGTTATATATCCCAATTTGTAATATCTTCTCCCATAATAATAAAAGTGAGTTGTTTTTGCTGTGCTCGGAGATTAGACTAAATTGACCGAACTCCGTTAACAATTTTCTGGTGTGTTTTTTTTCTCTTTATCTATTTTATTATTCCGCTTTATTTATTCAATATTATTTGTTTGGTAGCTCTGTTTTAGTGGAAAAATTACCCGTTTTTCCCAACGAGAGATGGTAGTCGGATAAGCTCCATATTGCAAGCTTCTCTAAGCACCACCTCCCTAGCTATGTTGAAAGAGTATAATTCTTAAACTTCCAATCTTGAAGAGTGGCAAAGACGAAGAGGGTGTCAAAATCTGACATCAACATTTTCTTCAATGCTTATGTACCTAGTCGATCTTCCTTGCAATTTGTCCATGTGGATGAGAGGATCAGCGTAGAGGGTGTCCAGGAACTTACTCAGACAGAGCCCTACCAGTAAAGCGTACAAGGCAATTATTGGGTGCAGATTTGGTATGTTCAATGTGACCTTGGCGAATCGGGTCATGTATTGTCATAATCCTTCCCCTTCGCCCACGTTTTGTAATGAACCCAATGTTGCAACAATCGTTTTACAATTAGCGAATCTAGCCAAGAATCTGGCACAAAGTGTGTTGAAAAAGTCCACGAAATTTCTAGGCAAGGGTTAATACCATTCTATTGTTACTCCGACCAATGTGGTTAGGAAGAGTTTGCAATGCACAACCATACATTTCGAGAACAAGTTCAGTTGAGTCATGTACGCTTTTACATGAGCCTCGGAGTCTGAAGTCCAGTCATATTTTTCAAGGCTCAACCACTACCATTTACGAGATAGTTGAGTCCTTATGACTTTGATGGTAAAAAGGAATCCTTCCAAATTAGCCTTGATTGAGTGTAGGGTTTGACATTGCTTTGAATGGTATCTGCTAGTGACCCCAATTTTCCCTCCACGGCGACCTTAAGGTGTAGTGGGACTCCCTCCAAGATGATCTTGGTGTCTAGGCCCGCGGAAGGTACGCTTTTGCCCAACAGATGGTTCGTGAGAGAGAGGTTGGGATTTCGTCATATAGTCAGTAAATATCCTACCATTCTGAGTATGGTTGTCATTCCTGGCTGCCAGCTCATCCTATAGTGCTTTGATCTCAGCTCGGTTCTGTTCAGCTTCAACCTTGTGTTGCTATATCTCTTTCGATTTTATCTTGCATTTGCCCGAGGACCCTTTCCATCGTTTTGTGCATGCTTTCTTCATTTATCTGAAGAATGACCTCGAGCTGGGTTGTCATCTTATTTTGTGGAGAACTCATTCTGATAGGATGTGTTTGTTACGATGATCGTGCAAAAAGTAATATAATATGAATAAAAGTAATCTTATATTTCTTGATGATCATTTATATGTCTTTGTGTAGTGATGATTAATTATTATTTAAATGACTTTGATGATCTGGTTGACAATGATTAGCCACTTAACCAACCTATGAAAACCCTAAAACCATCGAAAGTATCCAACCGTTATTCGGACAGTTAGACACTTGGGCTACGTACAATATTCTATTCTTGAAACAAAAAGAATGTGAAAGAAGTTCATGACTGTTATTTGTCTCTATATTATTGTATACCACATAATAGAAATAAAAGGTCTAGACTGAAAAATTGAGACACGCCTAATAAAAGGTCATAATTATTTTCTTTCCACAACTAAAACCATTTATTATATTTTGAAGAACAGAGAGATCCGGAATGTTTAGCTTTTCTTAGAGAACAATAAATATGGATAATTAATGCATAAAAAATAAGATAATAAATGTTAATTTATGCAGGAAATCTTTAGTTGTATAACTACCATTCTTTATACATAGAGGTGTTAAGGTTTATTTAAAGAAAAGAAAATAATGATTTTATCTGTACACTTTCGAAGAAAACTCTACACATGCAAACAAGCAGATAAAAAAGAATTAGCATAAACTGTTGTAAAATTGCCTCAACACTGATAGACACAGTTCAAGAAAGAAACAAATTTATTTAGCTAGCTAAATAAAAAAGAGCATCTGAAAGCGAAAAACTGCTAGAGATATTCCAATACATAGCGGCAAGTAAATCGTCAACATATTAATCTATGTAAAATTAGAAACACAACTCGGGCTTGAGGTTCTAACAACTCACAAGTGAATTTTTGATTCTCAAATGCTATCACAAAATAATTTTCAAATCCTATCTCAGGCTAGTGACTGAGGATACATATCATATAAGACATTAGCACCTGTTGACTTACAAAAAAAGAATATAGTTCTAAATACTACATTTAGGAAATGAGCGTGAACTTTCCAATCGAACTTCTCTGTTGATGGGGTTTGAGAAGAAATTCTATAAGACCGCTCTCAATTCAAGAAAAAAAATTCCTGCCCTCTCCCGCTACAATAAGATCTCGAAAGGTATATCATGTGATGATAATTTATGTAAACAAATCCCAAAATTCAGCAAATGTATAAGCAATTAGCAAGCAGATTCACTAAGCATCTAACAGCAGACAAGTGCACTTGCAAACTACTCAATCACCCTCTCAGTAGCATAAGCAACCTTCTGCAATATCATAGATTCAGCTGTACGAATTGCTCTCTGGGCTCCTGTTATGGTAACTTTCCTGTAATAAGAAAGTACGAGCACGTATAAAATATTTACGGTTAAAGATATTAAGTCACAGCATTTGCTTAATAACTTGTTACACAAGGATATGAAGCAAAGCAAAATTTCGTGTGAACAAATTCCCACCTATCAGTTGTTCCAGAAATGTAATCACCTCTATCTGATATCTTTATCCTTGCCCCACTAACCTGAAAAGGCAGACGTCATTCAAGTTAGTTTATTGTATTAGTAATCACAATAGGAATACTGTTAGGCGTAACAAACCTGACTAATTTCTATAATATTCCTTCCACCACGACCAACAACCAATCCTATATGCTCATCTGCAACACCCATGGTCATGGAGTTACTCCGCTCCTCCTGGAACAGAACAGAATGTACGTGAGGTCAAACTGATAAAGCAAATCACTGCATGAGGATGCAAGGTATTTTAAAAATAATTTCATTCACTATTGATTATATATAATATCTCACGATAACAAGTCCATTAAGGGAAATAATAAAGATATTGAATGGAAAGTGAGCCAAATATGGTAACAGATCTCTCAAGCTTGAAACTCAATTATTTTTTCTATTTGACAAACTATTTTATGTTCTTTTACGATTTTAATATTGTTATCATGTTCTTATTTTCAAGACTCATAAAGTAGTATTTCCATATTTGTAAGATTTTACACACGCTGATAGAAACTGGTATTTGAACTAAAGACAGAATAGGAAAGAAATCGCCAATTTACAGAAAAGAGCACACACTGTAGAACAGTCGAGAGAGTCTGCACAAAGGCCTTCAATCCTCTCAACTGACCCAAGATAAAATCCTCTCAACCCCCTTCCTATTTATATACAGCTACTGGTCTGCTAACATAAACTCACTCTTAACAGGCCTAATCAATTACAGGCCCATTCCCATTCTTTCTACATAACCCCTTGTATTTTTTTACCAACTAACCTAACTAACTGATAACCACACACACCTGCATACTCATGCAAACCAAACAGGTCTACAATAACCTGAAATGTTGGACTGAGGAGTTCAATTCATTGGACTGTCAACGCATCCTAACTTTGAACAAGGTTAGCCTTTTAACTAATGTTGGTCAAAAACCCATGTATAGCTAGATTCGAATCATAACTTATAGCATTATAGCATAGTCATATAAATTTTAACTTGATTCTTGGCCTTTATTTTAGCATCTAGTCAACGAAGAAACTATTGTCAGAACTTCAAAAACGTTCCATGAATTATGCATATATTTCACCGGTTTGATTGATGTCAATCTTGTCTGCAATTAGCAGTGATAAAACATGCATGATTACCCAAAATGCAAACCATAGTCGATGTGACTAAGTAACTACTGCACTTCATAAACATCAAATGATGTTCTGTAAGCAAACACAGGAAAAATATGATTCTTTTGAATGCCACTTTATAAATTAAGTCTTCTTTAACATTGTCACTACTGTTACGCTTGTCAATTTCACTTTTTGGATGTTGAAATCCCAAAGATCCCAAAACAGCCTTAATGCCTATATTTATAGAACTTGTTAGAATAAGTTGCCTTAAATAGAATTTATTAAAAAGTTATCTGTGCTTTGTGCTCTACCTAGTTCGCAGATATGACCTTTCCTATTCTCTTTTCTTCCCTCTCATGCATATTATCTGAAATCTCCAAAGTTATTATGATATGAGATCCTAAGAGAGGGAAATTCCCTCTCTCAAATTCATTCTTTATTCTTTCGTATTTTATCTCAAGTTAGTATCATAACCTATCCCAGCAAGGTTTGTTAGACCTATCAAGTCGCTATTGGACCACCCCCAAATATCTAGTCCCACACACAAGATGTCCATGCCTCAGCGTGGGAGGGGTGTGTTAGAGGTCTCCCACAATTCTCACCTTACCTTACAAACCGATTTAGTAAGGTTGAGTTATACATAAACCCACTTACTAAGAGAACTATTTTGAAATCAACACATAGCATTGCTATTCAGCCTAATGTTCGGTAAGCTACACCAAACTGCTCAGCAATAGCAACTCCTGTAGCAGGTGGGAGCTTCTAAACCATTATAGTGACAATGACACACTGTTTAAAACCTTATACATCATATATTGCATCAATATACATTATATATTGCATCCTTATACACTATATAAGATATATAAGGCTTAATTGCATATCTGATCTCTCAGGCATTGTTCAATTCTGGTTCTCTAGTAGGCTACTTCAGTAATGCAATGTAAATTCTCTTGGGCTCCAATTACCTAATTACATCCTCCAACTATTGCAATGGTTCCCCTCTAATTATCCCATTAAATATTTAACAAATTTAGCTTAAGTGACACTTGATGATGACATAGCAGCAGACAAGTTGCCAATAAGCCATTGTCGTATCATCAACACATTACATCAAATGTCACTGTCAGCAAAACCTGTCAAACATTTAACAGTAGAATCAAAGTAGCACAATCACAATTACTAAAAGAACTAATTCATGCAATTGGACATTGTTGAAGATCCCATGCCAACTAGAACTAAGGTCAAATTACATTACATAAGTGAGGTAAGCCTCACTTTACAAACCAATTTTATGATGATTAGTTAGGCTTAAACTCACTTCCTAGTATGGTATCATAGTCTATCCTAGTGAGGTTTTTGAGTCTATCATGTCACCCGCTATCAGACCACTATCTAACCATTACAAATATTTAGTCATACGCACGAGATGTTCATGCCTTCGTATGAGGGGAGAGTGTAAGATCACATCAACTAAAGATAAAGTCAAATTACCATAGATAAGTAGACGCAAAACTCATCTGCAACTACAAGCCAATTTTGTGAGGATGAGTTAAGCTTAAACTCACTTCCTAATATACACCAAGAGACTAAAATTAAAATTATGATACTCAAGGGACAAAAAGTGCAATTAAGTTGATATAACCTAACAAGGTTTGAAATAGTGCATTATAGTGTCGCTATAGTGGCAGAGCAGCCACTACAAGGGAAACTATAGCAGAGTGATTTGGTATAACAACCATAAGACACAATTTAAACCTTGCTAGACTATATAGCAGAGTGATTTGGGGTCTGTCACTACACAAAAAATTGACATTTATTCATTTTAAATTTTTAACTACTCGAACTATTAACCATTGCCTCATCTAGTATGAAAGTTAAAAGGATTATTAAGTAGCATGAGAAACAAATACAGGATATCAACTCTGGAGCTTTTGTGCAAAAGGCTTAAATATGCTTCTAATCCTTGCACATATACCTATTTTTGTTTTTAGACCCTACAAATTTTTCACTTGTCTTGGTCTTTGGATTTTTAGATTTTAGCACTTTTGGTCCTCATGTTAGTATCTATTGAGAAAAGCTGTTGTAGCAGACAGAGTTCCATTGTCGATGGCATCAAGTGTCACATCATCAAATGATGTCATCAAGTGCCACATCATAAATAAATGGCATGCCATTAAAAACGTAATGTGAATATCATGTTTTTTAAAGGGTCATGTCATCAGGGATTGAAAAACAAAAAATTGACATATTCACAAGGATTACAAACAGATGAATGTAATTTAAAATCTTTCATTTGTTCTTGAGTGAGTGTGTGTGTGTGTGTGTATGTCTGAAAACTTGGCAACTAACAACATGAAAAACTTCAAACAAGATTAAATCAATGGATAGTGAAGAACCTTGCTGTTCTGGAACTTTGCTCCAGCACCATTTGGTCTGTAATTCACTGCATTGTAAGCAGGTGGTGCAACAGATGGAAGCACATATGTGTATGGAACACCCTGATAACCCGAGAAGTAAACACCTGATGTTTATGTTAAATAAATTTTAATTAGGATCAAACTCACAAATTATGATTCCTCACAAAACAATAACTACTTATACAAAGCACGGCATTTTAAATCTTCATTTTCAATGCCATAAAAAAGAGCACAACTGATTTTAAAATAAAAAATAACAAAAAATGGTCATACTTTAAGTATACTCTCTACTCTACTGTAGCTTTATTATATATATCCATGGTTGCATATTGCTGCTGTGTTTCAATAAATACCATTATTAGAGATATAATCCAGAATAGAGCCTCAATCCAACAGGTCAAGCACTTAAGTTGAATTGGACTATTGATTCTTACATTGTATCAAAGAGTGTGACTAGGTTGAAGTGACAAAGATATCCTTGCCACTCTCAATATTTATAATTAAATTAAATTTCAGAACTAAGTGAAATTTACATTGACCACACTTCAGACAAGAGGCAATATATGAAGATCAATAATTTAATGTAAATAATGCATGAGGCACCTTATCAAAGTTACAGATTCTCTCCTTTACAAGACCAATTCACTAGAACAAAGTACGGCAAAACAACAAAAGGGAAGAACTTGCATCAATATAGAAAAATATAGAAAAAAAAAAAAAATATTTATTTTCATGCTGTTCATCAGGGAAAATCAAAATAGGAAACCAACTCTCACATCAGGACAGAGTTTTAAATTAAAACTTGCAACATGAAACAAAGAAAATAGTTTTTTATAGCCAAAACATTTATGGAAAAAAAATGAGTTTGTTATGCAGTACTGCATTGAATATGAATAATAATGATACCAAGAAAATCTGCGACTTAAATTTCGCAATGATGGCACCCTAATCATGGTTGTGCAGATCCAAGCCACAAGGACCATAGTTAGTATGTGCATTAAGTGAAGTAAGATACATGTTTCATGGAACATCCAATTCAAGCATATTAGGCAGTATTCTTCTAACTAAATACAAGATTAGAGCCTATTCACAATCATTCAAAATTAAAACATGGATCTAATCTCAAACAGATACCAACAACAATTATAAAACTCCAGTACACCACAAAAAAAAAGGATAGAAATTAAAAAAGAAAACAATTTTGAACCATGCAGTACAACCTAAACAAGTCACACAAAGGCAGATCAAGTTAATGAGAGCATTAAGTCAATTGCATACTATTCTAACAGTGTCTCCAGCTTGAAGCCTTACATACTAAACTGTGTGTCTAGATAATACTCTTGATTATCTCATATTAACACTAACTTGGAATCATCAAAACCAACAGCTCCTTCCTGATTAAGAAAGAGACAGTGCTTGAAGTATAAGTGGAAGCCACATGGCCTCACTGCCTTAAAGTAGGGTAGACTTTGTGGTTGCCACCCACACCAATACCTAGCTTTTGACCTGAATAATAATTTTTTTTATCTTCTTTACACGCCTTAGTAGTCTTCCACATTATTCTAAAGCAACTGGCCAATGATGCCATTTGCAGCACAAGTTACATACTACATGATGAAAGGTGATATGAATGATTGGCAAGGTAATATAAAATTAAGTAGCCATTTTTTACCATCAAATGCAAATATGTTGTTATCAAGAAAATGTGCATGTACACCTATTAATTTAATAATATGTAGAGAAAACATCCACATGTTATTATGGTTGGCATCAGTATATGATAAAGAAATATCTTCAATTTACACTATTCTTAAAAACAATTATACAATAATAAATATTTGAAAAATAATATACTATACCATTAAAATTTTCTGTCATATAATTTTTTTCATACTACCAGGTTGGACAATCACTATACACCAGCAACAGATTAATTATAAAGCATGAGGGAACTAAGTTGCATTTTATTAATTTTTAATTCACTGCACTTAATGTTCCTTAACTTTCTATTTGCAACGAGAATATATACTAATGGTTTATTCTGGAATTATGTGAACATACACAGCAAGAAGTCAATAGCATATAAGCATTATATGTGCAAAGTAGTACAAAGTGTGAATCCAAGTATAAAAGAATGGTGAGAAAATGGAGCATGAAGAGGTAATAATAAGTAAATAAGGATTTAAAAAAATCATTTCATTTCAAAACAAAACTATTTTACATAATTACTCTCAAGGTTGTGAAAAACACTGCTTCAGAATTTAATGATTAGCATGGCCAAACAGAATATAATTAAACCGTGTATATATAGAGGGAGGGAGAGAGTGAATTATAAATAAATTAAAATAGAATAAACATCTGAATACCCAAAGATAAACAGGTCATCAGTTTGGTCCTATAACAAAAAATGCACACCAAAATAGTTCTCTCCAATGTCCATTGTTGATAAACAGATTTTTAATATCATTTTATAACATCAATTTTTTCCTATAAATGGAACAATTTGATGCCAAAATTTAATATTGGAATTTATTAGAAAATAAAATCAAAGGCTACATATCTCTGTAGTAGCAAACTAGATGTCTATTCACTGATATATGCACACACATACGCTGATAAATAAAATTGTAATATATACACACATCAACTCATTTATATTAATTACTAAGCAATAACTATATGCATGTTTCAATATGAATCTACAGCTTTTTTTTTATCAATATAGGCAATATTGGATGTCTCCAATTCTAGGAATGAATATAGTAGTAGGCATTAAAAAGACCATTTGATTACGTTATTAGGTGTCCTTCATACTACTTTCTCTCCAGTAAATACTTTTACCCATTTAGCAACACAGTTTATCACGTCCTCTTAAATTTTCTTCTCTGTCTAATAACTTTTCCCAAAAAAGAGCAGGTGCAGAAACAGTCAGAGCTTCCAACAACTAACAAATGATGCAGCCATTGGTGCAGAACTGACTAAATAACTGGGTAGATGAAGAGACATGGCTTAAGCAGATAGAGATAAAGTGAAAGCTTGAGATGGGCAGCAAAAAAGTGAGACGACAGGCACTGTTCACCACTAAAATGTTTGAACATATCTCATTCAGTTCACAACTTTTTCAACAGTTAGAATTAATATTTAAAGGTTTGTGATTATATAACCTGACCAGATCACCAAACCTGGGTAGGTGACCAATTACAGGTTGAACTGTACATAGTGCAGTTTCTGAACTCTGAAGTAAGCATAGACTTGTCATTTACAATTTTCCCTACACAAGTCTTGCTCAGTGGGATCAATGGGTATTGCAAATGTATTATGTTAGCCACTTTAAATGTTATATTATAAAATAATATGCTACTCAAAATTGAAGCGGGACATTCTCCCACCATGGCTATCCTCTAACTAAAGAATAAAATAGAAAGACAACTGCATCTCATTAATTAGAAACAAAAAAGGTAAAATATTCAAAAACATAAACAAACTAAACTAACAAAAAGTTAACATGATATGACAATTCAAGTAATGCCACCATTTACTCTCTCCCTGCAATGATGTAGACCATAATTGCAGGTTTCCATACATATAGAAAAACTGATGATAGAAGATATATGAGGAATTTCAGAATCAGCAATTACTTCCATCATCCATATTTGGTGCTCCAAAACAAATATACATGACGTAATATCAAAATCTAGAAATGGATAACAGATATTGCACTGTATGAACAAATGACACTAACCGGGATATGAAAATGGAGAATTCATGGACTGTGAATACTGAGGATCTTCAGCTAACTTAGAAACAATTAATTCAATTGCCCGTATCTGTTCCTCGAGAGTTCCTGTCAGGGTGACTAGCCTATCGTTCTGTCCATAGTAATTATTATCTTGAGGAGATATCTTAATGCCAGCCTGAGAATCTTCAATGAATGATCTAATCAATGGGAAAAAAGTAAAAGCTAAGTTTTTTATCTCCCTCTATGATTATGAATAACATTAAAATACAGAGAAAGGTTTCAGCAGAGAAAATAACAGTTAACCTAACAATAGAAATCTTTTTTAAAGAGGGGGCAGCAAGGGAAATAGAAGCTCAGCAAAGAACCAGAATCCATACAGGAAATATAACCGCCAAAATCAAGATATATCAGAATAGTAAATAAATAAAAAAGGGCAAACATCAAAGACTACTTATATAGTACATATTTCACAAACATGGCAAACAAGCAGGCCTTAAAAGTCAACAAAGAAGAGTGATTATACCTGATGGTTGCACCTCCCTTTCCGATTATTCCACCACATGAACCATTTGGAACAATAAGTCTCACTTTTGTTTTAGGCTCAGCTTCATTGTCATCCTCAGTATGAAGCTAATCATAGATAGCAAAATAATTTCAGAAGCATGCAGGACATTATTCCTTCAAACAACTAATAAAATCAACATCATAGAGATTACCTCACTGAGCAACTTAGAAAGAATAAGTCCAACAGCTGTTAGTATTTCATTTATCGCACCAGATACCATGATAATCCTATCAGTAGTCCCAGGAAAGAATTCATGATTACGTGACAACTGGATTCGTGCTCCAGATTGTGACTGAAATTCAGTGATAGTTGAACCACCCTTTCCAATAACTGAACCAGCTGCAGAATTTGATACAAGAAACCTAATATATGTTGGCTTCTCCTCAGAATCTGAAAGATGTAAACATGAAATTAATAACAAAGAATTAATTTAAAACTTTTACATGCTTACAAATAAAAGTAAAATTGATGCAGTTGAGAAAAACTTCTAATTCAAATATTAGAAAATGAGAGTAAAAAAAAAACACATGAGTCTAGCATTGAAGTTTCACTTGATGGAAAAAATTTAATTACATAAGCATTTTACAAATCACACCATTATATTTTTTTTAGAGAATATACAACAAATGGAGATTACATACTTCCACACTTGTTTAATTTAAATACGCAGGGAAGTAACAGTCTTAGGATGCTCATACAAAGGTGGGAAAGATACTTTGTCTATCGCACTCAGATACACGAGTTGGTAATGATTCACATAAGTATTCTATAACATAATTCTCTTTTCCAAAATTTAGATTAAAAAACAATTTGCCTCAGCGTAAGAAAGGATGCTTCCCTTCGACCCTAACTGAAAAAAAAAATTGTGAGAAACTCGATTCTGAATTTTCTACACCGATACCTTACAGAATCTTAGAAACTTTTTGTCAAAGCAATAGCCAAAGCGAAATTTCAGACTTCGTAACTGCGTATAGAATATGCCCCAAATATATTGAAACTGAAATAATTCGCAACCTTTCTCGAATTTAAATTGTTTTCGAAGAAGTTTCGTTAGCTTCAATGACATCAAAAGGACAACAAAAAATACTATTCCCTCTACGTTGCTTGGTATCTCCAAAAATTAAAAACTAAAGAAAAGAATAAAGACGGAATAATTACTCCACTCAGAAACCATAATAATAACAATCATTCAATTACCAAAACAACAGAAGTTAAAAAAACATAAAACCGAAAATCACATCCACACACGACACAATAACACTTCTACTTCACTGATTTCATAACAAGAAAAGAGAAACAGAATCTAAATCTAGCGAGAAACAGCACTGAAGCTCCATTGTTAAGAATTAGGGTTGGGAATGAAGGCGTTGACCGTGGAATAGCTCGCCGACATTCAGTCACTAAACCTACATTATCGTGCGCTGCAGAGAGCAAGGTTAAGCGAAGCGAAAGGACGAAAGCGATAGAGAGAGAAAATAGATCGGATCGGATCAGATACCTAACGAAGGCGATTTAGGAGGTGGCGATGCAGCGTGCTTCCTCGGTCCCTCGGGAGAAGACACGTAGGAAGATTCCGTTGACTCCATTCTCCTTCTTCCTCAGCTTCTTCTACAACAACGACAATGAAAACCTCTTTCTCCTTCCCTGAGAAAGAGAGAGAGATAGAGATTATATATGATGAATGATTCAGAAAGAGAGCGAGAACAGGGAGCGCGAGTGTTTCATGTGAATGACGCAACGTGAGGATTGTGAATTATGAGAGAGAATCGAGGGAGTAGAAACGGAAGAGTGAGTGGGTGGAAGCGTAGAGAAGAGAAGAAGGTGCAGCAGTTCTGCTTGCTACATATCCAACGTGACCTTTGTCTCTCTCTATCTCTCTCAGCGTTGTTTTGTGTGTGATGTGTCAATGTGCGTGTTCTGAGGTGTGAGTCGGTGTATTCGGAACTGGATCCTCCCCAGCGCTCTCTAGCTTCTTGTTAACCGTTCGATGAAATGAAATAAATGGTTAAGATTAAAATATACCTCCTCCTATTTCTTAAAAGTTTTTATTTTCTTATAAATTTCAAAAATAACTTTTTCTTTACTACTTTATATAAATAAAAAAACGTTACTTATTAAAAATAAAACATTTAAGATATTAAAAACTTCAAACATTTCAAGATGTATTATTAAATTATATGTTATCTTTGGAAGTGTTGAACATTTAAAAAACTAAAAGTCCTGAACTTTTATAGGAATAGCTTATTTTTTAAATGGTAAAATGTATTTTTCTTCTTTTGAAATATTTAAAATTCAATTTTAATTTTAATTTTAATTTCATGTCAAGCATTATAAAAAAAAGCTATTTGTTCTTATTTTGGATAATTTTTAAATATAACATTTTAGATCTTATAAATAAATTTTATAATACTTTGATCTAACGGTCTATAGGATATGGTGGATGAGTGGAGAGACAACTGGGTGGGGAGGATCCGTTTCCATCTCTCAGTATCATTTGCTTCTCGCATTTTCTATTCAACGTTCAGGCGCTAACTAATATTATTTCACGCCCCACACCCCTGTTACAGCATTACCTTGCTGGCCATGACTAGGGTGTAACCACATCATATTAATTAATAATTATTAATAAAATTGTCTTCTTTGACTTAAATACTTTATTCAAATTAATTAGCCACTATGTTGTTTATCATTAACGTAAACTGGACAAAACGTTATTAATAAATAGTTTGAAAAATATTTTAAAATTTTCTTCTAACTACATGCAAATACATTTTAATAAGTTTTTATCTTTGTCCTCAATTTTTAAAAAAATTGAATATTTTTTATTTTATGACAAATGACCATTAGGATTTTTTTTCAAAAAAAAATATAATGTATTTTATTAATTTTAATAAAGTATTTATAAATTTTGTATTTTATCATTTTTATTTATTTTGTTATTTTTTATATGTATCAATAAATTAAAAATTAGAAAAAATAGAAATAAATAAATAATATTATGATAAAAATAATAATAATATTTAAAGATATAATTGTGTTAAAATAAGAGTTTTTTTTATAATTAAACACAACAATTAAAAATACATATCTCATCTCTTTTTCTTGTCACTTTAATCAATTATCAATTAATAACATGCTATAATCGATTATTCATGAAGGCATAATGGATTACGTTTATTTTACACTCCAAAATATTTGTAGTTTTCATTCATTATCATGTAAAAAAATTATCTATACACCTAAATGTCCACACCATGTTTCACTCTTTCCTTTTTAAGGAGATGACTATTTTCTCCTTTTCCTCTCCTTTCTTTCAAGCAATTCACCTTAAATCATGTCTACCAAACATGAATTATAAAAACACTTTTAGAAATATATTATTTATCATTTAAAGTAACTTTGAAAATAAATATTTTTAGTGTTCAAACAATGTCCTACATCTATATAGTTTTAATTATATGTTGTAACAATAAAGTGTAAACAATGAAGATGTAGTTTTAATCACATGGTTATCATAATAAAGTGTAAATCATGGAGATATTTTGTCTATAAAAGGATGAATTATGAAAAACACTAGATTAAAATAAGATACAAGTATTTCAATGAACAATATATAATATCTTGCAGTCTTTGCTTCGTTTACTACGTAGAAGTTTTCTTTAGACAATAAGTTCACGTGGCTTTTAAGTTTACACGGTACAAAACAAAAAATATTTTTAAAGCCTATTTTTTTGTTGTAGGGAATATCTTCATCTTCTGACTATTCAAATGATCCACAAAAGCACAAATTTACATTAAGATCTCTTCAGATATGAGTTAAAGTTGTTTTGTAAAATATATTCTTGAAGCCTATTTTTCTGATTGTAGGGAATATCTTCATCTTCTAACTATTCAAATAATCCACAAAAGCACAAATCTACATTAATGCTTTGATTGGATTAGAGAGTGGATTTGAGATGAATTGAAGGGAAAGTGTGAAGAAAGTGAAGTTGTTTGGATTAAGGTAAATAAAGTAGAAAGTGTAGGACTTTTTTTCAAAAAAATTATAATGTATTTTATTAATTTTAATAAAGTATTTATAAATTTTGTATTTTATTGTTTTTATTTATGTTGTTATTTTTTATATGTATCAAATAATTAAAAATTAAAAAAATAAATAAATAATTAATGTTAGGATAAGTTAAACAAAATAATAATAATATTTAAAGATATAATTGTGTTAAAATAAGAGTTTTAGTTTATAATTAAACACAACAATTAAAAATACACATTTCATCTCTTTTTCTTGTCAGTTTAATCAATTATCAATTAATAACATGCTATAATCAATTATTCATAAAGACATAATCAATTATGATCCACATGTAATCGATTATGTTTATTTGACACTCCAAAATATTTGTAGTTTTCATTCATTATCATGTAAAACATTTGATCTATACACATAAAGGATCCACACCATGTTTCACTCTTTCCTTTTAAGGGGATGACCATTATCTCCTTTTCCTCTCCTTTCTTTCAAACAATTCACCTTAAATCATGTCTACCAAACATGAATTGTAAAAACACTTTTAGAAATATATTATTTATCATTTAAAGTAACTTTGAAAATAAATATTTTTAGTGTTCAAGCAATGTTCCACGTCTTATAGTTTTAATTATATGTTTGTAACAATAAAGTGTAAACAATGAAGATGTAGTTTTAATCACATGTTTATCATAATAAAGTGTAAATCATGAAGATATTTTGTCTATAAAATGATGAATTATGAAAAACACTAGATTAATATAAGATACAAGTATTTCAATGAACAACATATAATATCTTGCCGTCTTTGCTTCGTCTACTACGTAGAAGTTTTCTTTACACAATAAGTTCACGTGGCTTTTAAGTTTACACGGTACAAAATAAAAAATATTTTTAAAGCCTATTTTTTTGTTGTAGGGAATATCTTCATCTTCTGACTATTCAAATGATCCACAAAAGCACAAATTTACATTAAGATCTCTTCAGATATGAGTTAAAGTTGTTTTGTAAAATATATTCTTGAAGCCTATTTTTCTATTGTAGGGAATATATTCATCTTCTGACTATTCAAATGATTCACAAAAACACAAATCTACATTAATACTTTGATTGGATTAGGGAATGGATTTGAGGGAGTGGATTTGAGATGAATTGAAGGGAAAGTGTGAAAAAGTGAGGTTTTTTTTATTAAGGTAAATAGACTAGAAAGTGTAGGGAAAGTTTATGAAAGTTTGTGAATGATAGGTGTGATTGAAATTATATTTTTTTAATTGATAGAAATGTAAATTTACAAAGTTACCCTTATATTTAAAAATTGTTAAAAAATTATTTTGATTGATTTATTTATAATTATAATTATTTTTAATTAAAATATTATTTTCATTGAAATATTATTTTCAATAATGTATTAGAACTAATTTTAGAAAAAATGCAAAATGATATAAAAATTTGATAAAAAATATTTAAATATTTATAGTTATAAATATTTGATAAAAAAATATTATTATATTAAATAACACTATTTTTTTATAATTATTATATAAAATTATTTTTTATTATTAAAAAATATATTTATTGTTATTATTTATATTTATAATTTATTATATATATAATATGATTAATTATATTATTTTATAATAATTTTTTTTATAGTTTTAATTATATATTTTTATATTTGAATTATAATACTATTTTAAATAAAAATAATAATACTTTAAGTTTAAAATACAAGTTAATTAAGTAAATTGAAAATAATAATTATATAAATATATATATATATATATATATATATAACTTTCTTTGCAGTTTTACGAATAAAGTTTGAAACATATAAACCTTCTCCTTTTTTTTGTGTTTAATCTAGGCATAGTAAACATTTGCATTTCCTTACTTAGAAACAAATGAGGGTTAAGATTTTTTGGGATACGAGTTAAATTTGTTTTGTTTCTACAACCATCCTAGCACACACTTATGTCAACTTTGGTTCAAATATCTGTCTTATATAGTATTTTCTTTTAATTCGTTTTGAGTAAAAAACTTTGCGACCTAGTGTAGATAACTATTGTCAACTATCAAGATGTTGCTTGAAGAGAAGATTAACATTTAATGTTGCATGGAGCGCATTTAATGTATCTATACGTCCATGCTCATCAAATGTTAAAAGATAAAATTATATGAGCTCAAAAGATCTTAATGATTCACAACGACTCTTATCTTAACTAAATTATTAAAGTTTTTTTTTTCAAGTTGAAGTCGGAGGGAGCAACAGTGGAAAATAGTGTGTCAAATCTTAATGGGAGCACAATTTGTGTTAAAACAAGAAACGAGTAGAGTGATCGTCAAATTAAAAAGAATTTGTGTAACACAAAAAAAATTATAGTATAAATAAGGTCAGGTAATTCCAAGTCGTATATCAATCAATCAAATAGTAAATTCTCATTGTTCGCAATTCATTTACAAACAATAAATTTTAGAAATAACTATAAAGATTGAAGGTGGTTTAAGGGTGTTTAATAGAAAAAGTAAAGTAATCCTTTATTAGTTGATATATTTAACTTTTATTTAATGAAACATACGTTCACTAATTCATTCAATACCTTACTTGTTTTTATGCATCTACTCATATATTTTGAATATATTTACTAATCATGTGTCAAAATGATTATTTAGAATAATGCAAACGTGTCGACCCACCAGATCTGACCCACTTTGTTGTCTTAAAAAAAACCTAAAACGTGTTGTTCTTATTATTATATTTATACCACAAAATATATGGATGTGAAATATTAACTTATAATTTTTGTTTAATTTATTTATCAAATAGCTAGAAAAACATAACTTCCATGCTTAGCCACAAATTGAGCCTATTTCAATAAATCATTAGACTACAATGAATATAGATTTTTCTTATGCAATACATTTTTATTTTGTCCATACAACAATATATTTTCAATTATTTATAATTGTATCACACAGTTTACTTTCAGTTAGTTTAAATTATAATTTAATAATTTAAAACCATAACCTTAAATTATCTTAGGGAAAATATATATTTTTAGTCAGTTCTTTATTTCATATAATGAAATTTATGATTTAATTATTTAAATACAAATTTTACATCACCATCTTCATCTAATGATATTAAACAATCCCTAAATATAATTAATATACTTTTTATTTACACAATTCATAAATATAATTAATATACTTTCTATTTACACAATCCATAAATATAATTAATATACCTTTTATAATGGATCCAAAGATATTTTCAAAATCATATTCATTACACTAAAAACGGCACAGTGGCATTTAAAGTAAATAGGGGTAGAGATCCAAATCATGACTTTCAGGAGAAATATCCTTTTATGATTTTGTAACTATAACAACTTCCATACAAAACCTTTCTGTAGGATAAATTATAATGTTCTTCATACACCATAAATTTTATTATAACACATTGTTTTCAAGTACAATGCATATATTTTATTCAAAATACCAAATTTCTTTCAAAATAATTTTATGCAAATAAATTGCCTATTAAAATATAATAATAAATTAAAAATATTTTTCTAATCAGAATTTAACAAAAAAAACAGCAAACTCGTCCGTGCAAAGTGCCTAGGATTAGTTTACCCATAAAAATAACTATATAAATATCTTTTAAGTTTTTAATTAATTCATGAATATTTCTTATGAGATAAATTAAAATGATTATCATTCTTACATGTGTATATTTTTTTTTCCTTTAAAACCTCGTCTATAGTTCTCTTTTTAACAACTACCACCCTGTAATAAATAAAAAATTAACCATAAAAGTTCCTAAAATACAAAATTCCTTAAATTAAATATTAATTATAAATTAAATTTAACTATGACTTTTATTTTTTTTTCAACAAAAAATAAAATAAATTAAAGTGGAGCATTTCGTAAATGCTCCAACCTTATACAATCTGAAACGTTACACACCAATTGCCGCCAAATAGATTACAAACAACACATAGAAATAACTCTTCCTAAACTATGACTTTTAATTT
Source organism: Phaseolus vulgaris (assembly GCF_051622355.1). Classification (NCBI taxonomy): domain Eukaryota; kingdom Viridiplantae; phylum Streptophyta; class Magnoliopsida; order Fabales; family Fabaceae; genus Phaseolus; species Phaseolus vulgaris. The sequence continues at coordinate 42,699,194 of NC_143504.1, forward strand.
AATTTTCGTGATTAATTAGTTACATAAAATACTATTAGAAACATGGACTGAGTTTAAGTAGGATGAATTGAGTTTTTAGAAATTTTCAAAGATTTTTTCAAACTAATGAGTTATATTATTTGAATCAACTTATTCTTTAAAAACAAAAAAAGCTCATCTTTAAAAAATATCAATATCAATATCATTTTGTACATGTTAATTATACAAGGTTCAATTCAAATTAAGACAAGAGTTACATTTAATTGAGTTGTTTACAAAGAATAATTTTTCATCTCCTTTAAACTTAACCCAAAATAAAATTCATGTGTATATTATTTTGTTATAACTAATAATTAGATTTTAATTTATAAATATTAATAATTTAAGTTATAATATTATACATATTTATATTTTGAAATAATATAATATACAAAACAATATTTATTTTATATTTTATTTTTAGATTTAGTAAAAAAGTGAATTGACGAATTAAAAGAGCCTAATTTGAAATGTTGAAAAGAACAACCACAAGAGCCAAATTATGGGGACTAGATAAAAGTAAAGAATTATTGTATATAATAACATTTGTCTTAATGCATTGTGAAATAAAAAAAAAAACAAATAATTAAGACAAATTTATCTCGTCCACTTGTTAATGATAACTATTAATAAGTTGGCAAACTTCAAATTTAAAAAATTTTCGACAATAAATTACTATTAATAATGCAAACAATTTAACGGAGATATAAATTTCACGAATATAATAAAATATTTGGAAATTTAAAAACTACTGGTAGTAATAATCCTATAAAAACCAACATATATGATTAAATTAAGAAAATAACAATATGTTACAATCAGCTATATATATTATAGTTGACTAATAATACTAATATGAACATAATAATCAAATTATTATTAATTAGTGAGATAAAAGTATTCTATATCTCTATATTTTTAAGAAAATAAATAAATAATGAATAATTTGTAACGTGTCATTACTTCTAATATTTAAGTATTTTATATATTTTTATTTTTTATGATTTTAAAATATAATTAAAGACAAAATAGAATTATGAATTATATACATCAAAATAAAGAATTCTATATTATGTTATAAATATAATAATAGTATTAATAATAATAATTATTATTGTAATTAACATGTTTCGGTTGAATATTACAATACTAATTATTTTGTTAAATTTTAAAATTGTTGACTAATTCATTAATACTAATAATGCAAGTCTGGCAAGCTTTGGTGCCATAATTCTTATAATTTATTAATATCCATTAATTATTAATATCAAATTTAATGTGTCTTGGTCAATGAAACCTTCTAAGTCGTATAATTATTCAATTAAAGAGACACACAATAGTATAAATATAAGAAAATATGTTATCATTTCTTCGAGTTTCTATTTTATAATAATTTATATATTATATACTATCGAGTACCAAATAATAAAGATTTATAATATATCATGTGTTAATTCATGAAATCGTTAAAATAGTTACGACAGTTTATTTTGTAATGCGGCACTAACTACTCATATTACTCACAATTCGATCTTAACTTACAAGTAATTACCAAGTCATCTTAATAATAATACATATGTAAGGAAGGATGTGACCTAAAAAATTACGATTATATTGTCACTTTATTGAGCCTCTACTTAAGCTCATAAGTCTATAAATACCTCAATCCTCTCACGAAGGAGATCTATTGTATTATTCATTTTACTCATACAAAATCATGTGCATTCTTACTGACTTGAGCATCAGAGGATCTTCTGCAGGTGCATCGCCACTTAACGGAACAACTTAGATATTCTTATAACACTCACATACACATTAAAAGAAGAACAAATCATCCTCAGTAAGAACAATTTGGTTCCTTGAATTAAACAATATCTTATATAAATGACATTGTGCTTGGCAAAATGGTTTGAAAATATGTGTTTGCATAATCAATTAATAGAGTTTATTTTGTAACTATTGTCGCCAAAAACTATAGGTCGGATCTTGGAGGTGGTCTCCGGGTCAATCCCGCGTTGTTAGAGCCTTCGGGTACTTGGGGATCACTGCATGATGAGGTAAGTTCCACCTGTTGAGAAGATTTCGACGATCAAGTCAGTGAGAACATTAAATAAGTGTGTAGTATGTATTGCATAAAATAACACTTACCTTTATTCAGGGTCTCAGGGCCCTTTTATAGCACTCGTAGATCTTTCTTCAGGAGATTGTAAAAACCTTTTGAATTGTCAGTATATTCCCCTTTATTCAGGGGTGATGATATACAAAGTATTGTCTCTAGTTACGTTTTTACTAATTTTGTGTTGAAAAAGAAACCATAATTAACTGATTTAGACGTATTAAATATCAAGCGCCTTCTTTGGGCTTTTATTAACATGACCCAATTTGATCGATTCGATTTGACTGACTCAAAAACATCTATTGGGCCTGACTCATTGGGTTGAAGACACTCGATCCACAATCTCTTTACCACCGTCGTGCCACTGCATACCACCGTGAACCAGGTATATCTTGTCCTTTTAGTTTACTCATTTTGTTTTCCTTTACCAGTGGTTTTACTGTTTTTATCGATTTATTTGGGTTATGCTTTATTATTTCTGGATTATTTAGCTGTAACATTTTTTTTCTGAAACTCTTGCACTTTTTGGATGTTTTAGTTTTCTCTTTTAAAGATGGATTATGCTTCTGCTTACCCTTGGGCAAAAAAAGATTTAATTAAAGAAACCTCTATTTATACAATTTGCTTAAAAATTAGGGATTTGAGGGGAATTTGGGGGGGTTGAATAAGACCAATGAGAATTTAGTTAAGGTCATAGTGTGCGGGGAGGATGAACTTATGTGTTGTGATAAGTCGTCCGATCCAAATAAGCCTTTCTATTTCTTTTACACTGCCTTTTTTACCAAACTGAGATCAATGATGCCACTGCCCAGCTGCATCAAAACAGTTGGACGTTCATCCGAGCTTTTGTCATTTTGTGCTCTCAGTTCGGCATTTTGCCGACCTTGAATATTTTTCTTTTTACTTTTTTTAATTTAAGAGTTCTAGTAGAAAACTTTGGGTGTCTATGAATAGTGTATTTGAGAGGGGTTTGCTTTCCCTCTTCCAATCCTTTTACAAAAACTTCAAGGGCCAATTTATAGAGGTTCGTCCTTCGATTGGTGATCTGACTTTGTTAGATGGCTTCCCCCTATATTGGTCAACCAATCCCCGTTTCCAAAGTGCGCGCCGACTTGAAGACTTGGATCCAAGGGAGCGAGGAGTATGCGATTTTTTGAAAAACCTTAAGGTTGTTTTTGATACATCGATGATCTTGACGAAAGAGTTTCGAGCGGGTTCCTTAAAAGCTTATATTGGTATATCACCCCTTTTCAGTCCAATTTGCTTAGTAAAAACTTGTTGGTTCGCTTTGCTTATGCTCCTTGTTTTGGTTACTTTTGCAAAGAAAATGCTATCTTATGTTAGCAAAGTTGAGCTCGTCGAGTGAATTAAGCGAATGATGGCAACCAAGACCGCCTTGGTGGCGAGTGAAGCCACCCTGGGTGGAGTGCATTTTTTGTCCGACTAGGACGAACGTACCGCCTCTAGGCTAGTTTTCAAAAGAAAAAGGTCGAAAGCCCTGATTTCCTCGATGCAATCCAACTCGAACGGTCGTATCCCCGATATGGAGGTCCTAACCATTCAGGATTGTTACGTTGTTGGTAGCTCGAAGAGGAAGGCGAGCTTGTGGGACTCGAACTTTGATATTTCAAGCCACAACAAGTCTTGCTACCTTTTCGAAGATGACGTTACTCAGCTAAAGGATCACAACAAGGATCGCCTCTGTAGCAAGGTCGAAAGTTTGCTTGGTCAAGTCACAATATTGATATGCTTGGCTAATGAGAAAGCCAAAGAACGAAAGAGGGCGGAAGACAAGAAAGCTCATCAGATAACTAATCTCCAAAAGGAAGTGAGCCATTTTCAGGCTGATAACTTTGAGGTTGATCGTCTTCATTCAGAGTCAACCCGATGGGCCCAAGAGAAAGTAGACTTGTACAACCAAGTGAAACACATGGAGAAGGTTATAAGTGACTTGAATGAGGGCACGACTCGGAAGGAGGTTGATCTATCCAAGACAATTGATGCCTTAAAAGATGACGTGGCAAGCTCATACGTTGTGGGCTTCAAAGCCGCTTTGGAACAAGCCACCATCATTCACCCTATAATTGATTTATCATAGATAAAATCTTGCTAGGTTGTGATTGATAGAAAAATAGTTGATGATTCTTAGCTTAATTTATCAATTTTCTGAAAATTTAATTTTTTAAATACTCGTTATGTATTAAATCTAAGACCTTTATGCTAGAATATATGACCTTAAACGAGAGGGGGTGAATTGTTTAAGAGGGGTTTTTGAAAACTTTTTCAGCTTGAACAAAATCCTTTGTGTGAATCCAGATCAGAATTTCAATTAGCCAAGAATTTAAGCACAAAACAACAAAGCACCAGAAAAACAATCGGTTGTTTACACCAGTAAAGCAATAACAACTTAATTTAAAGGAGTTTAAGGGAAGAAAGAGATACACAAACAGTTTATACTGGTTCACTCTTAAACCAAGAGCTACATGAAGTCCCTAGAAGCCACTGGGCAATCCACTAAGCAATCAAAACAGATTACACACAAACCACCAAAGTAGTGACCTTGAACCCTTCAAGAAACACACTCACTTTGGCACAACACACACCAAGAATGTTGATCTTGACCACCTCAAGAGCACACAACACTCCTTGGCAACAACACCAGAAAATACAGAAGATTCAGAACGAATTACACTTGTTTACAGAACAATATGAAATCAATACAGATGCAATCCTATTCCACTCTTTCTTGAGAAAACCCAAAGCTTGATGTGAATGTTCAAAACTTGAAAGCAATCTTTCTCACAACTGAAAACTCAAATATGTTTCTCTTTTTGTTTAAAAACATAAACAAACATTTTATACTTTTCAAAGATTGGTCAAAGCATTTAATAGAGGAGCGTATTCAGTTGGAAATCATTTAAAGCACATTCAACCATCAAAACAGAATTCTGTTTGGATTTTTCAAAGAAACAATCGATTGTTTTGGTTTGATAGCAAGTCAACCAACCAAAACAATTTTCAACCTTTTCAAAAACACCTAAGAGTAAAACAATCGGTTGTTTCGACAAAGCAACAGGTTGTTTTTCACTTAGTTTGAAAAACACTTAAATTCAAAATGTTTTAAAACACATTAGCTTTAGATTCAACAAAGAGTGGATTACACTTTTAAACTACCCAGATCCTACCCCAAACACAGCAGCAACTTCAACTTTGCATCAAACACTTTGGATTTGGATTCTTCAAAGCCCTTGATCACTCTAGATCAACAATCTCCCCCTATTTGATGAAGACAAATCCCTGATTGCTTGTGTTGGACTTTGTTTGAATATGAAGCAGTTCATGCAAAATAAAACTTATGCAATACAAAGCATCTATAACAGCAGGTTAGAATAGCACATTAGCTCGTTTTCTGCATAAACATCAAAGCAGAGAAAACCAACCAAAAAGGCAAACCATATACAAACTTTAAACATCAGCAACAACAGCAAAATAAAAAACCATTCAAGCAGATAGAGTTTGCAGAGTTTAAGACAACACAAAACCAAATCTCTCTCCCTATTTGTCTTCACAAATAGACTTTAGGAAGAGATAAAATAGAAATTGTTCCAGATAAAACAGAATATAAAGAGAAAGAGCAGTAAAGCATCCAGATTGCAGAAACAATCGGTTGTCCCGAGCAATCAACCAATTGTTTTTCTTTCAGTATTTTTCAGTATTCCTTTCCATATTGTAGCTCAAAAATCTGATTTTGAACAACTTCAATATGTTCATCAAGGGTCTGAAAATGAGTGTCCATGCTCTGGAATCTGTTGTCAATGTTCTGGAAATTTGTAACACAAAGATCATGGAGATTTCTTTGATTTTCCGCAAAGCCATCAAGCCTATCCACCATGTATCTCTCAAAAGAAGACATTGAGGGAGTCCCATCCCCTTGGTGTCCAGCACTTGTTCCAGCATCAAAGTCAGTTGCAGGTTGTTCTTCATTCTGAACATTCATATTAGCATCTTGATCTTCATCAAAATCAGCAGGTGCAACACTTGAGGAACCACCATGATCACCATCCTTGCTTACCCATTTTCCATTGATCTTGGTGAAACCCATTTTGCTTAGTGAACCATTGTTCACTTCTTGTGTTGATTTCACCAACTCAGAAGTTTCATCCTCAAGATTCACTTCAAAATAGAGTAAAAATTTAGATATTAAAACAACATAGGGGTAATGGTAGTCACTTAACCTCATGGATTTTTGCATATGCTCTTTGATGATATGAATCCAATTGATCTTGACTTTCTTCATGACGCAATAGATATAGACAAGGTCTTATTCTATTAAAACAGAATGGTTGCTCCCCCTTGGAGTTAGAATCCAAGTGAGAATGAGAGCCAACACCCTCTCATCTAATTTCAGCCCTCCAACTGAACAAGTTCTTACTTGAGCTTGTGGATTCTTCAAACAACTTTTGTAATATTGAATCTTGTTGAAGTTTTCCACTACACCAATGTTTTCTTTATTAATTCTCAGCCCAACATATTTCAAACCAGTTACAGCAGCCCATACATCATGGGTATTCTCCATGTCTACACCCTTAACATGTGAAACAAGATTGTTTCCTTCAAACTTCAAGTTTGTGTAGAAGACCCGAATTAGATCCGGATATATGTTCCCCTTCATCTCCAAGAACCTCTTCAGCAGTTGTTCCTTGAGAAGCCTTTCTCACATTGTCCAGCTTTTGGCTTTTCAACCAATCAAAGGAGACAACTTTTGGATTGTTTATCACTTTTTTATTTGTTTCAAAGCGATATCTCTTAATCAATTCATTATCTCCTGAAAACCAGCCCTCAAGATGTCCTCCTGACCTCACAACCCTAGTTTTATCCTCTTTGAAGTAGGAGGAGTGAAATCCGTGAAAGTAGAATGAGAAAAAGGCACACACACAAGGAGAGAAAGAGATGATGCAAGAGATGAGCCAATGGGTTGTTTTTGTGAAGGAAAACAACTGCAGCAGATTTTATAGCAAAGCAGAAACGTTCTTTGATCCTTTGGTGATAGTGGGTTTCAGTTTTCAAGGTAGAAAAACTGGTCCAAACCTTGCACAGAAAACGTCAGCATGGAGCAGAAAAACACATGGTCAGCACATGTGACTTTTGACTAGACATAAAGGCTCTTGAATTTTCAAGATATGGAATATATTCCTTTATGAAAAGATGTAACTTCCTACAGAACCAAATCAGGCTTTCAAGACAACTTTATTGACTTAAAGACTCATTAAATTGTGAATTTGCAAAAGATAGAATCCATAGAGAAATCAAATCAATTCTTCACAGTGTTGTCATAGAAGAAACAATCGGTTGTTTCAAGGAAATAATCGGTTGTTTTTCTGCAGCAGTTTAATAAAATGTGAATTCCAAGCATAAACTGAGAAAGGTTTAAAACAAATGCAATTGTTCATTTGAAAAAGGAGAAATTAATCATGAATTAGTAATTGAAAAGCAAAGACAAGGAAGGTCTTATCCTTTTGTTATGAAGTCCTTTCAATGAGTCATTGTTTGTGATCAAGAATGCTTCTTTTGGCTTTTGAAACAACTTGGTCTGGTATCATCTTTTAATTAAGTTCTAGACAGACTACTTTTCTTCCAAAAGCTTGATCAGCTAACTCAGGACTTCACACTTTACTCAGTATCCCTGCATCATAATGAGTTCAAGCAACAAGATTTAATCCCTTTACAAATGTGGGTCCTTTTGATTTACCTTTATCATTTGAAACCTCACAACCTTTGGGAATCCATTTCATGATACCTTTAGGAACAAAATATTTCCTAATTTTACAGAATATGACAGAATGGCCTCTCTTCATGCAATAAAAGCATGTAACAACCGGTTGTTTCGATTTAACAATTGGTTGTTTTTCTGGCAGTTTTGAAAAAGACTTTGAAAATTTATCTTGTTTGTTCTGTGGATTAAAACCTAATCCTGCTTTTCCAAAAACACAATTTTGAGATGTCAAGACATTCTCAAAGTTGGATTTACCCTTTGAAAGCTTGTCCACGGTTCTAACAAGATAATGAACTTTCTTTTCAAGATTTTCACAATTTTCACACACAAGAGAGTCACACACATGAGAAGAGTTTTTGCAATGGTTTTCAAGATTTTCAAAATCATTTTTTGACTCTTCAAGTGTCTTGGCCCTTTTTTCAAGCCAACTGTTCAACCCTTTCAATCGGTTGTTTGAGAGAGCCAATCGGTTAGCTTCTTCATGAGTTTCTTTAAAAGCTTGAAGTAATTGACTATAATTTTCAGCCCTTAAGGAAGCACATGAACTTACACTGCTTGAGCTGCTTGAATCATCATCTCCTTCTGCCATTAAACATAGGTTGGCTTTTTCATCTTCACTTGATGAGGAGTTTGATGAAGAGACTTCATTTTCATCCCAAGAAATATATGCTCTTTTTTATTTTTCCCTTCTTTTCCTTGTAGCTTGACTTCTTCTCCCTCCCTTATTTATTTGGGCAATCAGATTTTATATGCCCTTGTTCACCACAACCAAAGAGAGTATAATTGTTAGAATTGAAATCACTAGTTTTCTTGTTTCCATACCTTTCTTTGTTGGAATCTTTGTTGCGATTTCTTTTCAAGAACTTACTAAACTTTTTGGACAACAAGCTAAGGTTTTCTTCCTCATTTTCATCACTTGAATCTTGTTTACTCTGGTACTTGGCAACTTTCAAGGCAATGCTCCTCACATGCTTGTCTTCACTTTCTTGAACATTGAGTCTATTCATCTCCAACTCATGTTCTCTAAGCTTACCAAACAATGAGGCCGTAGTCAAGGATGTTAAGTCTTTTGATTCAGATATTGCTGTTACCTTAGGTTGCCAAGATCTATCAAGGCACTTGAGAATCTTGATGTTTAGTTCCTCTTTATCAAAGGTTTTCCCAAGGCTCATTAGATAGTTGATGATGTGAGTGAACCTGTTTTGCACTTCAACAATATATTCTCCCTTGAGCATTCTAAACATCTCATACTCTTGTATTAGAGTATGTTTCCTTGCTCTCTTCACATCATTTGTTCCTTCATGGGTTCCAAAGTGTCCCACATCTCCTTAGCCGATCAGCATTGTGAGATCCTGAAAAATTCATCTGAATTCAAGGCAGATGTTATGATATTCTTGGCAATACAATCAAATTTGGCCTTTTTATTTTCAGCATCAGTCCATTGGGACCATGGTTTTTCAATAGAAGATCCATCCTTTTCAAATTTAGGAATAAAAGGGCCATTTTCAATTGCATCCCAAATTCCTTTATCAAGAGATGTAACAAAGATTTTCATTCTAACTTTCCAAAATTGATAATTCAAACCATAGAACAGAGGTGGTCTGTTAATTGAGACACCCTCCCCAAAAGGTAGTTTTTCAGCTATAGAAAAAAGATTTTAGGATCAACCTTGAATATTTTTCAAGTACCAAGCTCTGATACCAATTATTAGAATATATGGACTTAAACAAGAGGGGGGGGGGGGGGTGAATTGTTTAAGAGGGGTTTTTGAAAACTTTTTTAGTATGAACAAAATCCTTTGTGTGAATCCAGATCAAAATTTTAGTTATCCAAGAATTTAAGCACAAAATAGCAAAGCACCAGGAAAAACAATCGGTTGTTTCTACGAAACAATCGGTTGTTTATACCAGTAAAACAATAACAACTTAATTTAAAGGAGTTTAAGGGAAGAAAGAGATACACAAACAGTTTATACTGGTTCACTCTTAAACCAAGAGCTACATGAAGTCCCTAGAAGCCACTGGGCAATCCACTAAGCAATCAAAACAGATTACACACAAACCACCATTTATACTTTGCAAAGATTGGTCAAAGCATTTAATAGAGGAGTGTATTCGGTTGGAAATCATTTAAAGCACATTCAACCATCAAAACAGAATTCTGTTAGGATTTTCAAAGAAACAATCGATTAAAACCACGAAACAATCGATTGTTTTGGTTTGACAGCAAGTCAACCAACCAAAACAGTTTTCAACCTTTTCAAAAACACCTAAGAGTAAAACAATCGGTTGTTTCGACAAAACAACAAGTTGTTTTTCACTTAGTTTGAAAAACACTTAAATTCAAAAGGTTTTAAAACACATTAGCTTTAGATTCAATAAAGAGTGGATTAGACTTTTAAACTACCCAGATCCTACCCCAAACACAACAACAACTTCAACCTTGCATCAAACACTTTGGATTTGAATTCTTCAAAGCCCTTGATCACTCTTGATCAACACTTTAGATACTTTTATATAACATTGTGATTGTTTATGTTTTTTATATTTTCACAATTCTTTATAGTCTATAAAATAGATTAAGAGAAACAAAGTTTCCTTGCTTTAAAAATGTGGATTCATAAAGGTCTTTGGATACTTTTACATGAGAAACTAATGACACGAAGGAGTATTGGGATAAAGAACTGACCTTATTTTGCATCATAAAGTGTCTTTGATTTTGATGTTCATAGAGTTGTAGTCAAACCGACCCGTGGTGACTGAGGAAACTTTGAAACAGTCAATTTAATATTCGATCTAGTTGTTTGATAAGAACCATGGTGATCAGGTTGATCCGACCTTAGTCTTAGCTAAGTCTACTCATAGAAAACATAGTAACCGAGTCGGCCTGACCTTGGGGTTTGGTCAAATTGATTTGTAGAAAATGTAATAACTGAGTTGGTCCTGTTGAACCAAGTGGTGTTCAATGTTTTGAAGAATCCAAATCCTTTGAAGCATGATGAAGCCTCTGCTTTGCTTGATGCTGTTGTGCTGGTTTTAGCCTTGTTCTGGGGTAGTTCAATGTTGTAATCAACACTTAGATTAAATCTCAAAGCAATTAGCATCTCAATTTTATCAAAGCAAAATGATTTTGAAACTAAGTTGAAACAACCGATTGTTTACACTTAGGTGTTTTGAGAAAGTTTGAAAACTGTTTTTGAATGGTGTTTTTGTTAAGTAACAAAACAACCGATTGATTCAAGGAAACAATCGATTGTTTGTTTTAAAACCATAACAGAAAAACTGTTTTCTTTGACTGAGCTTTAAATGCTTTAACTGAATACGCTCCAGTCATTAAATGCTTTGACCAATCTATTTTAAATGCAATTAAGAGTTTGTTAAGATTTGATAACAAACTATATTCTTAGATATATTCTGAAAAAGAGTTTTGATATATTAAGAATCTTGAAACATAGTTTTAATCTAAGAAGAGTTTTTCAAAGTATTCTGAGATTGCTAAAGAGTTGAGAGATTGATCAAAGTGCTGAATAGGGATTCTACTTGTATTGATTTCAGATTTTCATCTGTAACAAGTGTAATCTTTGTAAACTGCTGAACAATTTGTTTGTGTGTGTTGCTGAGATTGGCTGTGTGTTCTTGAGGTGTTCAAGATCAACAATCTTAGTGTTGGCCAAGGAGAGTGTGTGTCTTGAGGTTTTCAAGGTCATTCTCTTGGTTGTGGTGTAAGTGATCAAGTGGTGATTGCTTAGTGGATATCCTCAGGGTTTCTGAGAAGACTGGACGTAGCTCTTGTTTGGAGTGAACCAGTATAAACAACTGTGTACATTTTCGCTATCCCTATCTCTTTAATTCAGTTTGATATTTTGGAACTGGTATAAACAAACGATTGTTTCGCTAAAACAACCGATTGTTTTTCCAGCTTTGTGCTTTTGCTGTTTGTTTTGGAAAAACTGAATCCTTAATCAAGGTTCTTCTGAAGTATTTTCATTCTAAGCTTAAAAGTTTTCAAAAATCCTTCTTAAACAATTCACCCCCCTCTCGTTCGTTTAAGGCCATATATTCTAACAATTGGCATCAAGAGCTTGGTTCTTGAAAGTTATTCAAGTTGATCTAAATTTTTTTTTCTATGGCTGGAAAACTATCTTTTGAGGAGGGTGCTTCAATCTACAAACCACCTTTATTCTGTGGATTGAATTACAAATTTTGGGAAGGAAGAATGAAAATCTTTATTGAATCTATTGATCAAAGAATTTGGGACTCAATTGAGAATGGTCCTTACATTCCAAAATTCAAAAAGGAAAATGCTTTCTTTACAAAACCTTTGTCCAAATGGACAGATGATGAATGTAAGATGGCTCATCTTGATAAGTCTGCTCAAAACATTATAGCATCTGCACTTGAAACTAATGAACTTTTCAGAATATCAAAGTGCAAAACTGCTAAGGAAATGTGGGAGACACTCAAAGCTGCTCATGAACCAAAGGAAGCAATGACAAAGAGTCAAGCAAGAAGAAAGAAAAGGCAAAACAAGAAAAGCCTCAATCTTTGCTTAATGGCCAGAAGGGAAGATGACTCATGTAGTGTAAGTTCATCAAACTCTTCAAACTCTGAAAATTATGGTCAATTGTTTCAAGCCTTTCAAGAAACTCATGAAGAAGCCAACCGACTAGCTCTCTTGAACAATCGGTTGAAAGAAAAGAATAGCTGGCTTGAAAACAGAGTAAAGACACTGGAAGAGGATTTAGAAAACTCAAAAATGGATTTTGAAAATCTGGAAATTATTTACAAAAACTCCTCTTGCAAGTGTGATACTCTAATTTGTGAAAATTGCGAAAATCTTGAAAAGAAGGTCCACTATCTTGTTAAAACAGTGGATAAGCTTTCTAAAGGCCAATCTAACTTTGAGAGTGTGCTAGCATCTCAAAATTGTGTTTTTGGAAAATCTGGATTGGGTTTTAATCCACAAAACAAGCAAGATAGATTTTCAAAATCATTTTCGAAAATGCCAGAAAAACAATCGATTGGACCATCGAAACAACCGATTGTTACATGCTTCTATTGCATGAAAAGAGGTCATTCTGTGCGATTCTGTAAAATCAGAAAACATGCTGTTCCTAAAGGGCTTATGAAGTGGATTCCCAAGAAAAATAAACCTTGTATTGATGAGTATAAACCAAATGGACCCACATTCATAAGGGGACCAAACCTATGTACTTGATAATCTTTTTGTAGGACATCTTGGAGGAAAGAAAACATCTTTGGTACTTGGACAGTGGATGCTCCAAGCATATGACAGGGGACAAATCAAAGTTCCTGAGAATATCCTTCAAGCAAGAGGGTTATGTCACCTATGGAGACAACAACAAAGGAAGAATACTTGGAAGAGGATCCATAGGAGATGAAAGCATCTTGGTGATTCATGATGTGCTCTTTGTTGAGGGCCTAAAGCATAATCTTCTGAGTATTAGCCAACTATGTGACAAGGGATATCAAGTGATGTTCAAGACAAACACATGTGAAATCTGTCTACCCAATACCAAAGAGGTAATGTTGGTAGGTAAGAGAGTTAATAATGTGTATCTTCTAGATATCTCTACACCATGTTCAATTGGATGTCTTCTATCCAAGCAAGATGAATCTTGGCTTTGGCATAGAAGAATTGCTCATATTCACATGAATCATTTGAATAAGCTAATATCAAAAGATCTTGTGATTGGGCTGCCAAAACTCAAGTTTGAGAGGGATCACATTTGTGAAGCTTGCCAAAAGGGGAAACAAGTGAAGAGTTCTTTTAAAACCAAAAATCTTGTCTCTTCATTGAGACCTCTTGAACTCCTTCACATGGATCTCTTTGGACCCTCTAGAACTATGAGTCTTGGTGGAAATTATTATGCTCTTGTTATTGTTGATGATTTCTCTAGGTACACTTGGACTTTGTTCTTGGAATCAAAGAGTGATGCCTTTGCTGCATTCAAAAAGCTAGGAAGAAGGCTTCAAAACACAAAGAACAGCAACATTGGCTCCATAAGAAGAGACCATGGAGGAGAATTCCAAAATGAGAAGTTTGCAAAGTTCTGTGAGAAGTTGGGGATCCTACACAATTTCTCTGCTCCAAGAACACCACAGCAGAATGGAGTTGTAGAGAGGAAGAACAGATCTCTTGAAGAGCCTGCAAGGACAATGCTTAGTGAATCATCACTTCCTAAGTATTTTTGGGCAGATGCAGTGAGCACCTCTTGCTATGTGATGAATAGGGTGCTTATAAGGCCCATCTTGAAGAAAACCCCATATGAGCTGTTCAATGGAAGGAAGCCTAACATCAGTCACCTCAAAGTATTTGGTTGTAGCTGTTTTGTTCTCAACAATGGAAAGGAAAGCTTGGGAAAGTTTGATGAAAAAGCTGACCTTGGCATTTTCATTGGTTACTCTCTCACAAGCCATGCATATAGAGTCTACAACAAAAGATTGATGACTGTAGAAGAATCAGTACATGTAGTCTTTGATGAGGTAGATTGCAAAATCAGTGAGAACCTAAAGATCAGTGCTGAGGAAGACGGACAAAGCATCAGTTTGGAGAAGCTAGATATCTATGCAGAAAAACAACCGGTTGATTCGCGGAAACAACCGATTGAAATTCTGCAACAGAGTGAGCTGCCCAAAGAGTGGAGGATTCCTAGAGATCTGTCTGTGGATAACATCATAGGACAGATAAAGGAAGGTGTCTCCACACGTAGCTCCATCTCAAACTTCTGCAGGCACACAACTTTTGTTTCTCAAATTAAACCAAAGTTAATTGAAGAAGCTCTCAAGGATGAGAAATGGGTTGAGGCTATGCATGAAGAGCTAAACCAATTTGAAAGAAATGAGGTATGGTTTCTTGTCCCTAAAACTAATGAAATGAATATTATTGGTTCAAAATGGGTTTTCAGGAATAAGCTAGATGAGAATGGAGTGATCACTAGAAACAAAGCAAGGCTAGTTGCCAAAGGCTACAATCAAGAAGAGGGCATAGACTATGGTGAAACCTTTGCTCCTGTGGCTAGATTGGAGGCTGTGAGGCTACTGCTGGCTTTTGCTTGTATGAGTGGCTTCAAACTCTTCCAAATGGATGTAAAGAGTGCCTTTTTGAATGGCTACATCAATGAGGAAGTCTATGTAGATCAACCACCGGGTTTTGAAGATCACAAGTTTCCTAACCATGTCTTCAAGTTGAAGAAAGCTTTGTATGGTCTGAAACAAGCTCCAAGGCAGTGGTATGAGAGGCTTAGCAACTTTCTGCTATCTCATGGTTATGAAAGAGGAATGGTAGACAAGACTCTCTTCATCAAAAAGTCTAATGCAGAAATTATTCTTGTGCAAATCTATGTTGATGACATCATCTTTGGTGCTACACAAGATAGGCTATGTGAAGAATTTGTGGCTGCAATGAAAGGTGAGTATGAAATGTCTATGATGGGAGAACTATATTTCTTTCTTGGATTGCAGGTTAAACAAACAAAGGATGGGATCTTCCTAAGTCAATCAAAGTATTGCAAGGAAATTCTCAAAAAGTTTGACATGGAGAATTGCAAAGAGGCAAGCACTCCAATGCCATCAAGCTGCTATATGGATGCAGATGCTGCTGGAAAGAGTATAGATCAAACAAAATACAGAGGTTTGATTGGATCTTTGCTTTATCTCACAGGAAGTAGACCGGACATCATGTTTGCGGTGTGTCTATGTGCAAGATATCAAGCAAATCCTAAGGAGTCACACTTCAAAGCTGCAAAAAGGATTCTGAAATATCTCAAAGGAACATCTTCTGTAGGACTATGGTATCCTTCTCATTCTCCTATACATTTAATTGGTTATTCAAATTCTGATTTTGCAGGTTGCAAGCTAGATAGAAAAAGCACAAGTGGCACTTGTCACCTTCTTGGCTCAAGGCTAATCTCATGGCATAGCAAGAAGCAAGCATGTGTTGCTCTCTCTACTGCTGAGGCAGAATATATAGCTGCAGGTAGCTGCTGTGCACAGATCCTATGGCTCAAGCAACAACTTGCAGATTTTGGTTTACAAATCAGCAAAGTTCCCTTGATGTGTGATAACACAAGTGCAATCAATCTTACCAAAAATCAGATTCAGCACTCAAGGACAAAACATATTGAAATAAGACATCATTTCATCAGAGATCATGTGCAAAATGGGAACTGTGAAGTGAAGTTTGTGGAGACCAAACTGCAGCTAGCTGACATCTTCACAAAGCCTTTGCCCAAAGAGAGGTTTTTCTTCTTGAGAAATGAGTTAGGTATTCTTGATCTTAATAATTTCTCTTAAATATGTTTTTAATACATGTTAAAGTCTATTTGTGAAGACAAATAGGGGGAGAATTATTGGTTCTTATATATCTATGTCTTATATGTATAAAATGTTTAAATCTCTGAATTTAAAATTGCTTTCTGCTGCTGCTGATAGAAACAACCGATTGTTTCGTGTAAACAACCGATTGTTTATTATGCTTAATGAGTGAGATCCAACTTGCTGCTGTAAGAAGCTTTGGATAGTATGAATGCTTTCTCTGCAGGAACTACTTTGGATTTAATCAGTACAACACAAGCATCAGGGATTTGTCTTCATCAAATAGGGGGAGATTGTTGAACCAAGTGGTGTTCAATGTTTTGAAGAATCCAAATCCTTTGAAGGATGATGAAGCCTCTGCTTTGCTTGATGCTGTTGTGTTGGTTTTAGCCTTGTTCTGGGGTAGTTTAATGTTGTAATCAACACTTAGATTAAATCTCAAAGCAATTAGCATCTCAATTTTATCAAAGCAAAATGATTTTGAAACTAAGTTGAAACAACCGATTGTTTACACTTAGGTGTTTTGAGAAAGTTTGAAAACTGTTTTTGAATGGTGTTTTTGTTAAGTAACAAAACAACCGATTGATTCGAGGAAACAATCGATTGTTTTTTTTAAAACCATAACAGAAAAACTGTTTTCTTTGACTGAGCTTTAAATGCTTTAACTGAATACGCTCCAGTCATTAAATGCTTTGACCAATATATTTTAAATGCAATTAAGAGTTTGTTAAGATTTGATAACAAACTATATTCTTAGATATATTCTGAAAAAGAGTTTTGATATATTAAGAATCTTGAAACATAGTTTTGATCTAAGAAGAGTTTTTCAAAGTATTCTGAGATTGCTAAAGAGTTGAGAGATTGATCAAAGTGCTGAATAGGGATTCTACTTGTATTGATTTTAGATTTTCATCTGTAACAAGTGTAATCTTTGTAAACTGCTGAACAATTTGTTTGTGTGTGTTGCTGAGATTGGTTGTGTGTTCTTGAGGTGTTCAAGATCAACAATCTTAGTGTTGGCCAAGGAGAGTGTGTGTCTTGAGGTTTTCAAGGTCATTCTCTTGGTTGTGGTGTAAGTGATCAAGTGGTGATTGCTTAGTGGATATCCTCAGGGTTTCTGAGAAGACTGGACGTAGCTCTTGTTTGGAGTGAACCAGTATAAACAACTGTGTACATTTTCTCTATCCCTATCTCTTTAATTCAGTTTGATATTTTGGAACTGGTATAAACAACCGATTGTTTCGTTAAAACAACCGATTGTTTTTCCAGCTTTGTGCTTTTGCTGTTTGTTTTGGAAAAACTGAGTCCTTAATCAAGGTTCTTCTGAAGTATTTTCATTCTAAGCTTAAAAGTTTTCAAAAATCCTTCTTAAACAATTCACCCCCCTCTCGTTTAAGGCCATATATTCTAACAGGTCCGACTTTAGGGTTCAACCAAATCGTTTTGTGGAAAATGTGATAACCAAGTTGGTCTGACCTTAGAGTTCGACCAAGTCGACTTGTAGAAAACGTGATAATCGAGTTGGTTCAAACTTAGGGTTCGACCTAGTCGATCTGTAGAAAACGTGATAACGGAGTTTGTCTAACCTTAGGGTTCAACCAAGTTGATTCGTAGAAAACATGATAACCGAGTTGGTTCGACCTTAGGGTTCAACCAAGTCGATTTGTAGAAAACATGATAATCGAGTTTGTCCGACCTTAGGGTTCGACCAAGTCGATTTGTAGAAAATGTAATAATCGACTTGATCCGACCTTAGGGTTTGGCCAAGTCGATTTGTATAAAGCGTGATTCTTGAAAGCACCAAATTTATTAACGGTTTGACCTCGTTAAAAACCCTCCTTAGGGAAAAAGGAGTGTAACCGTAATGAAAGAATTTCAAAAGCATAAATTATTTGTCTTGAAACATAGAAAAGAAATAAATTGGTTAACTGAAGTAGAACTTGAGGTTGGCAGCATTCCACGTTCTTAGCATGGCTCCACTGTCAAGAGTTTCTAGGCGATAAGCCTCATTGGTGAGCACTTCGATCACTCGGTATGGGCCAAACCACTTTAGGCACAACTTGTTCTCGATTTGATAAGGGTAAGCCTTTTGTAACACCAGGTTGGTCACCCTGAATTGTCGCGGGTTCACCTTGTTTTTTTTTTTTTTTTTAGTTCCACCCTTCTCTTCAAGGCCTCGGAGCTTATCCGCACGTTTTTGCGAACTTCATCGAGTAAGTCTAAGTCCATCCTTCTGCCTTTGTCGAAACCCTCAGTGGTAAAGTTCTGAAACTTGTGAGAGCATTCTAATACTTCTACTGGTATCATGGCATTTGTCCCATACACCAAACTAAATGGTGTTTCTCGTGTAGTGGATGGGGGAGTGGTATGATAGGACCACAATATTCTCGGGATCTCCTAGGACCATCCACCTTTAGCCTTTTCGAGTCTTCTCCTGAACCCCCTTAGTAAGACTATATTGGGCAATTCTGGTTGGTCTTTATTTTGCGGGTGTTCTATCGAAGCAAAGACCTACTTGGTTCCCAATTCTCTACATAGATTTCCCAGTTGCCAACTTGCGAATTGGGTTCCCTTGTTCGAGACTAAGTGCTTGGGTATGCCAAAACGACACACCACATTTTTCACACAAGATGTTGGATCTTCAGGGCGGTTATATGGGCTACCAATTTGGCTTCGATCTACTTGGTGAAGTATTCAATGGTGATGACGAGGTATTTCATTTGGCGGATAGCTAAGGGAAATGACCCGAATATGTCGATTCCCCAAGTATGGAAAGGCCACAGGCTGGATATGGAATGTAGCTCCTCTGGAGGTGCATGGATCTAGTCGTCATGCTTTTCAAATTGCTCACATTTCTTGGCGTACCTTACATTGTCTACCTTCATCGTTGGCCAATAGTATCCTGCTTGGATGATCTTCAGGAAGAGTGCTCGGTCGCTGATGTGACTACCATAGATCCCTTTATGGAGCTCGAACATTATACGTACGCATTGGTCTTCGATTACACAAGTAAGGAGAGGGAGTATAGTCGTATTGGAAAAGGCGGCCATCCACCAATGAATACCGACTTGCATTTTTCTTGACAATCTTTGCCTCTGTTGGCTCGGAGGGGAGCAATTTGTCCGCTAGATATCAGGCGTATGGCGTTATCCAAGTGTCCCCCGAGGTTATCTGCAAGACTTCAAAACACTCCTCATGTAGCTCTCAAGTGGTCACTCTCGGCATCTTTAGGGTTTCTTGAATTACGGATCAGTGTGTTCCCCCTTTTCCCAAGCCGGCGAGCTTGGATAGCAGACCTGCTCAGGAGTTTTGTTCTTTGGGAACATGAACAAGGTAAAAAATAGAGAAAGTTTCCCTTAAGGTCTTGACATACTTGAGATAGGAAGCTAATTGTGGGGCTTTGGCTGGGTATTCTCTAGATATTTGCCCTGTTATGAGTAGGGAGTTACTCTTTGCTAGTAATAGGTGCGCTCTCAGTTCTTTCGCCAACAACATTCCAACTTTTGAGTCGCAAAATATTTCCCTCACGTGCCCCGCTATAAGAAGCTTTTGAGTATCGTCCTTTATGGCCAACATTTTTCTTCATTGATTTTTCTTCGATTTTGGACGACAGGCTTGACTTTCTCATCCATTATAAGACGATGGAATAAGAAATATGGGTCAATTCCGGGCATGTTGGTGGCTGACCATGCAAAAACATCCATGTTTTTTTATATGATGTCGACAATTTTGTCCTCCAGTTCTTTGTGTAATGATGCACCGAGCTTAAACTTCTTACTGTTTATCTCCACCTCTCGAACTTCTTCTACGGGCCCGGGTCGCCTTTCCCCATAATGGGAAGGCTCTATCTCTACGCCTGGTCTTCATAGGCGGGTGGT
This sequence comes from Phaseolus vulgaris, assembly GCF_051622355.1. Taxonomy (NCBI): domain Eukaryota; kingdom Viridiplantae; phylum Streptophyta; class Magnoliopsida; order Fabales; family Fabaceae; genus Phaseolus; species Phaseolus vulgaris. The sequence continues at coordinate 42,719,315 of NC_143504.1, forward strand.
GGTTGCATACATATCCCTTCCACCTCTCAAACTATTTTCATAACATTTACGTGTCACCTTTTGATCCACTCTCATGGTGATCACTTCTGATGTGTGTCGATTTAAGATTGACACATTTTAGAGGTTTCCTTTTTCTTTAAGAATTTTGAGATTAGCAATTATGGTGAGAAACACAAAAAAGATTCCCACTATAAACGAACTTAACCAAGTGGTTAAGTAAGTGCGAAAGTTCACTTCTAGAGGGAAAAGAGGAAAATACAATTATGGTGAAGATGATGATGATAGCTTGCGGAAATAAATAAACACAAGATGTAGATAACAACGTAAATACCAAAATTATAAGAATAGCATGAGAATATAAAAGAGGAATGAAAGGTGGCGCAATAAGAATACAACAAAAGAGAAAAGATAAAGGGATGAAGAAAGCTTATGGAAAAGGGGCAATGAATCACGCCACTTGGAGGATGAGTTACTCCAAGATAAGTGGTGAAGAGCCGTCACTTGAAGTGCACAAACACTCAAGATAATACCCACAAAGGAGAGCACTCAAGTCTCACTAATCACTTTTGCGGAGTTTCTTTTCTATTTCATAATTCAATGTCTCAATACATGGAGGAAGACACCCTTTATACAGGGAGGAGTGATTTGGAGAGCAAGATGAGGGAGGGTAGAAAAGGTAAGGATGAGGGGCAACCCTAGGTTTTTACCAAGGTCAATACCGCCACATAGACCTAGTTTTTAGAAGCTAGGGTTGCCCTTCCTAAACCTAAGTGCTCATGGAGAGAAAATGGGCTTCGCACAAGCCCAAGTTGGTAAGCACACTCCTATTTATGCTATATGAAACCTAATCTACTGAAATTAAAAACAAAGAAACTAGCTTATGCTCAACTCCCATCACATGGGCTCTGCTCCTGGTGATCCTCTGAGGAATGATAGGCTCTGAAGCACTAGCTAGTGGATGGTTCTAACCTAGCCCGGGATCCTGTGTCATACTCCGGGTTATCATTCAAGAAGGTTGGGCTAGTTCAAGGGATGCTCTATCTCTCAAATCTTCATCAACTTTGCCCTCAGGCGAGGGCAGTTTTAGCTTCAAATGTGAAGTGGAGACCACAACACCAGACGTGTTTAGTGATGGTCGTCCCAAAAGTAAATTATAAAAAGATGGGGCATTTACCACAATATACTTGATCGTTATGGTATTTGCCGCATTTTCGTCCAAGAAGGTTGTCCTCATCTCAACATACCCTCAAACTTCTACTTGGTCATCTGTGAAGCCGATGATACAACCATCAAAGGGCCTAAGTTGATCGAGGGGAATTTGTAGACCTAAAACCGTATCCCAAAACATAATGTCGGTTAAGCAGATAGATGGAAAAGAGTGTCGCTCGAGTTTCTGAGTCTCCAAGGTCATTACGGCTCGAGAGTAACATTTTCGGTTAGATGTTGAGAACCCTTATTTAGAGAATTCTCCCGCTATGGTATTGAAATCTCCCAAAATTAGGGATTCCTGGTTTCGTCCTTCTAGCATGCCTCCTCCTTTTCGTTCTTTCTCTCGGTCCTCCTCAAGATACATGGTCATAAAACCTTCCTTCACCGGTTTTGCCAACTGATACATCGCTCGGTATCGTGGCGTCAGGCTCGGTATCGTGGCATCAGGCTCGGTAGAATTCACACCAATCATCCTTTCGCCCTCTTGGTGTTCGGTCTGTCTTCTTCAGGAAGCGCAACTTGTCCTCCACGTCTTCCTTTATATGAGACCTATACGATGTTCACAACTTTGGTCTAGGCGAATCATTGTTGGATCGCCCTCCCACCATCTTTCTTTGCAATGTATGGGATATATCGTTGGTCGACCCATCGAGTTGTGGGTACCTCGACATTCATGGAGCGTGTTCTCGCACGCTCTTCTTGTACCTCTCCTGTTTTGGTGGTTTGTTTACCTTCTTTCTTTGTATAGCTTCTTTTGCTTCGATGTGCGTTGTTGCTCGTTCTCTAATTTTGGCCATGGACTTTGCCCAATTCCGAATTAGTGAGTCGTTGAAGGGGTTGACTTTTAGCTCTTTCACGAAGGTGGCGAGCACCATCTCTTCGTTCGGGTTTGGAATTAGGATGACAATGCGGGGCGGGCCATACAGGCCAGCCCACGACCCGCTACTAAAAAGTGTTAGGCGAGCTCACTAATCTATCCCGTTGGCCAGCATAAATAAAAAAATAATTATTTTATTTTTTGTACAAAGAAAATCACATCTCACTCACACAATATATTATTATTGTAGTGTGACCTTTATTTTATTTTATTTAAAAAAAAACTTAAATCTAATGTACCATAAAAAAGTGTGTTTTATTTTAATTATCTAAAGAAGTTAATATTAAAAATAAGAGTGAATTTATTTTTAAGTAAAGTTTTACATTTAAAATTTATTAATAAAAAATAATATAAAGAATAGATTTTATTAAAATATTTTGTAGCAAAACTTTAATAAGATATTCTCATACATTTACATACATATAGAAGGAAACTATATGCAAAACAAAACTTTAATTATTTTTAATCAAGCCTTCTAACAACTCTCATACTTGAATGTCCTTATATTTTTTTTTATCTTAATTGAATGAATTAAAACAATGATGAAATTTTAATTTTTCAGCAACAAAAATATTTTTTTAATAATTAAATTTTAATTTTTTTTAAAAATATTTTCCTTATACGGGCTAGCCTGTAGGCCCGCGAGCTACCCTTTTTTGCGGGGCGGGCCAGTGAAATGAGTCTGCACTCCTTATTCGGGGTGGACTAACCGATCCACATTTTGCTGGCTAAACGTAGGGCGGGCTTATGCGAGACGGGCCAGCTTGAATTGCCACCCTTATCTGGAATCACACTGAGATGGCGCAAATATGGCTCAAGTAATCTTTCAGGGATTCCCCTTCCCTTTGTCAGACATCAAAGTGATCGGGAAGCTAAGTAGGATTAACTTTGTTAGCCGAGAATCGCTCTTTGAAGATTTTGGAGAATTCTTGAAAGGTTGTGATGTAGCCATCTGAGACTCCGCTGAACCACTAGAGGGTTGTTCATGTGAACGTACCTGTACCGTTCGGTATGCTCGCCCACATCCCGAGCACTCAAGTCCTCGCCCAAATAATCTGGGCAGTAGGTATTGGGTACACTCCTTTCAGGCCCAATAATTTAAAGTCAGCCCAAAACATAAATAGGTCAAATGGCTTCGGTAAAGGGTCGGTCTTTGGTAAATAACACGCAACAAAAACAATAAACAGAAAGAACATTAACGTTATAACTAATTCAATTAGCTGTTTCAACAAGAAGATAATGTTGAACCTTGTGGTGTTCAAGTTTTGAAGAATCCAAATTCTTTGAAGGATGTTGAAGCCTCTGCTATGCTTGATGTTGCTGTGCTGGTTTAAGCTTTGTTCTGGGGTAGTTTATATGTTGTAATCCATCCTTTGATTAAATCTAAAGCATTAGCATTCTCAATCTTTGTGAAAGTAAAATGTTTTCAAACTAAGTTAAAACAACCGATTGTTTTGTCGAAACAACCGATTGTTTATACTTAAATGTTTTGAGAAAAAGATTGAAAACTGTTTTGAATGGTTGAACTGTTAAAGTACCAAAACAACCGATTGATTCGAGGAAACAACCGATTGTGTGTTTTGGGACCATAACAGAAAAACTGTTTTTTCTTTGACTGAGCTTTAAATGTTTTAACTGCTTACGCTCCAGTCATTAAATGCTTTGACCAATCTTTTAATGCAATTTAAGAGTTTGTTAAGATTTGATAACAAACTACATCTTTGAATAAATTCAGAAAAACAGATTTGAGAATTAAGAATCTTTGACAAAGTTTTTCCAAAGAGTTTTTTCAAAGTGTTGAGATTGCTAAGAGTTTGTGATTGATCAAAGTGTTGGAATAGGATTCTGCTTGTATTGATTTCAGATTATCTTCTGTAACAAGTGTAATCCTTGTACTCTGTTGAACAATTTTGTTTCTGTGTTTGCTAAGATTGGCTGTGTGTTCTTGAGGTGTTCAAGATCAACAATCTTAGTGTTGGCCAAGAAGAGTGTGTTTCTTGAGGTGTTCAAGGTCATTCTCTTGGTTGTGGTGTAAGTGATCAAGTGGTGATTGCTTAGTGGATTTCCTCAGGGTTCTGAGAAGACTGGATGTAGCTCTGGATTTGGAGTGAACCAGTATAAACAACTGTGTACAATTTCTCTATCCCTATCTCTTTAAATTCAGTTTTGTCAATTAATAACTGGTATAAACAACCGATTGTTTCGGTAAAACAACCGATTGTTTTTCCAGTATTGTGCTTTTGCTTTATGTTTTGAAAAACTGAATTCTTAATCAAGGTTTTCTTGAAGTATTTTTCATTCTCAGCTTAAAAGTTTACTAAAATCTTTCTTAAACAATTCACCCCCCTCTCGTTTAAGGCCATAAATTCTAACAGATAAGACTTAGTCTGAGACGTTACTCTGCAAAATCTAGAACCCCTAATATAGGGGAGGATATTAACTAATTACTTGTGCAGTTACTAAACTTCTGAAATAGGTTTGGTAAGTGCTATAAAAGGGCCCTGAGACCTTGAGCACAGAGTAAGCCTTATTCCCTGCAACATACACTACACTCATATATTTTATGCTCTCACTGACTTAATCTTCCGAGTCTTATTAACAGGTGGAGCACCCCTCACTTGGATTTCAAGTATCTCAAAGCATCATCAATAAAAACGTGAAGTTGGCCCAAAATCCACCACCGAGACTCGATCCAGGTCTGCCAGGGAGAACAATACCCATGAACATTTTACATCGGACAATGTCCGACCCGCCCAAGATAATCATTTGAGCCCTGAACACCTTTAGGAGGCTCTCAGGATCCTCCACGCCAGAGAAAGGGGTGATCTTTAGCGTGATGAAGTGAGGCGGGATCGGTTCTTCCATAATCTGTTACGAAAATGGTTGGGGGTTGTCTCTTGAGGATATGTCTGGGGAACACGCTCAGACATAGCGACGCTCATGTCTATGCATGGTCCTACGCAACTCTTCATTCGTTTTCTACAATTCTTCATTTACGCTATTAGTCTCCTCTATCATCCTTCGGGAAACCTCTACCTCTCCCATGAGACGCTCGTGGTTGATTCGGGCTTCTTCCATGAGATGCTCTTGATTGGTTTAGGCTTCTTGCATGAGATGTTATTTGTTGGCTCAGGCCTCTTCGCATAGGCGCTCTTGCTCTCAACGATACTCCTCGTTGGCTTGTTGGAGAGTCCTCATTGTCTCCATGATTTGTTGTAGGGCAGAGACTTCATCTTCGTCAGGCATCTGCATAACTTGCCTCGTGTTCCTCATGTCGTATGACTATTAGGGTTTGTGTATAACTGTTTCAGGTAGTTAGCAGGATCAATTTTACCTACCCCACGGTGGGCGCCAAATGTTCTGGGTTGGATCTTGGAGGTGGTCTCTGGGTCAATCCTATGTTGTTACAGCCTTCGAGTACGTGGGGATCATTGCTTAATGAGGGGAACTCCACCTGTTGACAAGAATCTGACGATCAAGTCAATGAGAGCATTAAATATAAGTGTGTAGTATGTATTGCATAGAATAACACTTAACTTTGTTTGGGGTCTTAGGACCATTTTATAACACTCGTAGATCCTTTTTCATTGTAACAACCTTTTGAAGTGTCACTATATTTACCTTTCTTAAGGAGTGATGATGTATAAAGTATCATCTTTGATTACGTTTTTGCTAAATTTATGTTGAAAAAGAAATCATAATTAACTGATTTGTACATATTAAATATCAAATCTCTTTTTTAAATTTTTATTGACATGATCCGATTTGACCAATTCAAAAATATCTATTGAGTCTGACCCATTGAATCGAAGATACCGAATCCACGTGATCGGATTTTGACCTGACCATCACTAAATGGTACAGTAACAAAAAACTAATACATAGTATTTGAAATGGTTTCCGAAAAGCTAATACATAGTATTTGAAATGGTTTCCGAAGTAATTTTTGAATTATTAAATATTATTTAATAAATTATATAGAATATTTACATAGATGACATGTCTATATTTAAATTCAATTTTTTGAATTATTAAAAATCAATTAATAAACTACAGATAATATTTACACATATGACATGTCTATATTTTGATATGTGTGGCAAATTTATTACTGGTATATCTAAGCTTTGTTGATGTTTATTAGGGGTTTTTTTTTTATAGAATGCATAAAACTTATATAAATATAAATAAATTTTCAATATAAAGTCATTTTTCTATACAACCACCTTAAAGAAATCACATAAAAATATTAAATTGAAAATTTTATTTCACAAATAAAATCAACTTCACCTGATTAATTTATTAAATGAAATTTAACTTGTTTTATAATAGTGTTTTTTTTAACATAAAGTAAAAAGTCAAAATGATATCAATTCTACAATCCAATCTATTAGCCTTTTAATTTCATGTCGTTAAAGTTAGTTTTAAATATAAAAAAATTAATAATAACATTTTTTATTCAACTTCAATTCGTATCTAATTTTCACATTCATAGTCACCACCATCTTAACATTTTAAATGAGGTTTTCTATTTCAAGATCCAACTCTCATCTTATTAGGTATTCTACGATTTTGATTTTCCTTTACTCTCCTTTATTTTTTTTATTTTTTTATCATTATTGTTAACTTCTACTCGTCCATATAATCTCAAAACGGTTGAGTGAAAGGTACAAACAATTGTTTTTAAAGTGCGAGTTAAAGATAATGTATTATAATTTTGTTATTTATTTATGAAAGTTAAAGTAATTTTTTTGGCATATCATATTATAAGTGAAATCGACAAAGCTTTATAAAGTGAAAAAATAGGAAGAATCTATTCATCACAGGATTAAATAAAACATAATTGATGAATGGACCTGATGTTATTATGTAATTTAATGTTTAATGCATTTTAAATTTAAATTTAGTTTAATTTAAGGAACACATGTTTGAAGTATGTTAAAGTTATTTTTAATTATATTTTTACGGATGCAGGTAAATCCGTATAACCTTTTACAGGACAATGCAATCTTTTAATATTGAACTCTATTTAAGATGTTGACATATAAATCAACATTCTTTAATGTGTATTACTCTAGGTGCAAGTTTAAACAGGCGGGTTCATACCCATTATTTCTATTATAACTTTAGGTATTTAGATTGGCAACAAAACATAATTTTTGTTTGTGTTTGGATTATTATTTGTTCTTTAAAATGAAATTACAACTTGAAAAAAAATATTCTACATTAATTATATTTTAAAATTTTATATTAATTAAAAAATTGATATAAATTCTACAAAATAACACATATTTTACATTTATAAACCAATGTAATATACATAAAATATAACAATTATAAACATTAACTAATGTAATATTCACTTTAAACAAACTAAAGAAAAGAAGGACAAATTACATTTTTTTTATGGTCATGAATCAATATAATATGTCCATTTTATGCAAAAACAAAAAACAACAACACATTACATCAGTTGAACCGATATAATATATTGCAATTTTTATTTCAATTTGCTAGGTTTGTGTTTTTCTTAACCTATAATTGTAAATATATTTCACACTATACGAGGTTGTTAACCTAAAATGTTTCAATGTTAATCCAAACTAATGAATACCAAAATTTGTGTAATTAAAGTACATGAATATTTCAATGGAAAAGCAATAAAACATAATTAAACTAACCATAATTGTTAATAAAATTCAAAGTAGCGATATGAAATGAGAATATCTAAATACTAAATATAATCCTAAATCCTAACTAATATTAATTTTTAACATGTAGAAAATATATTGTCCATTCATGACAAATCTCTTGAATTGTGTTGGTATCTAATGACTCGTCGTTGGCAAAAGTTGAAATACAAATAAATATTAGTTTTTTTACAACAACATATAAGAAACCTCTAATATATTATTTCATAATATTTAAGTGTTTTAATATTTGTTCTCAAGAATCAACAATATCGACAAGGATTATGGTTCACATTCATTGCATGATATAATAGTCACATTCACAACTTCATTGTTGTTTATTGTACTAGTATATGAAATTTAACTAAGTTAGTTTATTGAAAGTCAATGGAGAGGATTTTAATCCAATGAAGGCATGCCACTTGTCATTCTCCTAATGGAGAGGATTTGTACCAATAAAGAGGTGACACTTGTCACACTCTCATTTGAGAGGTTTTGAGAGACTTTCTCTTATAAATAGGAGTCTCTTGTACATGTATTTTCAACTTGGAATTAGTAATAAAATGCTACCCATTTTTGGTCATTCTACTTGTTCCTAAGTTCTCCCTAGGTTAGTCTCCTTCAAGACTTAGCCTAGACTCTTTCGTAGTGAGTTGATCTCACATTTCATTCTCACAAATTCTTAACTCCACTTCAATCCATGGAAATTCCTCTCGAGTTTCTTTAATGCTTTTGCTCCTCCAATCTGCTTCACCATCCATCCAAAGAAGAAATTAGAAAGATCACTATTAGAAGAAGAGAGTTTTCCATCATTTGGTAACCAGAGCTTTGGTGATTCGAATCGGTTTTTAACATTCGTGCAGTGCGGTTTTGGACAATTTGCAAAATGTTGCGATTTTCGGCAATGACAATTTTTTGAGTTCAGTGATTGAACGAAGCTGACTTCACGTGTGCGATTTCATCTTCATATGAACAATGCTAGAAGAGGAGTGGGAATTGGAATTGGAAGTTGAAGATAGAGAAGTTGAGTCCTCACGATAATTTTTTATTCTTCTCACCTTCATTTCCATCACGACATCGCCGACTGTCTCATCTTTCATTACTGTAGTGAACAACAAACAGAAGCGGTGAGGTGAACGACAATTAGAAGTGATGAATCTGGCGTTTTCTTATCAAAGCTCCAACGCTCACGTCATAGTTCTTCAATATTTACTTCGATAGGTTTTAATCAAAACAATGTTTCTATTGTTGCTACACTGCTGAAATTAGCATTCACGGTGAAATTCACTACAAGAAAATAGTAAATTAGAGACCAAATTTAAGTGTCCCTAATGTGAGTTGATTTTAGATTGTTCCATTTTAGAGGTGACACTTTACTTATGATTGAGATTTTTAAAAATGATATGGTGAGACTTAGGGAAGATTTCCACTAGACACGAACTTAACCAAGTGGTTAAGTAGGTGTGAAGGTTCACTGTTGAAGAAGAGCTTTGATGACTCCAAATCTCCATGGATTGCTTGAAGGCTGATTGTAGCTTAGTTGGGTGTGTTTTGGGGTAGTTTGAATTTGTTAATTCACTCTTAGTTTGAATCCAAAGCTGGTTTAATTAAAATCTTTTTGAAAAGAGTGTTTTATGAAGAAGCAGAAAAACAACCAATTGTTTTATCGTTTCAATCGGTTGTTTCATACTTAAGGGTTTTGAAACTGGTTTTGGCATATTTGAAATTGGTTAACTTTGCTGTCAAACCAGTTCAATCGGTTATTTCGATAAAACAACCGACTCTTTTTTAACTGTCTTAACAAAATTTTGTTGAGTTGGTTAAATCTGTTTTAAATGATTTGAAACTGATTTGGCCTTTATAATAAATGTTTTCAACTACTAATTGGAGTATAAATGTTCTATTTTATGCTCCTAGCATTAACTTTAAAAGATCAGTTTGTGAAATCAAGTTTTCTCCAAGATTGCTTAAGACTTTGGATATTTCTCTAAGAGTGAAGTAGGACTTGCTGTGTACTTTGATTTGATTTGTACCAGGTGTGATCAATCCTATTTCTTTCTTCATTTTTAATTCTGTAAGTACTGGTGTTCACAAAGTTAGAGGGTGTTCTGATATGTGGTGTGATTGTGGTGTACCAAAGGAAGTGTGTGTTCTTGAGGGGATCAAGATCACTTCTTTGGTGGTTGTGTGTTTGTAATCTGGTTATTGATTGCATAGTGGATACCCAGTGGTTTTTGGGAACTGGATGTAGCTATTGGGATAAGATTGTGTAGAGAATGGGAGCTTTGATGTTTCAAATCCATGATGAAGCTTGAAGCTGTGCTACTTTTGGTTTTGGTTTAGATTAGAGTGTTTAGAATCTATGTAAAAATCAGTTCTTAACCCTTGCACAAAGCTTGCCCAATCTGTTTTAAAAAGAAAAGTTTTTTCTAAGCAAAGAGAAAAACAATCGGTTGAATTATCGAAATAATCGGTTGTTTGTCACTTGGCTTGTTTAATGGTTTTAAAACTGTTTTTGACTTGGTTATGTAACTGCCTAACCAATTCAACCAGTTAAAACATCTTTTCAACCGGTTGATTGTAACATTTCCCAACAGTTTTTTGAAAACCTGTTAATCTGTTTTGGGTGTGATCAAAACTGCTTTGGCTCATAAATGCTGCCTAGAACGACTAGTTTTTTAGTGCTATAAATATAGCCTTTCTTTCAAAACAAATACAAGTCCTTACACTATTTGAAATCAAAGTGAGATTGAGATTAGTTTTGAAAGAAGTTTTCAAAAGTTTGCAAGATTGTTGTTTAGCTTTGCACTGGTACAAGATCTGATCATAGGAGTTCCTAGTTTCTGTAATCTCAGGTGTTTTATATTCCTTTCATTATTCTTGTAATTGTACTTTTATAAACTTGTAAGTGTGTGTGAAATCCTGCAAAGTCAGAGGGTGTTCTGACTTGAGGTGTGTGGTTGCAAAGAGGGTGAGTGAGTCTTGTGGTTTTCAAGGTCACCTCTTTGTGGTTGTGTTGTTGTAATCTGTGTGTGATTACTAGTGGAACCCAGTGGTTGTTCTGAGAATTGGATGTAGCTCAAGGTTGAGTGAACCAATATAAAATTGTTTGTGTAAATCTCTCTCTCTCTCTCACAACTTATAACTGTTTGTTTTTAATTTGGTTTTGCTGCTACTATAAACAACCGGTTAAAACGTATTTTTAACCGATTAAAATTTTGATAACAGCTTCTTAATCATCGTTTGATTGCTTTCCTTGATTGCTTTATCTGTGAATTGTATTAAAGCTTCATTCCTAATCAATCATTGCGAAAATCTTTGATAAACAATTCAGCCCCCCCCCCCCCCCCCCCCCCCTCTTGTTTAAGCCATCAATTCTAACAATTGGCATCAAGAGCTAGGTTCTTGAAAAATATTCAAGTTTCTATTTTTCTGAATTATTTTTTAATGGCTAGCAAGTTTTCTTTTGGGGAAGGTGCCTCTTTAAACAAACCACATTTGTTTTGTGGTGAAAATTATAAGCTTTGGTGTATAAGAATGAAATTCTTTGGTGATTCATTAGATAAAGAAATATGGAATGTTATTTCAAACAATGCTTTCATACATGCCTGAAAATAATTCCGCATCTTATAAAACTGAAAGAGACCACCTTGATTGTATAGCTAAGAACATAATTGTCTCTTCCCTCTGATTCTGATGAACTTCTCAAGGTTTCAGAATGTATCTCAGCCAAAGAAATGTGGGATTCTCTTTTGAAATATCACAAGAACCCAAGGAGTGCCTGACTGGACAAGGATGAGTCCTCTGCTGAATCATCTTCTTCAGAATTCAAGATGGAGGTCTGTCTTATGGAAAAAGAAGAATCTGTGTCAAACCAAGTAAATACATCTTCTTCAAATAATAGTGAAAATTATTTTCAACTTCTTAATGTTTTTCAAGAGACTCATGAAGAAGCTAAAAGATTAACCCTTTCAAATAATTAGTTGAAAAGTGAAAACAAATGGTTGAAAGAGAAAAACGTCTTGAAAAAGATTTGAATAATTCAAATGCTGATTTTGAAAATCTTGAAATGAGTTATCAAAACTCCTCTTGTAAGTGTGATTCTAGTATTTGCAAAAATTGTGAATCTCTTCAAAAAAAAGTTTTGTATCTTGTGAAAACTGTTGACACAATTTCAAAAGGCAAATCAAATCTTGAGAATGTTTTAGCATCTAAAAAGTGTGTTTTTGGTAATCTGGTTTGGGTTTTAACCCACAAAGCAAAAACAATAGTTGTTCAAAACCTTTTTCAACCATCACAAAAAATCAATTAAAATGGGTTCCTATGAATCCTAAGGTTCCTTGGAATCAAATTAACATTCATGGACCCAAATTTGTAAGGGGACCAGATCTTGCCACTTGATTTTTAATTTTGCAGGATTGCTTGGTGAGAAAACAACATTAGTGGTACCTAGACAGTTGTTGCTCCAAGCATATGATTGAGGATGCATCCAAATGCATCAACATTACTCTCAAACAGGAAGGGCATGTGACCTATGGAGACAACAAGGGAAAAATCCTAGGTAAAGGTACCATAGGCAATGAAAACAATTTTCTAATCCATGTTGTGCTCTATGTAGAAGGACTTAAGCAGAGCCTGCTTAGCATCAATCAGCTCTCTGACAGAGGCTACCAAGTTACCTTCAAAACAAACTCTTGTGAGATTCGCCTGCCAAACTCAAAGGAAGTTCTTCTTGTTGGTAAGAGATTAAAAATGTCTATTTGCTTGATATTTCTAACTATATATCAATTAGTTGTCTTCTAACAAAACATGAGGAATCATGGTTTTGGCATAGAAGAATTGCACACATACATATGCATAATTTGAATAAACTGGTTTCAAATGAACTTGTACTTGGCTTACCCAAACTCAAGTTCGAGAAGTAACATGTGTGTGGGGCTTGCCAAAAGGGGAAACAATCAAGAAAATATTTTAAACTGAAAAACTTTGTTTCAACTTCAAAACCTCTTTACACATGGATCTTTTTGGTCCTTCTAGGACTATGAGTCTTGGAGAAAATTTGTATGCTCTTGTGGTTGTAGATGATTTTTCTAGGTTTACTTGGACCATTTTCCTACACTCAAAGAAGGAGGCCTATCCTGAATTCAAAATGCTAGCAAAAAGGTTGCAAAACACATGTTGCGGCAACATTGGAGCAATTAGAAGTGACCATGGTGGAGAATTTCAAAATGAGAAATTCAACAACTTTTGCAACAAGCTAGGTATCTTCCGCAACTTCTCAGCACCAAGAACACCTCAACAAAATGGAGTGGTGAGAGAAAGAATAGATCACTTGAAGAGTTAGCAAGGACAATTCTAAATGAATCATCCCTGCCCAAGTGTTTTTGGGCTGATGTGGTAAGCACAACATGTTATATGATGAATCGTGTGCTTATTAGACCAATCTTCCATATGAGCTACTGAATGGAAGGAAGCCTCACATAGGCCACATAAAAGTCTTTGGATGCAGATGCTACATCCTAAATAATGGTAAGGAAAATCTGGATAAGATTGATGCTAAGGCTGACAAAGGTATTTTTCTTGGATATTCTCTATCTAGCCATGCATATAGGGTTTACAACAAGAAGCTTATGATTGTTGAAGAATCTATGCATGTTGTTTTTGATGAAACTAACAAATCTGAGCAAGGTTTAGCAAAGATCATCACTCAAGAAGATGAAAAGAACATCTTCTTGAAGAATCTGGAAAACAAATAGAAAATCAACCGGTTAATTCTGCGAAACAACCGATTGAAAATTTGCAGCAGAGTGATCTTCCAAAAAATAGAGGATTCCTAGAGATCTCTTTATTGACAACATCATTGGACAGATCAACAAGGCTGTGTCTATTAGAAGGAGTGTGGCAAACTTCTGCAACCATACAGCCTTTGTCTCCAAGATTGAACCAAAGTTAATCAATGATGCACTCAAAGATGAGCACTGGACAACAACTATGCATGAAGAGCTCAACCAGTTTGTGAGAAATGATGTGTGGTCCCTTGTCCCTAAAACAACTCAGATGAATGTGTTAGGTACAAAATGGGTTTTCAGGAACAAGTCGGATGACTCAGGTGTTATCACAAGAAACAAGGGAAGGCTTATTGCTAAAGGTTACAACCATGAAGAAGGGATTGATTATAATGAGACCTTCGCACCGGTAACAAGGTTAGAAGTTGTAAGACTTTTATTAGCTTTTGCTTGCATGAATGGTTTCAAATTATTTCAGATGGATGTGAAGAGTGCTTTCCTAAATGGGATTGTGAATGAAGAGATCTATGTATCACAACCACCTGGATTTGAAGATCTCCAATTTCCCAATCATGTATACAAGTTGAAGAAAGCCTTGTATGACCTTAAGCAAACACCAAGGCAATGGTATGAAAGGTGAAGTTGTTTTCTTCTATCTCATCAATATGAAAGAGGGAAGATTGATAAAACCCTTTTCATTAAAAAAATTGATTCTGCTGTAATCTTAGTTCAAATATATGCGAATGACATTATATTTGGATCTTCTAATGAAAAATTGTGTGAAGATTTTGTAAAAGCTATGCAGGGAGAATTTGAGATGTCTATGATGGGGGAGTTTTCCTTCTTTCTTGGGCTGCAAATCAAGCAATCCAAAAAAGGCATCTTTGTGTGTCAATCCAAGTATTGCAATGACATACTCAAAAAGTTTGAAATGGAGAGCTGTAAAGCTGCAACAACACCTATGTCAACAAATTGTTACTTAAGTGCAGATGAAGTTGAACCAGAAGTTGATCAAACTAAATACAAGGGGTTAATAGGTTCTTTACTATACCTTACTGCGAGTAGACCTGATATTATGTTTGTTATTTTCCTTTGTGCAAGGTTCCAATCCAGTCCTAAGGAATCCCATGTCAAAGCTGCCAAAAGGATCCTAAAGCATCTCAAAGGCACAACATCAGTGGGCTTATGGTATCCTTCTCACTCTCATATACATCTAGTAGGATACTCTGACTCTGATTTTGCAGGATGAAAACTAGATAGGAAAAGCACAAGTGGGACATGCCACCTGCTTGGATCAAGCTTCATATCATGGCACAACAAAAAGCAAACATGTGTAGTATTATCAACAATTGAAGCTGAATACATAGCTGTAGGGAGCTGCTACGCACAAATCTTGTGGATCAAACAACAACTTGAAGACTTTGGATTGAAGATAAGCAAGGTTCTTTTGCTGTGTGACAACACAAGTGCCATAAATCTGACAAAAAATCAGGTTCAACATTCTAGGGCCAAGAATATTGAGATTAGGCATCACTTCATTTGTGACCATGTCAGCAATGGAGATTGTGTGATTCAATTTGTTTCCACAAAAAGTCAACCTGTAGTCATTTTCACAAAACCCTTATCCAAGGACAACTTTTATTATCTAAGGAATGAGTTGGGCATAATTGATATGCATGCTTTGTCTTAAGTTTTTTTTATCCTTCCTTTTGTCTATTTGCGAAGACAAATAGGGGGAGAAGTATGTTGGGATATGTAATGTTCTTATTATTTGCACTTTTATTGCTTTTGAACATTGTTATAAACTGCTATAACTGGTTTAAGTTTGAAATTTTAAAATTGATAAAACTCTTATACAAAATTTCAACCGGTTATTCCTGCGAAATAACCGACTGTTTATATGTGTTTGCACCTTTGTATGTTGACTGGTTTCTCACACTGATTTAGTTGATGTTCCTCTTCGGAAATCACCTAGTGGGAACTGGTTTGTGGTGCTTGTTTGATTGGAATAAATTATCCTGTATTTCAATGTTTGCTCATGAATGCATGTTTTACATATTCTAAACAAGAACATTCTAAAAAGCATCCTAAGAATTGTTAGAAAGTATGGCTTTAAACTAGAGGGGGGTGAATGGTTTAAAGAGGGTTTTCGCAAACTTTTAAGCCAAGAATGAAATTACTTCGAGAATAACTTGATTAAGAAATCAGTTTGCCAAAACACAAAGCAAAAAGCACAGCACCAGAAAAACAATCGGTTGTTTATACCAGTTTACAAATATAAAACTGAAATTAAAGAGTTAAAGGATAGAGAGAATGCACACAAAGATTTATACTGGTTCACTCTTAACCCAGAGCTACATCCAGTCTTCCCAGAAACCACTAAGCAATCAACCCTAGATCACTTACAACACAACCAAAGAAGTGACCTTGATCCCCTTAAGACACACACTTCCTTTGGTCCAGCACAACACCACTAAGAATGCTGATCTTGATCCCCTCAAGAACACACATCACTTCTCAACTATACACACAGAGTTTCTTTCAAAGTACAAATGATTACACTTGTTACAGAACAAATCTGAAATCAATACAAGATGAAAATCCTATCTCACACTTTTTGATCAATGCAATCTCTAAGCAATTCTCAACTTTTCAAAAGCTCAATCTATGTAAAAAAACAAATATGTTTTTCTGTGATTAAAACAAAGTTGTTTGTTGCATAATCTTAACAAACTGTTAATTGCATTTAAAGATTGGTCAAAGCATTAAAAACTGGAGCGTAAACAGTTAGAAAAAGTTTTAATATTTAGTCAAAGCACAAAACAGTTTTCTGTTATGGTCCCAAAACAAACAATCGATTGTTTCAACGATTCAATTGATTGATTTGGTTTGACAGCAAGTCAACCATCAAAAACAGTTTTCAACCTTTCTAAAAGCACCTAAGTATAAAACAATCGGTTGTTTTTCACTTAGTTTGAAAAACACTTTTCAATTATAAGGTTTGAGAATGCTTATGCTTTGGATTCAATCAAGAGTGGATATATACAATTAATCTACCCCAGATCCTATCTAAAGACAGCTCAGCAACAACAAGCACATCCTGCCTTTCATCAACCTTCAAAGGGTTTGGATTTTTCAAAGCTTGAACACACTTGATTCAACAATCTCCCCCTATTTGATGAAGACAAATCTCTGGTTTCTTGTGTTGGATCTGATTGAATTTGAAGCAGTACCTGCAAAAACAACATATATGCAATCCAATGCTTCTTACTTTGAAAGTGATTTCCAGACAAACAATCGGTTGTTTACTCAAAACAATCGGTTGTTACTATCAGCAGAAGTAGAAACATGTTTGATATTAGAGATTTCAGCAGATTTAAACAGTTTCAGAGAAAGATAAACAAGAACCGATCAATTCTCCCCCTATTTGTCTTCACAAATAGACTCTAACATGTATTAAAACAGATTTAGGAAAGATTATGAAGGTCAAGGATACCTAACTCATTTCTTAGAAAAAAAAACCTCTCTTTTGGTAATGGTTTTGTGAAGATATAAGCTAACTGCAGTTTAGTCTCAACAAACTTCACTTCACAGTCCCCATTGCTTACATGATCTCTGATGAAATGATGACGTATCTCAATATGCTTAGTCCTTGAGTGTTGAATCTGATTTTTGGTAAGATTGATGGCACTTGTGTTATCACACATCAAAGGAACCTTGTTGATTTGCAATCCAAAGTCTGCAAGTTGTTGTTTGAGACACAAAATCTGTGCACAACAGCTTCCAACAGCTATGTATCAGCCTCAGCAGTAGAGAGAGCTACACATGCTTGCTTCTTGCTATGCCATGAGATAAGGCTTGAACCAAGAAGCTAGCAAGTTCCACTTGTGCTCTTCCTATCTGGCTTGCATCCTGCAAAGTCAGAATCTGAATAACCAAGTAAATGAGTGGGAGAGTGAGAAGGATACCATAACCCAACAGTTGATGTTCCTTTGAGATATTTCAGAATTCTTTTTGCAGCTTTGAAGTGTGACTCCTTAGGATTTGCTTGATATCTTGCACAAAGACACACCGCAAACATAATGTCCAGTCTACTTGTTGTTAGATATAACAAAGAGCCAATCAAACCTCTGTATTTGGTTTGATCTACCCCTTTTCCAGCAACATCTGCATCCATGTAGCAGCTTGATGGCATAGGATGTTGGGTCTATTAGTGTCTAAGTTCAAGAGGGGAGGGGTGAATTGAGCTTATAAAATTTTCGCAGGAACACACAATTTTTAGTATACCAGAGGCAAAAAGAACAGATTGTTTTTACATGAAACAGATTGATTCTTCAGAGCAGTCTAGCACAATTTGAATTTGTTCAATGTAGAATTGTGATTAACAGAGAATTACAACAGAGTCAGATCAACTGAATATTATGAGGATGAAGGATACAGTTATGCTTAGAAATCAAACAAATTTACTCAACACAAGGTTCTAAGGAGAATGGTTCTTTCTCAGATTTTAATGAATAGACCCGTTTGTTTACAGATCACTTAAACCATCATATAAAACTGCCTTGTTTGTGATTAGAAAGCTTTAACAAATCAGGAAGAACAGTTTTTACTTAAACCCAGAATTAACAGATTCAATTTCAAAAGAACAGATTTAGTTCTTGACAGAATTAAGCAAAACCAGAAATCAGTGTAGGGATGAGAAGAAAGGCACACAAGTTTTTATACTGGTTCACTCATACAGAGCTACGTCCAGTCTCACCTTACCCCAAGGTGGAATCCACTAAAATAGTACCAATTACTTACAAACTTAGCAGTTCTTGAACACTACAAGAACAACACCAACAATGCTGAAAAACCCTATTTCAGCACACCTTGCATTCCAAGAAACCCTATCAAGGAGTGACTAACATTTACACCTTTACAAAACAGAATAAAGGAAAGATTACACCTGAAAAGAAGATGCAAGAACTCAAAACCAGTAGTTCAATTTGCTGCAGAACTGCACCAGCACCTTCACCAAGATCAAAGGTTTCCTAGAACAAGCACACTTGAAAATCTCTTTGGAAAACCTTTCAAAAATCTTTCAATCCTTCTTCTCACATGCAAATTGTTTGATTTCTATCAAAAACGTAATTGCTCAGCCCTTTTTCATGTGAGAGAGACTTTTCTTTATATAGAAAACAGTTTCTAACTTCTTTTCAAAAAATAGTTGAAAAGCAATTATGAAAACAACAGATTCATTTTTGAACTTAACAGTTTTATTTTGTGAAAACCTCGCCAACTCAGCTAACTGAAATAACTGTCTGAGTTGTACCTTTGGTGCCCTAACTAACTTGTGAAAAACCTTTCAGCTGACCAAAGAATAAACCTGTTCTTTCACAGTGAAACAAATTAAAAGATAGCAAACAGGCCAGCTCAGCTTTAACTGAAATAACTAACTAAGCTCTACCTGTGGTGCCCTAACAGAATTTTAGAAAAGCCTTTTAACAGAGAAGAAATAAACCGATTCTTTCTCCATAAAACAGATTTATTTTTTGTACTGATTTAAAACTTTTAAGAGCACTTTTAAAAGCTTTTCAAAAACCCTTTAACCACATCATGTGCTTGATCTAGACTTGGTTAGGCATCTAGAATGGGTCATACAGCAAAAGACAACCTTACACAATTACAAGCCTACATACAAGATAATCTAAACCTATTACAAACTTCAAAGCAAACTAGCTATTTTTCTACATCAAACACACACAACACTAGGTAGAGAAGAGACTTCATCCATCTTCAACAATCTCCCCCTGTTTGATAGAGACAAATCCCCTTTGCACAACATAGTTTGATGTTCACAATCTGTATTAGACTAGCTGCTAAAACCTGCACAGAATTTTTAGACATAAAAACCATAATAGAGCAGTTGTGAGTTTTGTGCTACCTTCATGTACCATGTAGCTTTCTGCGGCTGTTCTTCTCCCCCTTTGGATTCATCAAACAGAACAAAGCATGGGATAAAAACATACAAGCCATTCATCACAGTTCAAACTATAAATCCAGTATTAAGTTCTATTACAAACCTCAATGAAATCAACTAAAAACCAGTGCAGAATAAAGACAAACAGATTAATTCCAAAAAGTTCAACATATAAAAGCTAAAGACTTAGATATAGGATCACTTGTCATTGTAGTAGAGCTCAGCTAGCTGCACTTGAACTCCTTCAAGTTGATCATCCAAGTGTTGAAACCTGGCGTAAGTCATTTCATAGTGTGCCTTCTGCTCATATGTGAGTGTGTCCAGCCTGCTTAGCACTTGTCTTTCAAACATAGACAGAGGTTCACCTCTGTACTCAGGTTCCTCATATGCAACCATTGCATTTTGACTTGTAGCAGCAATATCTTCATGTCCAGCAGAGTGTACTGGTGATGCATCCATGTTCTGCACTCCATCAGCATTTTCTTCTTCATTTTCTGGATCAGCAGCTTCATTTTCAGCTCTGTTTGCAGCATTCCTTCTGAATATCCAGCTGTCATCTTCCTTTTGAAAGCCCATCTTCAAGAGAGTGGAGTTGTCTATTTCACTTGCTGCCTTAATGGTGTCATTTCTCTCATTTGTAGTGTCAACTTCAAAGTAATCAATTAGCTTTGACACAAAAATAGCATATGGAAAACGATAGTCTGGTAACCTTGTGGATTTGAGCATATGCTCAACCATTGTACTCACCCAATTTACCTTGAGTTGGTTCATGATACAATACAGCAGAATCAAATCTTCTTCATGGAGAGTTGCATGATTACTTCCTCTTGGAGTAAGCTGCCAAGCAATGATGTAGGCAAGGAGTCTTGGAATGATTGTGAGATTTCCAGCATGGAATCTAGCCACTGGTTCAGCAGGGTTTCTCACACAACTTCTGTAAAACTGCATCTTGTTGAATCCCTGAATTCCAACAGTGTTACCTTTGCTTACCTTCATTCCAGAATACTTGATTCCTCCCACATTACTCCATATTTCTCTAGTAATCTTCAGCTTCACACCTTTCACATGGGAGACCAAATTTTTGCCATCTTGAACCAAGTTGCTGTAGAAGACTTTCACCAAGTCTGGATAGACATTTCCAGTCATTTCTAGAAAGTTCTTCAGCTTTTGATGCTTGAGCAAGGTTTTTGCTTCGGTCAGATTTTCTTCTCTCAACCAAGAGAATTCCAGCACTTTGGGTGCATTGACTTGCTTTCTGCTTGTCTCATGGATGTACCTTGTCATTGCTTCAGAATCTCCAGCAAACCATTTCTCCAGAATACCTTGGTTGCTGCTGGATTGCTCCTTGGATTTCTTCCTTCTGTGTGATGAGGATGCCATGCTCA
Organism: Phaseolus vulgaris; assembly: GCF_051622355.1. NCBI lineage: Eukaryota > Viridiplantae > Streptophyta > Magnoliopsida > Fabales > Fabaceae > Phaseolus > Phaseolus vulgaris. The sequence goes on from NC_143504.1 coordinate 42,740,224, forward strand.
ATCTGTTTTTCCCTGCACCAGTTTATTAACATACAATTCTAGAAAAAAAATGCAGTACAGATTATCACTTAGAACAGAAATGAAACCTGTGGTGAAGCAAGTGTGAACCTGGACAACTTATAGCATAAATGAGAAGGTGTGAGAGACAAGATGAATTGTGCTAGGTTTATATAGAATCATTAAATCAAATTTTGAAAATCACAGATTTTAATGAAGGAAAATTTGATCAGATTTTGGGAATTATGGGTTTTTAAGAAAAATCAAATCTATTAGATATGATACAGATTTTATTCCAATGGTGCAGTAGGTTCAGGTGTGGATTCACGTAAGAATATCTTGGAACCTGATTTTGGCAAACCAAATCTGTTGCACCTCCACAATATCCAATCAGTTAGGATACCCACACACTAATTGCCATAGGCCTGCTGGTTAATAACCGAAAAAGCAGTCAAAGATAAAGTGAGAGAGAGAAAAGTAAATCTTTCTCTTTCGTAGTCACAGCTGTGATTTCTGAAACAGGGAACAAAACATGTTAAATCATAAAACAACAGATTTAAATTTTCACTGCAGAGGACAATTTAAGCTAATAATACCCAATTCATTTAGAAGAAAATAAAACCTGTCTTTAGCAAGTGGTTTAGTGAATAGATTAGCTAGTTGAAATTCAGTACCAATGAATTGTATATCACAAGTTCCATTAGCTATATGTTCTCTTAGAAAGTGATGTCTAATTTCAATATGTTTAGTCCTTGAGTGCATGACAGGATTCTTAGACAGATTTATGGCACTAGTATTATCACAATTTATAGGTATCTTGTTTAACAAAATTCCAAAATCACTTAGTTGCTGCCTTAGCCATAAGGTTTGAGCACAACAACTTCCAGCAGCTATGTATTCTGCCTCTGCTGTGGAGAGAGCAACACAAGCTTGTTTCTTGCAATGCCAAGAGATTAGACTTGATCCAAGCATGTGACAAGTTCCACTTGTGCTTTTCCTATCCACTTTACAACCTGCAAAGTCAGAATCTGAAAAACCAGTTAAATTTAAGGATACCTTGTTAGGATACCATAATCCAACATCCTTAGATCCTTGCAAATATTTCAGAATTCTCTTTGCTGCATTGTAGTGTGATTCCTTTGGATCAGATTGATATCTAGCACATAAACACACAACAAACATAATGTCAGGCCTGCTGGCAGTTAGGTATAATAAGGAACCAATTAAACCCCTGTACTTGGTTTGATCCACTGATTTTCCTGCAAAATCTTGATCCAGCTGGCAGCTTGTTGAAATAGGAGTGTTGATTGCTTTGCATTGATCCATATCAAACCTCTTAAGCAGTTCCTTGCAGTATTTTTCTTGGCTTATGAAAATTCCATCCTTGAGTTGCTTAACTTGTAGTCCAAGGAAGAAATTCATTTCTCCTAACATTGACATTTCAAACTCACTTTTCATGGTTTTCACAAAGTCTTCACACATCTCTTCATTTGTGGATCCAAAGATAATATCATCTACATAGACTTGCACAAGTATGATATCTTCTCTTTTCTTCTTTAGAAAGAGAGTTTTATCAGAATTGCCACGACTATATCCTTGAGAGAGCATAAATTCGCTTAGCCTTTCATACCATTGCCTAGGTGCTTGCTTCAATCCATATAAGGCTTTCTTAAGCATGTACACATGTTCTGGATTTTTGTGATCTTCAAACCTTGGAGGCTGAGATACAAACACCTCTTCATTGATGTAGCCATTTAGAAATGCACTCTTGACATCCATTTGAAACAGCTTGAAACCTTGTATGCTGGAAAATGCTAGAAGTAGTCTGACAGCTTCAAGACGTGCTACTGGTGCATAGGTTTCACCAAAATCAATACCTTCTTCTTGGTTATAACCTTTAGCAACCAGCCTTTGCTTTATTTCTAGTGATAGCTCCATGTTCATCCATCTTGTTCCTGTACACCCACTTAGTTCCTATGATGTTCATCTCATGCTTTCTTGGAACCAAAGTCCACACTTCATTGTATTCAAACTGGTTCAGCTCTTCTTGCATTGCTGTTATCCAATTGTTGTCTTGCAGTGCTTCTTCCAGGCTTTTAGGCTCAATCTGTGACACAAAAGCCACTGTTCTGCAGAAATTGTTGAGTGAATACCTTGTTGAGACTCCTTTCTCAATTTTACCAATTACATTGTCAAGAGTGAGATCCCTTGGAGTCTTCCATTCTTTAGGCAGTCCTGCATTCACAGTAGATTCTTTGATAGAATTTGAATTAGTTGTATCAAGCTCACTAGATTGATTATGTTGCATAATGGTTCTTAAATCATCCATACCAGGTTCGTCCAGAACAGATTTGGGCACAGAAAAATCTGTTTCATCAAATACAACATGTATAGACTCTTCAACTGCAAGCAATCTTTTGTTATACACTCTATAAGCATGACCATTTATAGCATATCCAACATGTATTCCTTCATCTGATTTAGGATCAAATTTCCCTAGATTATCTTTACCATTATTTAAAACAAAGCATTTGCAGCCAAACACCCTAAGATGACTAATGCTAGGCTTTCTACCTTTATACATTTCATAAGGAGTTTTCTTAAGAATTGGTCTAATCAATGTTTTGTTAAGCACATAAGAAGCAGTGTATACATCATCAACCCAAAAGTATTTAGGTAAACCAGATTCATTTAGCATAGTCCTAGCTAACTCTTCTAGTGATCTATTCTTTTTTTCAACAACACCATTTTGTTGGGGTGTCCTAGGAACAGAATAACTATGTATGATCCCATGTTTTTCACAATATTTATCAAACTTTGCATTTTGAAATTCTCCTCCATGATCACTACGAATCTGTTTTATCCTATTTTCATTTTCATTATGCAGAACCTTAGCTAGTTTCTTAAAGGCTTTATATGCATCATTTTTAGAAGCAAGAAACAAAGTTCATGTATATCTTGAAAAGTCATCAACAATCACCAAAGCATAGTAATTTCCAGCTAAGCTAGCAGTCCTAGATGATCCAAACAAGTCCATATGCAAAACATCCAAAGCTTTATTTGAAGAAACCATATCTTTTGATTTAAAGGTAGTTCTAACCTGTTTTCCCTTTACACAAGCATCACACAATCTGTTATTTTGAAACATTATGTTTGGTAAACCAGAAACAAGTTCCTTAGACCTTAGCTTATTCAAGTGATTTGTGTGAATATGAGTTAGCCTCCTATGCCACAGCCATGACTCATCATTTTTAGACAACAAACACTCGTTTTCAGAACAACTCTTTATAATATCTAAGAGATAGATGTTATTTACCCTTTTTCCAGTGAACAGCACCTTACCAGAAATTTCATTTGAAATTGTACAAGTGTTGGCTTCGAAATTGACCTTGTATCCCTTGTCACACAACTGGCTAATGCTTAGAAGACTATGTTTTAGCCCTTCAACATACAATACATTCTCAATAGTGGTTGAGTCTTTAGTACCAACATCTCCTCTTCCAAGAATTTTTCCTCTATTGTTATCTCCATATGTGACATGCCCTTCAGCTTTGAGTTTCAGATTTATGAACTGAGTCACATCACCAGTCATGTGCTTTGAGCAGCCACTGTCAAGGTACCACTGATTTCTCCTGCTGTTTTTCTGCAACAAAACAGATTTAGCACATATGGTACCCCTTTAGTCTAGGGTCCAGCATGATTAATACCTTTCCTTAGGAAGCCATTTGGCCAATCCTTTAGGAACAAGGTACCTCCTAGCTTTACATGTTCTAGATACATGACCAGACTTCATACAATAAAAACATGTTGCAGTATGCATTGTCTTTGAATAACTGAGAGAGGAAAAACCTGTTTTGGAAGGAACAAAGAAACTAGACAGCTTTTTCACATTACTTTTCATTTCAGGATTATATCCTAGACCATTTTTATTGAAAACAGCATTCTGTGAACCTAATAAGGTTTCAAGGTTTTCTCTTCCTTTAGTGAAATTTGAGAGAGTTTTTAACAAATATTCAACTTGTTTTTCCAGCTTCTTACAATTATCACAGGTTTTAATTGATGCATGCAAACATGTTAATTCAAGGCTAACCAATTCAGTTTTAGCTTTGTGCAATTCATCTTCAAGAGCTTTGACCTTAGGTTCAAGTACCCTATTTATTCTATTAAATCTGTTGCACATTATAGCCAACCTGTTTGCTTCATCATGTGTTTCCTTAAAAGCTATTAACAGTTGATCATAGTTCTCAGAATCAGTGGAAAAATCACTTACTGAGTCAGAGTTGGATCCTTCATCATTCACCATGAAGCACAGATTTGCTTCTTCACTTTCAGTTGAGGAATTACTGGATGAGGATACATCATTTTCTTCCCATGAGATGTATGCTCTTCTACCTTTGCCTTTGTCACTCTTCTTGCTTGCTGATTTTTCTTTATGTTGATTGTTTGGACAATCAGCTTTTATATGACCTGGTTTACCACATCCAAAGCACATGTAATTGGAAGAATTTGAATCATTAGGTTGTTTAGAGTACCTCTTTCTTTGTTGAGTTCTGTCACGGTTTTTCTTTCTAAGAAACCTGCTGAATTTTCTGGTGAGCAGACTCACGGTCTCATCATGTTCAGGATCAACTTCTTCCTCACTTGTATCATGTTCCATGGTAGTTTTCAGAGCAATTCCTTTGGCCTTCTTCTCCAAAGTTTCTTGTTCTTTCAATCTTTTCGGCTCTATTTCATGCTCTATCAGCTTTCCAAAAAAGTGCAGCAGTGGACATCTTGGATAAATCTCTGGATTCTGAGATTGCTGTTACCTTAGGTTGCCAGCTCCTATCAAGGCATTTTAGTACCTTTATGTTAAGCTTTCCTTGTCAAAGACTTTACCAAGGCCAGTGAGGTGATGTACAATGTGTGTAAATCGTTTCTGCACATCTGCAATACTTTCTTCAGATTGCATTCTGAACAACTCGTACTCCTGAATTAGTGAGGGCTTCCTTGCCCGTTTCACATCATCAGTTCCTTCATGAGTCACCTCTAGTACATCCCACATCTCTTTGGCTGAGTTAAACCATAATAGAGCAGTTGTGAGTTTTGTGCTACCTTCATGTACCATGTAGCTTTCTGTGGCTGTTCTTCTCCCCCTTTGGATTCATCAAACAAAATAAAGCATGGGATAAAAACATACAAGCCATTCATCACAATTCAAACTATAAATCCAGTATTAAGTTCTATTACAAACCTCAATGAAATCAACTAAAAACCAGTGCAGAATAAAGACAAACAGATTAATTCCAAAAAGTTCAACATATAAAAGCTAAAGACTTAGATATAGGATCACTTGTCATTGTAGTAGAGCTCAGCTAGCTGCACTTGAACTCCTTCAAGTTGATCATCCAAGTGTTGAAACCTGGCGTAAGTCATTTCATAGTGTGCCTTATGCTCATATGTGAGTGTGTCCAGCCTGCTTAGCACTTGTCTTTCAAACATAGACAGAGGTTCACCTCTGTACTCAGGTTCCTCATATGCAACCATTGCATTTTGACTTGTAGCAGCAATATCTTCATGTCCAGCAGAGTGTACTGGTGATGCATCCATGTTCTGCACTCCATCAGCATTTTCTTCTTCATTTTCTGGATCAGCAGCTTCATTTTCAGCTCTGTTTGCAGCATTCCTTCTGAATATCCAGCTGTCATCTTCCTTTTGAAAGCCCATCTTCAAGAGAGTGGAGTTGTCTATTTCACTTGCTGCCTTAATGGTGTCATTTCTCTCATTTGTAGTGTCAACTTCAAAGTAATCAATTAGCTTTGACACAAAAATAGCATATGGAAAACGATAGTCTGGTAACCTTGTGGATTTGAGCATATGCTCAACCATTGTACTCACCCAATTTACCTTGAGTTGGTTCATGATACAATACAGCAGAATCAAATCTTCTTCATGGAGAGTTGCATGATTACTTCCTCTTGGAGTAAGCTGCCAAGCAATGATGTAGGCAAGGAGTCTTGGAATGATTGTGAGATTTCCAGCATGGAATCTAGCCACTGGTTCAGCAGGGTTTCTCACACAACTTCTGTAAAACTGCATCTTGTTGAATCCCTGAATTCCAACAGTGTTACCTTTGCTTACCTTCATTCCAGAATACTTGATTCCTCCCACATTACTCCATATTTCTCTAGTAATCTTCAGCTTCACACCTTGTCTTTGCAACTCTCCATTTCAAATTTCTTGAGAATCTCTTTACAATACTTTGATTGGCATAGAAAGATCCCATCCTTTGTTTGCTTAACCTGCAATCCAAGAAAGAAATACAATTCTCCCATCATAGACATTTCAAACTCACCTTTCATAGCAGCCACAAATTCTTCACACAAACTATCTTGTGTAGCACCAAAGATGATGTCATCAACATAGATTTGCACAAGGATAATTTCAGAATTTGACTTTTTGATGAAGAGAGTCTTGTCAATCATTCCCCTTTCATAGCCATGAGACAGCAAAAAGTTGTTAAGCCTCTCATACCACTGCCTTGGAGCTTGCTTCAGTTCATACAAAGCCTTTTTTAACTTGAAGACATGATTGGGATGTTGATGATCTTCAAAGCCCGGTGGTTGATCCACATTCACTTCCTCATTGATGTAGCCATTCAAGAAAGCACTTTTGACATCCATTTGGAAGAGTTTGAAACCACTCACACATGCAAAAGCCAGCAGCAACCTCACAGCTTCCAATCTTGCAACAGGAGCAAAGGTTTCACCATAATCAATGCCCTCCTCTTGATTGTAGCCTTTGGCAACTAGCCTTGCTTTGTTCCTTGTGATCACACCATCTTCATCCAACTTGTTTCTGATTACCCACTTCGAACCTTTGATGTTCATCTCAGCTGTTTTAGGGACAAGAAACCATACCTCATTCCTTGGAAACTGATTCAACTCTTCATGCATAGCTTCAACCCACTTTTCATCCTTGAGAGCTTCATCAATTGACTTTGGTTCAATTTGAGAGACAAAAGTAGTGTTCCTGCAAAAGTTTGAAATGAGCTACGTGTAGAGACACCTTCCTTTATCTGCCCTATGATGTTTTCCACTGACAGATCTCTAGGAATCCTCCATTCTTTGGTCAACTCATTCTGTTGCAGAATTTCAATCGGTTGTTTTTCTGCACTGATGCCCAGCTTCTCCAAACTGATGTTCTGCTCATCCTCTTCAACACTGGTCTTCGGGATTTGAATGCTTTTGCGATCCACCTCATCAAAGACAACATGAACGGACTCTTCTACAGTCATTAGCCTCTTGTTGTAGATTCTGTATGCATGACTTGTGAGAGAATAGCCTATGAAGATACCAAGATCAGCTTTTTCATCAAACTTCCCTAGGCTTTCCTTTCCATTGTTGAGAACAAAACAGCTGTAACCGAAAACTCTGAGATGATTGATGTTAGGCTTCCTTCCATTGAAGAATTCATAAGGAGTCTTCTTCAGAATTGGCCTAATTAGCACTCTATTCATCACATAACAAGAAGTGCTAACTGCATCAGCCCAAAAATACTTAGGAAGAGAATATTCACTAAGCATTGTCCTTGCTAGCTCTTCAAGGGACCTGTTCTTCCTCTCTACCACACCATTCTGTTGTGGAGTTCTTGGAGCAGAGAAATTATGCAGAATCCCCATCTTTTCACAGAACTTGCTGAACTTTTCATTTTGGAATTCTCCTCCATGATCACTTCTTATTGAGCCTATGTTGATGTTCTTTGTATTCTTCAACCTTCTTGCAAGCTTCTTGAATGCAGAAAAGGCATCACTTTTTGATTCCAAGAAGAAAGTCCAAGTGAACCTAGAAAAATCATCCACAATAACAAGAGCATAGTAATTTCCACCAAGGCTCATGGTTCTTGAAGGTCCAAAAAGATCCATGTGAAGTAGCTCAAGAGGTTTTAAAGAAGAAACAACATTTTTTATTTTAAAAGAGTTTTTCACTTGTTTCCCCTTTTGGCAAGATTCACAAATATGATCCTTCTCAAACTTGAGCTTTGGTAGCCCAATCACAAGATCCCTTGAAATTAGCTTGTTCAAGTGATTCATGTGAATATGAGCGATTCTTCTATGCCAAAGCCAAGACTCATCTTGCTTGGATAAAAGATAACCAATTGAACATGGTGAAGAGATATCTAGAAGATAAACATTATTGATTCTCTTACCTACCAACATTACCTCTTTAGTGTTGGGGAGACAAATTTCACATGTGTTTGTTTTGAAGATAACTTGAAATCCCTTGTCACACAGTTGACTAATGCTTAGCAGATTGTGTTTTAAACCTTCTACATAGAGCACATCATGGATGACCAAGATATCTTTGTCTTCTATGGATCCTCTCCCAAGAATCCTCCCCTTGTTGTTGTCCCAATAGGTAACGTGCCCTTCTTGCTTAAAGGAGATGCTCAGGAACTTTGATTTGTCCCCAGTCATGTGCTTGGAGCATCCACTGTCCAAGTACCATTGTTGCATGCTTTCCTCCAAGTTTTCCTACAAAGAAGATTTTCAAGTACAAAGATTTGGTCCCCTTATGAATGTGGGTCCATTTGGTTTACATTCATCATCTAAACCTTTCCTGCACTTAGGAATCCACTTCTTAAAGCCCCTAGGAACAACATATTTTCTGATTTTACAGAACCTAACATTATGGCCTCTTTTCATGCAGTAGAAGCATGTAACAACCGGTTGTTTTGATGGTCCAATCAGTTGTTTTTCTGTCATTTTTGAAAATGACTTTGAAAATCTATCTTGCTTGTTTTGTGGGTTAAACCCCAATCCAACTTTTCCAAAAACACAATTTTGATATGCCAAGACATTCTCTGATATGAGTTGGATTGAACATAGACACTTTTAAACTCTTGAACACATCATTATATGAGAATGAAAATAACAATTCAAGGATCAAGGAGTGCTTAAACAATGAAAACGAAATTACATCAACAAAACAACAAGCTGAAAACAGAAAGGGAATTAAGGAAGCTTAAGGAGTCATCAATGGAGACATAGCCTTCCAAAATGATGATCCAAACTCAATAAGATTGCTATCTCCTTGTGAACATCCATATAACAAGATATTAAACACAATTGAATTAAGAACAACAAGGTACCGAACAAAAAATGAAGAACAGCACAAGGAATACAAAACCAATCGGCTGAAAAGATGAAGAACACTAAGGAGAAGCTAACTACCGAATGAAATTTCAAAATAAGATGAAAGGAATGACACTTATAGAGTGAAGCTCGGCTGGAATGAGAATTTGGAACTGCATCACGCCACTTGGAGTCCTTGTCCAAGATAAATGAAGAGAAACCGCCACTTGAAGCTCTCCAATGGCACACAAGATAAGGCTATGGAAGAAGGAGAAACCAAAACTCACAATTCTCTCTCAATTTGAGTAGAGTTTCTCTATATCCAATTTCCAATTCTGAATTTTACAAGAGCCCACACCTCTATTTATAGTGTGAGGGTGCTGAAAAATAGGTGGGAAAATTCAAATGAAACTCATTTGAAATTCCCACCAAAAACAAGTCACATGGGAGGTGTGACCTTTTTCTACTATGACACCTCCTAAAAACTACACCTACACCTACTCTTCTAAGTCACATGGACAATGTGACTTTATTTTACATATTCACACTCCTTTATTTAATATCCACACCTCCTACAACTATACAAGAGTAATTCAAATGATGCTCTTTTATTTAATGCTTGGCCTTGCCCCTCATGGTTTGGACTTGAGCTTCTTGGGCTTGGGCTTTGGGCTTGAGCCTCATCTTTTGCAAAGACTAATAAGAAGAACTTTAAATGCTTTGGCCATTGTCCATTTCTTCTATTGATAACATCTTTTTGATTCTCATCATTCTCAAAGTTGGATTGACCTTTAGAAAGCTTATCCACAGTTTTAACAAGATGGTGAACTTTCTTTTCAAGATTTTCGCAATTTTCACAAACAAAAATATCACACTTGCAAGAGGAGTTTTTGTAAACAATTTCAAGGTTTTCAAAATCTGTTTTTGAATTTTCCAATTCCTCTTCCAGTGTTTTGACTCTGTTTTCAAGCCAGCTAATCATTCCCTTTAACCGGTTGTTCAAGAGGGCCAATCGGTTGGCTTCTTCATGTGTTTCTTGAAAGGCTTGAAGCAATTGACTATAATTTTCAGAGTTTGAGGAGTTAGATGAACTTACACTACTTGAGTCATCTTCCTTTCTGGCCATGAAGCAGAGGTTGAGGCTTTTTCTATTTTGCCTTCTTTTCCTTCTTGCTTGACTTCATGACCTTACTTCCTATGATTAATTGATGTTCCCATGAGTAGCTTTTAGTGTGTCCCACATCTCTTTAGTAGTTTTGCATTTTGATATCCTAAAAAACTCATTAGTATCTAGTGCAGAAGCTATTATGTTTTGAGCAGTACAATCAAGCTTGGCCATTTTACATTCTTCATTGGTCCATTGGGACCAAGGTTTTGCAATCAAAGAACCATTCTTTTTAAAATTTGGAATGAAAGGACCATTCTCGATTGAATCCCAAATTCCTTGATCAATAGATTCCACAAAGATTTTCATTCTGGCCTCCCAATACTTGTAATTCAATCCACAAAATAAAGGTGGTTTGTAGATTGAAGCACCTTCCTCAAAAGATAGTTTTCCAGCCATAGAAAAAGATTTTCGGATCAAACTTGATTAACTTTAAAGTACCAAGCTCTTGATGCCAATTGTTAGAAAGTATGACTTTAAACTAGAGGGGGGCTGAATGGTTTAAAGAGGGTTTTTGCAAACTTTTAAGCCAAGAATGAAATTACTTAGAGAATAACTTGATTAAGAAATCAGTTTGCCAAAACACAAAGCAAAAAGCACAGCACCAGAAAAACAATCGGTTGTTTCGCAAAAACAATCGGTTGTTTCGCAGAAACAATCGGTTGTTTATACCAGTTTACAAATATAAAACTGAAATTAAAGAGTTAAAGGATAGAGAGAATGCACACAGAGATTTATACTGGTTCACTCTTAACCCAGAGCTACATCCAGTCTTCCCAGAAACCACTAAGCAATCAACCCTAGATCACTTACAACACAACCAAAGAAGTGACCTTGATCCCCTTAAGACACACACTTCCTTTGGTCCAGCACAACACCACTAAGAATGATGATTTTGATCCCCTCAAGAACACACATCACTTCTCAGCTATACACACAGAGTTTCTTTCAAAGTACAAATGATTACACTTGTTACAGAACAAATCTGAAATCAATACAAGATGAAAATCCTATCTCACACTCTTTTATCAATGCAATCTCTAAGCAATTCTCAACTTTTCAAAAGCTCATTCTGTGATTAAAACAAAGTTGTTTGTTGCATAATCTTAACAAACTATTAATTACATTTAAAGATTGGTCAAAGCATTAAAAACTGGAGCGTAAACAGTTAGAAAAAGTTTTAATGTTTAGTCAAAGCACAAAACAGTTTTCTGTTATGGTCCCAAAACAAATAACCGGTTGTTTCAACGATTCAATCGATTGTTTTGGTTTGACAGCAAGTCAACCATCAAAAACAGTTTTCAACCTTTCTAAAAACACCTAAGTATAAAACAATCGGTTGTTTTTCACTTAGTTTGAAAAACACTTTTCAATTAAAAGGTTTGAGAATGCTTATGCTTTGGATTCAATCAAGAGTGGATATATACAATTAATCTACCCCAGATCCTATCTAAAGACAGCTCAGCAACAGCAAGCACATCCTGCCTTTCATCAACCTTCAAAGGGATTGGATTTTTCAAAGCTTGAACACACTTGATTCAACAAGAATTTGTCTCCATCAAATAGGGGGAGATTGTAAAGCATGGGAGCTTTGATGTTTCAAATCCATGATGAAGCTTGAAGTTATGCTACTTTTGGTTTTTGTTTAGATTAGAGTGTTTAGAATCTATGTAAAGACCAGTTCTCAACCCTTGCACAAAGCTTGCCCAATCTGTTTTAAAAAGAATAGTGTTTTTCTATGGAAAGAGAAAAATAACTGGTTGAATTATCGAAATAATCGGTTGTTTGTCACTTGGCTTGTTTAAAGGTTTTAAAATTGTTTTTGACTTGGTTATGTAACTGCCTAACCAATTCAACCGGTTAAATCGACTTTTCAACAAGAGTTCCTTCCTATAATGAGGAGGAACAAACCGCACGCGCATACATTCTTTCAAATCATACCAAGAGACCACGGTTGGCCTCTTGTTTAGCCTAATGTCCATTACAACTTGGTGCCACCACTACATGACATAGTCTAAAAATTCTAGGGAGGCTAGTTTTACCTTTTGGTCCTTTTGGACCTCATACACATTGAAAATTTGATCAACCTTAGAGCTACGCAATTTGGTCCTTTTGGTCACTTTCCCCACTAAAGCTACGCAATTTTACATAGGGAAAAGAAATTTTAGAAGGATGGTGTTGGTGGCGCCTTTCATCATATTGGTGAATTCTCCAATCTTCATCTTCCTCTTGGCTGCCGAAATTATTGTAGGTCCTTAAAGCTCTCCTTTGCTCCCATCTCCTTCCTCTTGGTTGCCTTTCTTGTGCCGTTTCAAGTCTTTGAAGTCCTTCCTCCAATTGTCGCATTTCTTCCTCTTTTTGGGCTAAAGATCTCTTGGCTGCCACAAACTCACCCAAAAGAAAAACCTTTTCGGGAGATTGAGGTTTGGATGAATCCCTTGAAGAAAGAAGAGCCATAAAAATTGCACAAAGAGAACAAACAATTAGTGAAAGAAAAGTTAATAACCCTCTCCTCTCTCCTCACTTATGTCACTCGATTGTATAACAAATAGGAGAAAAGAACAAAGCACTCTAAAATAAATTTTCTCTCAACATAGGTTTATCTTGGGTTGCAAGCTCTCAAATGAAAAAGGACAAATCCCTTAACACTTGATCCCAAAAGAACCTCAACAAAACTAAAGAATTTTTAATTGACAAACAAGAAAAGCTAAAAACAAGGAAGCTAAACCAAGTTGGAAAAAGAGATTATGACAAAACTTTTAAAAGGAGACAAGCAAGAAAAGCACAAAAAAGACTCAAAGATACTTACTTAACCTTTAACAATGAAGTTTTAATCTTGCTAGAAATTGTAAAAGCAAAATGATCAAATTCCACAATGTTGAAATCAATTTGCCGAATAAAATGAATCCACTTTTTAGAAATGTTGGTGTTGTAGAGAAAAAGGGAAATGATATTGCACAACTTGCTCTCTTTTTTCCCCCTTGTTTATGGTTTATGGAATTAAGATGTTCATAATTCTTGTCATGCATATTTTTCACTCACTTCCAATTGTCACAAAAAGTTTGGGATTCAAATTAAATAAACACTTGAAATCTATGTTTGGAACTAATTCTACTTCCACTTAAACAAATTTCTAGTTACTTTTATACCTTCACAATTGAAAGCAAAATAAGTAGAAGCAAATAAGGACTCTTGGAAACACTAAGAACATATGACTCAAACAAAAGAGGTAAGAACAAAAATGGACACAAAATAACATTCAAAAGCCAATTGAAAGGTAATGAACATAAAGAATGTTGAAATGTAAAAGGCAAGAAAGTAAAGGTTGAATTTAAATTTGCTTGAATGTAAAGGCAAGAATTTAAAGGAGCAAGAAAGTAGAGTGCTGAAAATCAACTCAAAGCAAATAAGCATAAAACAACCTTGCTCTGAATACCACATTATGTGAGTTGATTTTAGATTGTTCCATTTTAGAGGTGACACTTTACTTTTGATTGAGATTTTTAACAATTATATGGTGAGACCTAGGGAAGATTCCCACTGGACACGAACTTAACCAAATGGTTAAGTAAGTTTGAAGATTCACTTCCAAAGGAAAAAAAGGAAAATCACATAATAAGGTGGCAATGATGCATAGTGCGAAAATTGAAAGACATGAAGGAAACACAATAGCATGATGGAAACCGAATTGAAAAAAAAGCAAAACAAATATAGGAAACACAAATGAAAGTGGCGTATGGAAATGGTATAAGAGATGAAAGGAATAATGCTTATGGTGATGGGAGAGAGGTTGACACGCCACTTGGAGTGTGGTTCTCCAAGATGAGTGTAGAGGGCTGCCACTTGAGAGCTCTCAACTCACTCAAGATAAGACCTAATGCTTAGAACAAACTAGCCTCACACAATTTGTGGAGAGTTTTCCTTCTTCTATAAAATTCAACATGAAAAATACAAGGAGTATGGCACCCTATTTATAGGAGATGGTAACTTGGAAAAGAAGAAGCAAGGGTAGGATGAGAAATAAAAATAGAGGCGCGACCTTAAGCATTGACTAAGTCAATGCCACACCATAAAGCCTATTCTTCTATAAGATAGGTCAAAATCCTAAACCTAGATGCCTTGTCATGAAAAAGTGGGCTTGAATCAAGCCCATTTCGCTATGAGCACTCTTATTTATGCTAAAGGCACCTATTCTAGTCTACCTTGCTATTTGGACCCCTAAAGTGAGCCCAATTTATTTACAACTTGTTTTATTCTTAAGAAAACCAAAAGGAAGAACATTTGATGTTCTGGTCTTTGTCCATTTCTCCTTCTGGTGAAGTCTGCTAGATCCTTGGGGGGGGGGGGGGTCTTCTCTTGAAAGTTGAGATGACTTTTCATAGTGTGAATGGTAATTTGAGTCCTTGGTCATCTCCTTGTTGGCTTGGATTGTGTCAATTCTTTAGGTGATAAACGGTATTAGGTTGCACTATAGCGTCCACAAAGGGATGCGAAAAGGACATGCATCAAAGCATGGGTCATGGAGTCGCAAATCAGACACGACTAGATACAAAAAAGGAAAAATTGAAGGAGTCGAGGCATGCACAACCAACGTTCAAAGGTTCTTGCTGATACTGGATGGACTCTACAGTGGGTTAGAGGTTGGAATGTTCGACCGTAGCTGCACCCATCGCGTGAACGACGCGCGCAAAAAGCATGAGAAAGGCAACAAGGGCTTGGTCGTCGATGAAAATGGAGTAGGCAACGTTGGGAGTGTGCTTTACCGTAGGTGGTAGGAACGTTTAAGCCCTCACTTTGTCATCATCGGTTACGTGTGGTCGTCGTGACGTCGGGTTTTGAAACTAACTTTACCAAATTTTTCCCTTTCTCATTTCACTATCTGATTTCATTCTCTCATTATATTCCTCTTTCCCTATCAATCTCGCATTTCCCTCAGTTTTCAGTTGGTGCCATTGCAACTCGTAAGGAAATTTTGCTCTCATTTCACTCTTCTTCTCATCTTATTGTCTCTGATTTTCTTTCTTTGTGCTTTCAATGGTGCGTCGTAAGTGGCGGTGGTTGTAGAAGTTGAGCTGAGAGCACTGTTGGCTATTTTCGCGATGAGTGAAAGGTTAGTTTAGGAGGTTTTTATTCTGATTTTGGTTTGTGTTTATTATTGTGGTTTTGGTTCGCTTTGATTTTGATCTACTTCAATTGTGTTTACTGTGGTTTGTTTTTTCAATGATGTTTTGATGCAAATTGGTACTATATTTACATGATGTTTTTATTTTGATATTTTGATGTGTTTATCTATATTGAATACTGGATTTACATGAGCAGCTTGAATTCCCTGGTTTTAGAGAATTAGACAGGTGACTCAATATCACTTCCTCATGGGAGAACTTTGTGAGCTATGTTCTCAAACTTGTTAACAAGTTAATGCCTCCTTTATTTTTCTTGAACCTCTGATTCCCATTTATATATACCTTTATATAACCTTGAGATAGTGTTTAGTTTCATTTATAAATGTTGTTGGATGCAAGCTGAAATGAATACTTGGACGAGCAACACCACATCCTTTTCCCAATAATAATATATAGCAAAAAGGACAAGATGTTGAAGATGGGAAGCTTTGATGTATCAAATCCTCATGGAACCTAAAGCTGTGCTCCGTTTTAGGTTTGGGTTTAGTTATTGGGTTTAGACTCTTTGTAAGATCAGTCTTGATTCCTACATAAAGCTTGTTTAAATCTATTTTAAAAGAACTAAGTGTTTTTCTATGCAAAGGGAAAAACAACCAATTAAAGTTTCGAGACAATCGATTGTTTGTCAGTTAGCTGGCAAAGGATTTTTGAAACTGTGTTTGAATCAGTTGTGTAACTGTTGAAACCATTCAACCAGTTAAATTGTGGTTTCAACCGATTAAAAGTGAGTTTTCATAACAGTATTTTGAAAACCTGTTTAACTGATTCAGTTGTTCAAATCTGCCTTAAACGATAGCTTTTCAAAGGTTATAAATATAACCTTCTTTCAAATGTTTCAAACGAGAGAAATATAGAAGTTTTACATTCTAATTTGAGATATAAAAAAAAAAGAGATTACAATCTGTTTGTGAAAATGAGTTTTTCAAGTTTAGCAAGATTGCTTTTGAGCTTTGCTGTGATTCAAGAACTGATCATAGGGCTTCTGGTTTACTGTTATTCCAGGTGTTTTCTACCCTTTCTTAGTTTCTTGTAATTGTTCATATTACATACTGTAAACGTGCTTGTAAGATTTTGTAAAGTCAGTGTGATTCTGACTTGAGGTGTGTGCTATGTGCACAGAGGGTGAGTAGGTCTTGTGGTTTCAGGATCACCTTTTTGTGGGTGTTTGTAATCTGTGTTTGGTTACATAGTGGAATACTCAGTGGTTTGACTGAGGATTGGATGTAGCTCAGAGATTGAGTGAACCAGTATAAACCTTATGTTTAAATCTCTCTCTCTCTCTCTCTCTCTCAACTCTTTAATTATTTGATATTTTCGTTGCCATAAACAACCGATTAAATCATGTTTGATTGACTTGCTGAAATGCTTATATGATTTGATTGTTAAAGATTCATTCTAAAGTAAAGTAATTGCGAAAATCTTTTAGAAACAATTCACCCCCCTCTTGTTTAAGCCATCAATTCTAACAATTGGCATCAAGAGTTAGGTTCTTGAAAGTTACTCAAGTTTTTTTTTCTGTTTTCTGGAAATCTTTTTGATGGCCGATAAAAGGCTTTTTGGGGAAGGTGCTTCTTTGAATAAACCACCTCTGTTTTATGGTCAAAATTATCCAATTTAGTGCATAAGAATGAAGTTCTTTATTCAATCCTTAGATACAAACATTTGGAATGTTATTTCAAATAATACCTATATGAATATGCCTGAAATTGATTTTGCATCATCTAAAGAACATATTATTGTTTTTGCTATAGATTCTGATGAATTGCTCAAGATTTCATAATGCACTTCAGCTAAGGAAATGTGGGATACACTTGAAAAATGGTACAAGAAACCAAGGAGTGATTTAATGGATAAAGAATCTTTTGCTGATTCAATCTCTTCTGAAAATAAGTTGGATGTCTGCTTAATGACCAAGGGAGAATCAGAATCAAGTCAAGTAAGTACAACCTCTTCTAGTAAATGTGAAAGTTATTTTCAATTACTTGATGCTTTCCAAGAAATCCATGAAGCTAAGAGATTAACTTTTTCAAATAACCGATTGAAATGTGAAAACAACAAGTTGAAAATGAGAATCATAATTCTGGAAAATGATTTGAATCAATCAAAAGCTGATTTAGAAAATTCTGAACTAATTTGTGAAAATCCCTCTTGCAAATGTGACTCGAGTTTCTACAAAAACTGTGAGTCCCTTCAAGAGAAAGTTTTATATCTTGTGAAAACAATTGATATTATTTTAAAAGAAAAATCAAACTTTGAAGATGTGTTGGCATCCCAAACACGTGTTTTTGGAAAATCTGGCTTGAGTTTTAACCCCCAAAGCAAACAAAGTGGATGTACAAAACCTTTTTCAACTTTCACAAAAAAAATCGGTTAAAAAGTCAAAATAACCAATTGTTTGTTGTTCTACTGCATGAAAAAGGGACATTCTGTTAGGTTTTGCAGGATCAAAAGGTTTTCTGTTCCTAAGGGTATTCTGAAATGGGTTCCTAAGGATCCTAATGTTCCTTGGAAACACATTAACACTCATGGACCCAAATTCGTAAGGGGACCAAATCTAGCAACTTGATTTTGTTTCTTTTGTAGGATTGTTTGAGGAGAAAATAACACCTATGGTGTCTAGATAGTGGTTGTTCTTAACATATGACTGGTGATGCATCCAAGTTCATCAACATCTCTCTCAAACAAGATAGGCATGTAACCTATGGTGACAACAACAAGGGAAAAATCCTTGGCAAAGGTACTATAGGTAATGAAAATAGCTTGCTTATTCATGATATGCTTTATGTTGATGGTTTGATGCACAACTTGCTCACCATTAGTCAGCTATGTGGCAGTGGTTACCAAGTCACTTTCAGGACTAATTCATGTGAGATTCGCTTACCTAATTCAAAGGATGTTCTGCTCATTGGTAAAAGGTCTAACAACATTTATTTGCTTGACATATCTAGTCCTACTTCAATAGGTTGTCTTCTATCAAAACATGAGGAGTCATGGCTTTGGCATAGAAGAATTGTCATATTCACATGAATCATTTAAATAAACTTGTCCATGGCTTACCCAAACTCAAATTCAAAAAAGAACATGTGTGTCAAGCATGTCAAAAGGGAAACAAACTAGAAAATCTTTTAATTTGAAAAACTGTGTTTCAACTTCAAAGCCCCTTGAACTTTTGCACATGAATCTTTTTGGTCCTTATAGGACTATGAGTCTTGGAGGAAATATGTATGTTGTTGTGGTTGTAGATGATTTTTCCAGGTACACTTGGACTCATTTCCTACACTAAAAGAAGGAAACATATCCAGAATTTAAGAAGCTTGTAAGGAAACTTCAGAACACATGCTGCAGTAACATATGAGCAATTAGAAGTGATCATAGAGGGGAATTTCAGAATGAAAAGTTCATCATCTTCTGCAACAAGCTAGGAATCTCCCATAACTTCTCTTCACCAAGAACGCCTCAACAAAATGGAGTGGTGGAGAGAAAGAACAGGTCTCTAGAAGAGCTTGCAAGAACCATTCTAAATGATTATGCCCTACCAAAATGTTTCTGGGCTGATGCAGTGAGCACTGCCTGTTATGTGATGAATCGTGTGCTAATTCGGCCTATTTTAAAGAAAACATCTTATGAGTTGCTGAATGGAAGAAAGCCAAACGTGAGCCACTTGAAAGTCTTTGGTTGTAAGTGTTATATTATAAATAATGGCAAAAAAAGGTTAGGTAAGTTTGATACTAAATCCGACAAAGGTATCTTCCTTGGTTACTCTCTTAATAGCCATGCTTATAGGGTCTATAATAAAAAGCTTATGACTGTTGAAGAATCCATTCATGTTGTTTTTTATGAGACTAACAAGTGTGAACAAGGTGCAACTAAGATCAACACATATGAAGATGATCAAAACATCTTCTTAAAGAACCTTGACAACAACACAAAAATTCAACCGGTTGAATCTTCAAGACAATTGATTGAAAATCTGCAGCAGGAGGATTTGCCAAAGGATTGGAAGATTCCAAGAGACTTGTCTGTTAATAACATAATTGGCCAAATCCACAGAGGAGTATCCATCAGAAGGAGTATGGCAAATTTCTCCAATCATACAACATTCGTTTCCAAGATTGAACCTTAATCAGTTTGTGAAGCTCTCAAAGAGAAGCACTGAACAACAACAATGCATGAAAAGTTCAATCAGTTTATAAGAAACAAAGTGTGGACTCTTGTTCCAAAGACTACTCAAATGAATGTAATAGGTACCAAGTGGGTGTTTAGGAACAAATCGGATGACTCTGGCATCATCACAAGAAATAAAGCTAGACTTGTTGTAAAAGGGTACAACCAAGCTGAAGGAATCAATTATGATGAGACCTTCGCGCCTGTAGCAAGGTTAGAAACGGTAATATTGTTATTAGCTTTTGCTTGTATGAGTGGTTTCAAATTGTTTCAGATGGACGTGAAAAGTGCATTTCTCAATGGAATTGTAAATGAAGAGATCTATGTTTCACAACCACCTGGTTTTTGAAGATCACAAGTATCCAAAGCATGTATACAAGCTAAAGAAAGCCTTGTATGGCCTCAAGCAAGCTCCACGTCAATGGTATGAAAGGCTAAGTCATTTTCTCTTATCTCATGAATATGAAAGAGGAAAGGTAGATAAAACTTTGTTCATTCAGATAGCTGATTCTGATATTATCTTAGTACAAATATATGTACTTGACATTGTTTTTGGCTCTTCTAATGCAAAACTTTGTGAAGATTTGGTCAAAGCTATGCAGGGGGAGTTCAAAATGTCAATGATGGGAGAACTTTCATTCTTCCTAGGTCTACAAGTTAAACAATCCAGAGAAGGAATCTTTGTATGTCAATTTAAGTAATGCAAAGACATTCTTAAGAAGTTTGAGATAAAAGCATGCAAAGCTGCAACAACACCTATGTCAACAAACTGTTATCTAGGTGCTGATGAAGTTGGATCAGAAGTTAATAAAACAATGTACAGGGGTTTAATAGGTTCTCTTCTTTATCTAACTGCAAGCAGACCAAATATCATGTTTGTTGTTTGCCTTTGTGCAAGATTTCAGTCATGTCTTAAGGAATCACATCTCAAAGTTGCAAAGAGGATCCTGAAATATCTGAAAGGCACAATATCCATGGGTTTATGGTATCCCTCACACTCTCCTATTCATTTAGTAGGATATTCTGACTCTAATTTTGTAGGTTGCAAATTAGACAGAAAAACACAAGTGGAACATGCCATCTACTTGGATCAAGTCTCATTTCATGGCAAAGTAAAAAAACAAGCATGTATAGCTCTATCAACTGCTGAAGCTGAATATGTAGCTGCTGGAAGCTGTTGTGCACAGATCTTCTGGATCAAACAACAACTTGAAGACTTTGGATTAAAGATTAACAAAGTTCCTTTACTGTGTGACAACACAAGTGCTATCAAGTTGACAAAGAATCAAGTCCAACACTCAAGGACAAAGCATATTGAAATAAGGCATCACTTCATCCGTGATCATATCAACAATGGAGATTGTGAGATCAAGTTTGTTTCAACAAAGAGTCAACTTGCTGACATCTTCACCAAACCTTTATCAAAGGATAGGTTCTATTCTCTAAGAAATGAATTGGGAATAATTGATATGCATGATTTACCTTGAGCTTGTCTTCTTTTAATTTGTCTATTTAATGAGACAAATAAGGGGAGAAGGATTGTTGGGAGTTGTAATGTTCTTTATTGTGTTTTACTGTTTTTGAACATTGTTATTATTGACTGCGTTAACTGCTTTAAATTTGGAGTTTATTAAAACTAATGTTATGTCTGGTTTACAGTATTTTAACCGGTTATCTCTATGAAATAACCGATTGTTCTTATGCATTCTTGTATAATTGTTGGTTTCTCATCTGATTGTGGTTGATGTTCCTTCTGGAAATCACCTAGTGAGAACTAGTGTATGGTGTACATTTGTTTTGGATTGGATTACCCTGTGTTTGTTCAATGAATGTAGGATTCAACATATTCTAAACAAAGAACATTCCTAAAAGCATGCTCAGGATTTGTCTCCATCAAATAGGGGGAGATTGTTGAAGATGGGAAGCTTTGATGAATCAAATCCTCATGGAATCTGAAGTTGTGCTGCGTTTTAGATTTGGGTTTAGTTATGGGGTTTAGAATCTTTGTAAGATCAGTCTTGATTCCTACAGAAAGCTTGTTTCAATCTATTTTAAAAGAACTAAGTGTTTTTTCCATGCAAAAGGAAAAACGACCGATTAAAGTTTCGAGACAATCGGTTGTTTGTCACTTAGCTGGAAAAGTAGTTTTGAAATTGTTTTTTGAATCAATTGTGTAAGTGCTGAAACCATTCAACCGGTTAAATCATGGTTTCAACTGATTAAAAGTGAGTTTTCATAACAGTATTTTGAAAACCTGTTTAATTGATTCAGTTGTTCAAATATGCCTTAAACGGTAGCTTTTCAAAGGTTATAAATATAGTCTTCTTTCAAATGTTTCAAACGAGAGAAATATAGAAGTTTTACATTCTGATTTGAGACAAAAAAAGAGAGATTACAATCTGTTTGTGAAAAGGATTTTTTCAAGTTTAGCAAGATTGCTTTTGAGCTTTGCTGTGATTCAAGAACTAATCATAGGGCTTCTAGTTTACTATTATTCCAGGTGTTTTCTATCCTTTCTTAGTTTCTTGTAATTGTTCATATTACATTATGTAAATGTGTTTGTAAAATCCTATAAAGTCAGTGTGATTCTGACATGAGGTGTGTGTTGTGTGCATAGAGGGTGAGTAAGTCTTGTGGTTTCAGGATCACCTCTTTGTGGGTGTTTGTAATCTGTGTTTGGTTACATAGTGGAATACTCAGTGGTTTGACTGAGGACTAGATGTAGCTCAGAGATTCAGTGAACCAGTATAAACCTTGTGTGTAAATCTCTCTCTCTCTCTCTCTCTCTTAACTCTTTAACTGTTTGATATTTTCGCTGCCATAAACAACCGATTAAATTGTGTTTTAACCGATTGAAATTCTGATATCTGTTTCTGTTAGACTGATTGATTGACTTGCTGAAATGCTTATCTGAGTTGATTGTTAAAGATTCATTCTAAAGTAAAGTAATTGCGAAAATCTTTTAGAAACAATTCACCCCCCTCTTGTTTAAGCCATCAATTCTAACACGAGATAGGACTTTTTTTAAGAATGTCTTGTTTTACCGTAACAAACCACTAAAGCCAATAACATCATTACAACTATTGTGCAAAATAATTAGTTAAAATAAAATGGAACAAGTGGAGGGCATTAGAAAGAACTTATGGGGAGCTTATTAGAGTTTATGAAAATGGCATATGACTTTCATACACTCTTTTATTTCTTTTTAGCTTATTCTAATAATATTCATAGTTTTGAATCTATGACACAAGCCCTCGTGTAATAAGAGCTAATTGAATAACACTTTGGCTGTTTAAAATAAACTTATGCATAAAAGCCTACTCAAAACTATGGCGTAAGACCTCGTGTACTTAAAGCCTAGTGAACAAGTACTTAATTCTCCTCTTTCTTAACTTCTAATACAGTCTTAACATTTCCTTGTTACAAAGAATTTTCCCAATGATGGTGTCCAACATGTAGTCATCTCTTTTAGCCACTAATGCATAAATACCAATCTTAGATATCTGAATTCCCAAAAGTTTATGCATCACTGCTAAATGAAACTAAACACTATAACCAGTCGGATCTCAGGTACCCAATCTTCATAAAAGAGAGCAAATAGTGTTGGAAAAATTTTGTTTTTGGCAAGGTCTCCAAAATCTCCAACAACAGTCACACTAAGTTTGGATCCTGTACATTCTGAGTCTCACAATGGGGCTTGCTATCTTCTTTAGCCAATGAAGTTCCAACTAAACCTAATTAATTGGTGAATATATGATATATGACTTTAGCTAAGCTAACCAACTATAGTTAAATGCAAAGGCACAAAGAGTCAACAATATATAAACAATTAAAGCAAACAAGCCATGTGCCCACAACATATGATTTGATTTTAATAGATAAGTGCAATATGGATTTTGATTTATTATAATACATGGATTCAACATTGAACTAAATCTTTAAGCAAAATGGAACTTAAGTACATAGAAGCTAAGGGAGGGAGAAGAGAACATGATGTGATCCCTTGGCAATAAGGAATGAGAATTTTCCAAACTAGAAGAAATATCAAAATAGTAAAAATTAAAGAAAATTAACATATGTTCTGTCAACATGAAGTCAGTCCAACTCCAGTCGAAGCTTTCAGTATGATTTAATTTTTTCCATTGATGGAGGCAAATATATATATAGGGTGTGAGACATAATTGAAGTATGAGAAGTGAAAATTATGAGGGAAAACTAGGAAGAAAAAGGGTAAGAGAGAAGCAGTCAATATGTATATTCTATAGAAAGGGAATAGACTTCCACATAAAGAATATAATATGAATTCTTTTTCTGATTAACAAATTGATAACCAGGTCCAAAGAGTTTAACAATAATGCCTATTGGTTTTCAATGTGACATTAATTGTTTTAGGAACAAAACAAGGTATACAATTGAACCATAGATGTTCTCTAAATAAAATTAAATTTCACTACTAGGATAAAAAGACACTAAGGCTCATAAATCCTAACTCCAACCAATTTGACATAGTATTGAAAATAGTAATCAAAGTGAAAATAGTTTCGAAATACAATTACTAAAAAAACAAAAACTTCCACTTTTGTTATTCAATCGGACAACTCTTATCCCAAATACAACCACAAAATAATTAATATCTGTCTTTCTCAGCCTCCCAGCTTCTTAGCCTCTCACCCTTAAATTCTCACGACCGTAGGCTCCTTAATTTTTTCTACGGTCAGTTATAATCAGAGTGCAAAGGGGAGAAAAGACGGAAAAAAAGAGTGAAAAATTATTATATCGAGTAAAAGTTTATAAATGATATGATTGATGTAATTGAAATGTAAAATACAATTAATTGTATAATTAATAGATTTATTGAAATATTTATTTTAAAATTGTAAAAGATTTGAATTAAAATAAAAAAATGAATATTTAAATATTAATGTTTATGCATATTTAAATATATTTTTGTTCGAAATGTGTAATTAAAAGAGAAAAAAGTTATAATTATTTTTTTAAACCAACATTAGTGTTGTGGCTGAACATGAGTGAGAATCCAATGAAACATTAAGAGTTCAATATAAATAAATACTTTTTAAATATTGGTGAATTTAGTTTATGCATTTGGTGTTAGTAATCACTATTCGTGTTCTGGAATGGGGTTAGAACCAAGAGAACGATTTGAACCACTTCTCGGTCGGTCGATACTTCACTCCTTCCTCTCGGTTGGACTCCTACGCTCTCGCTCTCCCACTCCTCCTCCTCTCTAGCTCTGGCCTTGGATGGTACCTGCAAAAGGCACTCCGACACTCAAGTCAACATCAGCACTCGACACTCAGTATTTAGTATTAGATGATTGTGTATCTGATCCTTTGGGATCCATGTTTATTTATATGATTATTGTGGGTCATATGTCGTTAATGGGAATAATAAAAGGAGAT
This sequence comes from Phaseolus vulgaris, assembly GCF_051622355.1. Lineage (NCBI taxonomy): Eukaryota > Viridiplantae > Streptophyta > Magnoliopsida > Fabales > Fabaceae > Phaseolus > Phaseolus vulgaris. The sequence goes on from NC_143504.1 coordinate 42,765,265, forward strand.
TAACAAATGTTGGGTCATTAATCAATTTCATTGTGGGTCATTAATAAAGGTTTGAGTACACTTGGGTTTTTACAGATGAAGCATAGAAAAAATGAAAACCCATAAACCTTCTTTACAACGCAAGAATGATCCAAGAAGCAAAATTTAATCTCAAATAATGATTTTAAAACCTTTTTTTTTCTTCTCAAGAAATTCTTTGTTTGAAATTGATGAGATTACTTCCTTATATAAGGTATTAATGAGTGTAAATACGGTTTGATCATTTAAAGAAAATAGTTGTATCGAATTAAGTTTGATTAGTTAGAGTAACAAAATTCTATTAAAAACATTTAATTGATTTTTTGAAATAACTAATTGTTTTCTTCTAACAGAAGAAATCAACAGATTTTGAACCGGTTCTTTTATCGAAATAACTTGTTGATTTCACTTAATAGAAAGACAAAATACAAAACAAAATATTTTTAAATCTTTAAGAACTTTAAGTATTTTCAACTTGTTGATATGATAAATCAATCTATTAAAAATACTTACTATAGTTAGAAGACTTTAATAAAAGTAATTTTAAGTTATTAAAACTTGAATCAACTGATTGAAACATACAATAGATTTAGAAAATAAAACTTTTCAAGGAGATAACTTTTTTTTAAGTGACTTGGACCATAATGTAATGCAAATAGATACATCAAAATCTACCTAAACACACACCCACACAACTTCAAATCTTCATGATAGGTTGGATTCACCAAAGCAAGATCTTCTTGGTTAACAATGTAGATTCCAAAAAAATCAATAAAAGGGTATATATAATTACTTTTTTAGGGGAGTTGTATCTTGGAAATCCAAGTTAGAAAGATGTATTCTTTATCAACAACTTAAGAAAAGTACATTGTCGCATCTGAAGTTGACAAAAGGTAAAATTTTCCATGAATCTTGAAAATTTGACAAGAATTAATTTTTCATTATCTTTTTATGAATAAATCTTTTTCTTATTCTCTATATAAAGAGGACTTGTGAGGAAGAGAAAGGAAAACAAGTGAAAAGAGTAATGTTGAAAGTAAATGAGAGAATTGATATTTTCCACATTGTGAGATTATAAATCCTATTGAGAGACTAGAAAGACATTGTATTTCATTATAGTTGGGTGAGATTAGGTATTATCCTCGTAGAGTGAGAGAAACAAATATTATAATCTTACTTTCATAGGAAAGACATTTTATGGACCAGGGCACATGGATTTTATTTCTGAAATTGAGAAAGTTTTTACACATTAAAATTCTTGATGTTATTACTCCATTTTGTTGTATTTTCTTTTGTTACACAAAGGTGAAAAAGTTAATTCTGATTTTCTAATACCTGATAACCGATATAATCAATAACATATTATATAAGTTTTCCCTATAACCAATGTAATAAATCTTATGCTTTTGCAATTGCATCCCATTTTACACCAATTGTAAAATGAACAATGTAATATGTTGATGGTGAAACTGTAATTCACACAAGTGAATATGAAACATTCATATTACACTGATTTAATAAATAAATTATACTCTTAAATTTAAGTAAGCTTATTAACTTAATTACTTAATTAACAGTAGCGGAAACATTTACACGGTTACACTTGTTCATTTTGCAATTTGAATATATTATCTTATTTTATTGAGTTAAAGAATTATATTGATATTAAAATTTAGTTTTATATTATTAATAGACATGAGTAAGTGATTTGTTTGGGGTGACACTTCAAATGAATAAACATTAATGCATGGGAGCGTGATTTGATTGCGAGTAGCCGTTGAAATATTGAACTATTGTTTTTAAATAAATTCTTAAGAGTTTTTGATAGGTTATATAAAATTAGAAAGAAAAAATTTATATTCTAATAATTTTTTTATTGGGAATTCAAAAAATTTAATTTTTTAAAAATACATTAAACTTAATATTCTTTTAATTACTTTTTTTTTATAAATTCGTTGTTTTAAAAAGATATTTGAATTTATTGATTTTGTTTTTTCTTAAATTATTTCATTTATTTCAAAAATACATATTTTTATTTTAATATATTTAAAAAACATAAGTTGGAGATTTTTTTTAAAATAAGGTTATTTTTTTTGCCAAAATAAAAAATTTCAAATAATTTAAATATGACTTTTTTTCATGCATATTACTTCTGGTTATTTTTAACTAATGTTGACCATAATTATTTTATTTGACATAGGATATGATTTTTGAAAGTATGTTGACGATCTATGTTTGTTTTCACACTGATTGAGCATAAATGCAAGTATATAAAAGCGGGTAAAGTGTCTAAAGGATTCCTCGCGTATGGAAGGAGAAATATGAAGAAAGCCATGTAAACCGTGAAGTTATGTTCTTACCCTTCAAATTTGTGTTGAATTTGCGTGAGAGCACAATGTATATTCATTTGAGGAAAACTTCATAGTCGCATATGTAGAGGTTTTCCGTTGGTGTATTTAGGTAAGATTTCACGAATCCAAAGTAATGTAATCTTATTTGCATGAGTTGGGAAGTGATTTCATGACCACAAGTACACACATAATCGATTATCAGTGTTTTACGAATGATCCATTATCGATTTTGAACTGTTTTTTCAAAAGTAATCGATGTTGGCTTAAATTTGTATGGATGATTGATGTTGTCTTTATTTTTTATGGATAATCGATGTTGACTTTCCCATAATTGATTATAGTTATTTTTTAGAAGAGAATTGATTATTAGCGTTCCATGTAGGTTTTCTTTGGTATAATCGATGTTGGTTGGAAGAGAATCAATTATGAATCATTGTGCTTCTCTTATTTAATAATTATATATATTTCATTTTTTTATTATTTAAATAAGACCTTAAATAATTTAAGATTTGTATTTATTTAAGATTAAGATTTGTATTTATTTAAGATTTAGAATAATTTATGAATTTATTTATTTAGTATTTTTTTATTTAAGTAGGAAATTAAATAATTTAGGATTTGTAGTTATTTATGATTCTGAATATTTTATAAATTTTATATATTTCAGATTCTTATTTAAATAAGATATTAAATTATTTAGGATTTATATCAATTTAGAATTTTAAATATTTTAAGAAACTTTATTTATTTTAAATTTTTATTTAAATAGGACATTAAATAGTTTAATATTTCTATTTATTTAATATTTTATAAATTTAATATTTTTTATTTAAATAAGATATTAAATAATTTAGAATTTTTATTTATTTAAAATTTTGAATATTTTAAATTTTTTATATATTTTAGATTTTTATTTAAACAATTCCACTTTCATCTTTCTTTAAATCATTTCAAATTTACTCTTTCAAATTCACTTCCTAATCCAAATAAAATATTAATGTCATTGATTAAATTATTTTTTAAAATTATATCGATTTATGTCCGTTAAAATTAATTTTTATTTGATACTAAAAAAAAATCACAGTCAAAGTTAGTTGAAAACCTTCCTAATCGATTTTATATATTTTTTAATCTAATTTTAGAAAAAATTAACATTGATATATTAATTGAAAAATAATTAATCTATACACTCAACAAAAATAGCATAAATGGATGTAAAAAAAAGTTAACATACAAAAATCAATTTAACTCACATTAACCAAGAAAACTTTAAATAGTAACAAAACTCTTGTTTATATTGATGTAAAAGTAATTTTAATAACATTTACTAAAAAATAATCCCTATAGTTGTAGTAAAAAAACTTGACTTACATCGTCCAATAAATCTTACTAATGTTAATAAAAAATCATGACACGTTAATAACTTTTTCAACTGACATTAATAATTTTTTTTGGTAATTATGTTAATGTTGGTAGAGGGAAATTCTAATTAACATTAGTCAGACAATAACTCTAATCTTTTGTCCTGATTGGTAAAATAATACTAAATAATATAAAGTAAAAAATATATGTCTTCATGTTAATTAAAAAAAGTCTAACATTAAAAAATATTATTCATGTTTACAAAAAATATACTCACATCAATGAAAATTAAAATACAATATCTAACCAATGACATCATTTTAAAATAGAATGTCTAATTAATGATGCATCGATATCAAGATATTCAAACCAAAGCTAGTCTAATAAAAAAAGACAAAAGATAATGTAAATAATTTTAAATAGTATTTTTTAAGTAATGAATAACTCTTTTGTTTTTTCTAAAATTGATTGAAACATTATATTTTATTGTAAAATATTTTAATTTTTTTATAAAAATAAATTATCCTCCAGTTTCTTTTAAGATATTTAAAAAAGAATTATATGCACAAAACTACATTGTCGCACGTACTGCAACGTACATATAGTGAAATTATTAAAAGTAAATGAACATAAGAAATGTAGAGAGAGAGAGAAAGACAAAGGAAAGCACAGGGAAAGGGGGAAGAGAGAGAGTGAATTTCTAAAGTTCTTTCAGTAATAAAAATGATGACATAACAAGGTTGACACAAGATGAGCGAGCGCAAAGCCAAACACAAAATGTGAAAGAAAAAATAGTAACACTTTCAACATTAATAAAACCAATGGCTACACTTCAATTCTCACTCATTCCGCTCTCCAAATCGCAATAAATTCTCGCGGCAAAACCCGAATAGCGTTTTTTTAATTCTTTTCGAGATTCGTTGTTCGATGGGATTGTCGCGCAACGCGGCGTTGCAGCCGGAGATCGACGACGCCGGCGGTGACATTGGATTCCACGCGATCCGCGGTGGATTCCCCTTCAAGCGAAACCCTAGCCACTATCGGCACCGGGGGTCTTTCGATCGGCAATTGCCACGGTCGAGCAACAGCAGCAGCAGCAACAGCAGCAGCCGATCTCACCTGCACAGCCGCCTCACGCGCAAGGGCTTGTTGCTGTGGCTCTTCCCATTCTCCAAGTGCAAGTCCGGCTTCTACGCCCTCATCATCGTCGTCGTGTTCCTCTTCGCGTTCTCCTCCATGGTTATGCAGAACTCCATCACCTCGGTCTTCCGCCAGCGCACCGAGCGCGGCCGCTACCACCGGGAAGGGCTCCGCTTCGGGACCGCGCTCCGCTTCGTGCCCGGGAGGGTTTCGCAGGGGTTCCTCTCCGGCGACGGACTCGATCGGGTTCGCTCCCAGCCCAGGCTTGGCGTTCGCCCGCCCAGGATAGCTCTCGTGAGTTTCCTTTTCTTCGGAATTTGTGTGTGAATGTTTGATGTCGTATGTTGCTTTTGAGTTGAGGATAATTGGCTTGGTTTGAGGTGTTAGTTGTTTTGTTAGGATCTTGTTAACTATTGAGCTTAGATGTTTAGTTAATGCGAGATACAGTGTGTTTTATTTGAAGGATCCGTTGAACTGTGATAGTTGAATCGTGCAATCGAGGGTTGTGGAAGGGTTGTGTTTGTTTGTTTCTTTTCTTTCACGGTTGTTTATGTAATGTGGCGAGGGCTTTATTACTGTTAGTTATGATGAGTTATGGCAATGCCAAAACACTCTTAATTGTTTTAATTGCCCATATCGGTGCTGTTTGATTAGTTGATTGTAAGATATCTATTTTTATTATGGATGCTTTTTTGTTGGGAGAATTTTGAATTACGTTCCAGTTACTTAATTCTTGACTCTTTGTTGGTCCTTGAGCTTAAGAACTTGCTCTTCTGCCCCGGTTTCAAATAAAATTCTCCCTTTTGATTAAGGCTCTCTGGAACAGAATGTCAATAATCTTGAAATATCTATGGCTTAGATATATTCCTGATCTGATTTTTGCTTCAGAAGTTTAACGTCAGGAATAACAGAGTGCACCAGACCAGAGTGATCCCCCTGGACTGCGTGTATTATTAAGTATTTTTTGGTATGTTATACATATACATTGAACAAATTTAGAATGCTATTATTGCATTTGTACCAGGAAAAGGTGAATAGCCAATGCTTGGTGCAAATCATTACTTTTGGCATTCTTTTTACTTTATTCACATATTAACAATAAAGATTGCATGTATCTTGGTACATCAATGCATGTACAAATGAAATTCTTAGAATTTGAGCCTAGGTCCTTAGTCAACCCAACAAAATTTACCTGTGAAGTGAAGATTGCCCAAGCCTTACAAGGATTACATTAGCCATATATTTAGTCGACAGAGGATCTCAACATAAATTGTACAGCTTTACTAATGGCCTTTCTTGCAAATAACTGGCCATAGTTTCCTTAGGAGGAAGCACTTCATACCAGGTTTGGTACCCAAAGAGTGTTAAACTGTCAAAGTACTAGCACATATAGCATCTTATTTTTAGTACCTAGTCTTGATAGAATTTCTCAAAATTGTTTTTGTAGGGGATATAGGTTAGCATATTTTAATTTTGTTGAAGGTTGAAGAGTTCAACATACTTAGTTCACTTGTGTAATGGGCAACAATTCTGCACTTTTTTTTTCATGTATTTTACTATACTATTAGAATTTATCACTTCATGGTTGCTAGCTACTCTTATTCTTTGGAATTTCTTATGTAAATCTAAATGTCTTAGAGAGAAGTGAGGGTTTACTTCACTGAATCCATGGACCTTGGGATATAGCTAGCATGCTGCAAACTTCTAATTCTTAGTTATTAAAATAGGGTGATTACAAAGATAACAAGGGATAATGAAACTCTGTTCTTCTATTGACATTTGATATGTTAGGAATTCAAGTGTGAGTTTGAGTCCCACATTGAGTAGAAAAATGAGAAAGTTGAGCAACATATAAGGAAGAAGACCCACAAACCCATTGTATTAATATTTTGGGTAGGAGGTGGTGTTGTAGCCTCTTATATGGTTGACTCATAGCTCATTGGTACCAAATCTCCCCAATGTACAACCCTCAAAAGACCCAACACTTGTATCAGATCCGATGGTTCGTCTTGGTGACCAACTTAGAAAGTGAGTGAAGTATCCTAGGTTTATGGATTCTTTGTATCGAAAGTCTTCTTGACAGGTATTTTAGGCAAGTGTGTGCCGTTAAGATAAATGAAAATACAAGTAAAGGTCAAAATTGAAGGGGAGTGTACTAATGTGAAAGGACCTAACACTTGAGGAGGAGATTGTTAGGATTCTATGTGTGAACTTGAGTCCTACATTGAGTAGAGCTGAGAAAGTTGAGTAACATATAAGAAAGAAAACCACAAGTCCATTGCATTAAGGTTTTAGGTGGGAGGTGGTATTGTAGTCTTTTATACGGGTTGATTCATAGCTCATTGGTATTGAATTTTCCCGGTATATCTTCTCTCGAAAGACCCAACAAGATAGGTACGTCTACTCTCTACTGCTACATAGTATTCCCAATTGAAGCAGAAGTGCAAAGTCAATTCATTTTTCTTAATCTTATAATGATTGTTATGCAAATCTTATTCCTCTCTGTTATTCAGGCAAATGAGAAATGAAATAATACATGTTAGAACCTGTACTTCGGGTAAGAATCCCCATTTAAGAACTTTGATAATTACCTTTATGATTATGGGTCATTGATTTTTAAGAACGAGCCTTGGCTCAAAGAGATTCTTAGCTTTTCAACAGCATATGGAATAACAATATTTATAGTTTGTGGTCCTGAACTCGACCTTGTATACCTTGGGACAAAAAGGTTGATCCAAGAGGTATTGGTTATTAATTTGGCCCTCTCTTCGTTCAGGGCTGATTACATTAACTTCTGTGCCCTTGATTGGGTTCTCACTCATCAAATATCTCAAAATTCAATTATGTCATCACTCATCAGCATAGTATCCTGCATGTAAAGCATCTTATTAAATTTTATTATAATTACATCTTAATATATTTATCTGTGCTTGTTTTGTCCATCAGATTTTAGGGCACATGACAATCGATCCCCAGTCATTGATGTTGGTTACTGTGATTCGGAATCTACAGAAGTTGGGTTATGTTTTTAAGGTAAGGCACATAATTTTAATTTTTTTGTGAGATCTTATCTGTTTCATGGGTGCTGATAATGATTTATTCAAAACCTAGACAGGAGGCCCTAGTCTGGCAATAATTTTGAATCATGGTCAAAATTGATGATGTTAATTAATATGTTTGGTTTTGTAATTAAGCATAGATTTTAAGAGGCCATACATTTTCCTGTTTCTATTAACAGATATTTGCAGTAGGGAATGGGAAGGCCCACTCAATATGGGAAAACATAGGTGGTGGAATCTCTCATTTGAATACAGAGAGGCAAGGCCTGATTGATTGGTCAATGTATGTGTATTTACTACCTTTACTTTTCTTGTTTGCCAGCATTTAAGTTGGTCTTACCTATGTCAGTTTTAATGCTTCACCATTATTTTTTTCAGTTTGTTTTTGGTGTAATTTCTTGTTGTAACTTGATAGGTGTTAACCTTCGGCTTCCTTTCCCTTTTTTATTTCTCAACAGTTTTGAAGGTATCATTGTTGGCTCCCTAGAAGCAAAAGAAGCCATTTCAAGGTTGATTTTCTTTATCTTAATTGCAAAATGTTTGATTTCTGAACTGTGTGTTGGGCTGTGGGAATGGGGGAGTTCCGATTTGGTGTCCAGGAGTTGAAACAATATTTGTATTCTTTGTGTGTTTTCCAAAAAAAAAAGCTAATCATGTTGCCTACTTTTTTCTGTAAGTACTTGAAAAACTGTCATGAACTGATGTTGAGAGATTGGTTTAATAACTAAATTTATTCCATGGGTTATATAAATATGATTTATGTTGATAGGATGCACTTTTACAATTTGTTTGGCTGATTAATAGAGGAAATACTTTGTTTGGAATGAAGAGAAATCCATAATAAGGAAAAAAATAATATCTAATAGTGAGAAATACTTAGTGAGATATTTCCCTATCAAAACATATCATATCTCCCCACTTAAGGTATTGAAATAGTTTTTCTAGCATAATCAAATCATATCTCTAACACCCCCCTAGAGCATATGTATCTTGAGACGAGCTTGCTACAAATCTTATCAACACAAGACCCCTCGAGAGACTTAGTACACATGTTAGCTAGTTGTTTGTCAAAGTTGACAAAGTAAATAATGACAAAGTTAGTAGATATTTCTCAAACACGACTTTCTCAGTTAAAGTTACAATCAATCTTTAATATGGTTTGTCCTTTCAAATCATATCTTTAACAATATTTTACTTTTATTTCTATTTTGATTTTGATAATTAAAATTTTTGCAGAGACTTGTAGATAGAGTAAGCCTTAAGCAAATGTTGATATTCAGACCCACTATAGGTTTTCCTTTACCTTTTTCTTTATTTAGGTTAATTATTGAAATTTTTGTCTCAAATGTGTATCCTTGTTGGAAAGCCTCCTTAATTGTAGTGTCTTTGGGAATGGCCTTAATTGCAGCTTTGAGGGGGTGTGTTTAGTTTTTGATCGACTAGAGATATGAGTTAAACAGAACTTATAAAGCCCGAGCCAAATTCTTATCAACACAAGACCCCTCGAGAGACTTAGTACGTTAGCTAGTAGATATTTCTCAAACATGACTTTCTCAGTTAAAGTTACAATCAATCTTTAATATGGTTCGTCCTTTCAAATCATATCTTTAACAATATTTAACTTTTATTTCTATTTTGATTTCAATAATTAAAATTTTTGCAGAGACTTGTAGATAGAGTAAGCCTTAACCAAATGTTGATATTCAGACCCACTATAGGTTTTCCTTTACCTTTTTCTTTATTTAGGTTAATTGTTGAAATTTTTGTCTCAAATGTGTATCCTTGTTGGAAAGCCTCATTAATTGTAGTGTCTTTGGGCATGGCCTTAATTGCAGCTTTAAGGGTGTGTGTTTAGTTTTTGATCGACTAGAGATATGAGTTAAACAGAACTTATAAAGCCCGAGCCAAATTCTTCGAATGTTTTTGTCTCCTTGTTTACGAGTACACCTGGGTGAACATGCTTTTCCTAGCAATCAATATGAGGAAATGAATTATGAAGGCAGGATGTTTTGATGGTGGTTTAGGTCTTAAGAAATAAAATGTTATGCTTTATTTAACCTTGAAGGGTGTTGGTATACTGGTGCATTTGCTTCCCTGCCTGCATGTTTTGATGGGGTGTGTTTAGTCTTTGATCGACTAGAGATATGAGTTCAATAGAACTTATAAAGCCCGAGCCAAATTCTTGGAATGTTTTTGTCTATTGATGTTTTTCTCTCCTTGTTTACAAGTACACTTGGGTGAACATGTTTTTCCTAGCAATCAGTCTAAGGAAAGGAATTAGGAAGGCAGGATGTTTTGATGGTGGTTTAGGCCTTAAGAAATAACATGTTATGCTTTATTTAACCTTGAAGGGTATTGGTATACTGATGCATTTGCTTCCCTGCTTGAATGTTTTAATATTGAAAATAGATAAACCATTACTTGAATTCTTTGGACCTGTATTCTATCATTATTATCGTGGAAGGTTAATTGCTGTTTACACAGAATCCAATAATCTGGATTTTAACATTAAGGCTGTGAGCATTCTTTTGGCATCTTTCTATCCTTTCTCTTTTCTTATAGGAGATGTAATCTTATTTGGAGTTTTAGATGCTGTGATTAGTGAGTTTTATATTTGTGCAGCCTTATGCAGGAGCCTTTTTGTTCAATACCATTGATATGGATTATTCAAGAAGATAGCCTTTCAAGTCGCCTTCCAGTCTATGAGCAAATGGGTTGGGAGCATCTTCTTTCTCATTGGAGAAGGGCTTTTGGCAGAGCCAGTGTTGTTGTGTTTCCAGATTTTACATATCCGGTAAAGATGCTGTAACATATGCCCAAAGATACAACAATATTAGAATGATATAATCTATTCTCCATTAGGCTTGCCATAAAAGGTTTGGAAGCTATTGCTCATTTTTTTATGTTTTCCTGCATCAGATGTTATATAGTGAGCTTGATACTGGAAACTTCTTTGTGATTCCTGGATCACCAGTAGATGTGTGGGCTGCAGAAAGGTATCATAAGACCCATGCAAAGGATCAGCTAAGGGAACTTAACGGATTTGATAAATATGATATGGTGGTTCTAGTTGTTGGGAGCACAGTCTTCTATGATGACCTATCTTGGGACTACGCAGTTGCAATGCATTCCATAGGGCCTCTGCTGACAAAATATGCAAGGAGGAATGATGCTACTGAGTCATTTAAATTTGTTTTCTTATGCGGCAATTCTACCGATGGTTCAGACGACGCATTACAGGTAGTTTAAGGCCTACATATATTATGTTGATTGATGCTGACAAAACATAAGACATTTCTAAGAAGTTAATTGACAAATAATTGAGTATATACCTTCTATGGTTTTCACTTTTCAGGAGGAGTATATGTAAATTTTTTTTATGAAAACAATTATTCTTAGGAAGTTACTTTGCTGTCAAATTTGATTTTAATGGTAACTACTTCGCAGTATTTGCACAGGTTGAGGTCAATGTTCTTTCTTTGATGTTTATAATGGAATTTACCTGTCTAATAAAAGAATACATGGAACCGTAATGGAGCACTGTGATTTAAAATTTCATTTGTGGTATTTCCTGGAATATGCCATCTGCTTAAAAATTGCTCTTTTTTATTGTAAAATAGCTTGGATTTAGCCATGTAATTTTTCTGAAGAATGCACCAGTTTTTTATTCTAGTCTTTTATTTTTGTGGTAAAAAAATGATATTATTGGAGGAAGCTCGTCCAAAAGGTTGGAAATTTGTTTAGCGGTCAGGTGGAGGTATGCCAGGATATCAATAAAAGAATGGGCAGGTTAGAAAAGAATATTTTAGTGATGAAGTGTAATTAGTGATACTTGAAGAAAGAGAAACAGAATTCTTCAAGATGAGCCTCTGGAATATATTTGTGGCAATCTCTGCTTTATTATGTTTGGCTTATCCTCAGTGACAATATCTGACACGAACAGATTCATATCGATATCAGCTTGAATATGTTGTTTTTGAATTGCTTACTGATTTATTTGCTGTTGATTTAGGAAGTTGCTTCACGTTTGGGACTTCGTCAAGGTTCAGTAAGGCATTATGGCTTGAATGGTGATGTCAATAGTGTGTTACTAATGGCTGATATCATCCTATATGGTTCTGCTCAGGAGGTGCAAGGTTTTCCTCCATTATTAATCAGAGCAATGACTTTTGAAATTCCAGTTATTGCACCTGATTTTCCAGTGTTAAAAAAATATGTAAGTTTGTTATAGTTCTTCCTTTTCATCGTTCATTGATTTCTGAAACCATAACTAATTTCCTTCATCATTGAGCTTTTCTCAATTTGCAGATTGTGGACGGAGTACATGGGATATTTTTTCCTAAACAAAATACTGAAGTTTTGATGAATGCTTTTTCACTTTTGCTCTCAAATGGAAGACTTTCTAAATTTGCTAAAGCAATTGCATCCTCTGGAAGGAAACTTGCTAAAAATGTATTATCTTTGGATTGCATAACTGGCTATGCAAGGCTTCTGGAGAATGTACTCAGTTTTCCCTCAGATGCTTTACTGCCTGGTCCTGTTTCTCAGATTCAACAGGGGTCATGGGAATGGAATTTATTACAGCATGAAATAAACTTAGGCATTCACTTGTCAAATATGGATGGTGGTTTTTTCAATGGAAAAGTTTCTGTTGTTTATGCTGTTGAGAATGAGTTGGCAGGTCTTAATTATTCAACTAGCATCTTTGAGAATAGAACAGAGGTTTCAGAGGAAGATGAATTAACCCAATTGGATTGGGATGTTTTCAGAGAGATTGAAATATCTGAAGAGAATGAAATGTTTGAAATTGCAGAGGTATGGTGTAATCTTCTGATTTGACTGTCTCTGTTTCATCCGCTTGCAATTGATGATCAGTTTATGTAGGGTTAGCTTGTTTCATAAAGTCATTTCCTTCTGTTGTAGGTTGAAGAGAGAATGGATAAAGAAGTTGGTGTATGGGATAATATATATCGAAATGCTAGAAAATCTGAGAAACTGAGGTTTGAAGTCAATGAGAGGGATGAAGGGGAGCTTGAAAGAACTGGACAACCTGTGTGCATTTATGAGATATACAATGGTGCAGGAGTGTGGCCATTTTTGCACCATGGTTCTCTTTATCGTGGGTTAAGCCTTGTAAGTATCTTTGTCCATAGAAGACATTTTATCTTTTGTTCTCTTTTGGCCTTTTGTTTTCTTGCCCTTTTTTAATTTCTTTCTTTCAAGTTCATATGATATTTTGATCTATTTATCTTTATATTCAAATTGAGATTGCTTCTCTTGAATTTGAACCTCTTTTCCTTCATGAACCGAGAGAAAAAACATCAAGTATGCCATTAAATTGACTGTGTAAGTTATCTGATTTATCTTTTTGATAATTTTTGCTCTATTTCCCTTTGGATGACGACTGGTTTGAATTTTATGAAAAGGTTTAGTTTGGTTAATCTTATGTAAATCTATTGGAAATAAATTAACCCCTTTTCTGATGATAATGAAATATTTTTCTTGCAGTCTAGAAGAGGACAGAGACAAAGTTCTGATGATGTGGATGCAGTTGGTCGTTTGCCTCTTTTGAATGACACATATTATCAGGAGATTCTTTGCGAAATGGGAGGAATGTTTGCTATTGCAAATAAGGTGGATAACATTCACAGGAGGCCTTGGATTGGGTTTCAATCATGGCGTGCTGCTGGTAGGAAGGTATTCCTTTTGTTTTGTTTGCAAAAGTTTACTCGTTTGAAGTGTAATAAACCTTTTTCATGAAGATCCAAGCTAAGTAGCTATCAGAATATATTATTTAGCCTTGAATTTAATTATCAAAATTAATATATCTTCTATTTTTAGGTTATACATCAATTGATGCAAGTATTAAGTTTTCGTTTGAGAAAATTGGGTATTGTTTTCTTTTTTGTTTCATATATATATGTAACTTCCAATGTATGAGAAGGTCCTTTTGAAATTATTGGTTGATTGATACACATTTTTGTCAAAGCAGGTAGCATTGTCACCAACAGCTGAAAAGGTTCTGGAGCAGAGAATGCAAGAGAATTCTAGAGGAGATGTAATATATTTTTGGGGACATTTGGACATGGATCGGACTATCATAGGAAACAACAATGTATTTTCTTTTTGGTATATGTGTGACATCTTAAATGGAGGCAACTGCAGGTATGTAATGGGGAATATAACATTAGAATATTCATTTTGTTCATTGCTGCATTTCAGTTGGTGAGGAATTTCAAGCATCCACCCTCGAGCCCTGATCTTTCCTGAAGTTGCATCTAGTTTTACTTGAACTACTTGCAAAATAAAATGTTTATAATCACGTTGCTTAACTTGGCATGATGCCCATGTGAAAAATACTAGACTTGCTCTCTAAAAGAAATATTTTTGGAGGTTCAAAACCAGAGTTTCTAGAAGTTGGACTTTGGATATTATAATGCGTTTCAAACTCATCTGATATTATGCTTCTAATTGCATCAGAACTGTTTTTCAAGATGGCTTCCGCCAGATGTATGCATTGCCCCCTGATGTTGAAACACTGCCTCCCATGCCTGAAGATGGTGGTTATTGGTCAGCACTGCACAGCTGGGTGATGCCAACCCCTTCTTTCTTAGAGTTCATAATGTTCTCTCGGTAATTAATTAATTGATATTAGCTTTCGTAACAGTAGATTAATTAAAGGTGCTTTCTTGTTTTAAATGGGACTTGAAACCTCGTATGTTGTCTATTGAATGCAGGATGTTTGTTGATTCTATTGATGCTCTGCGCAGAGACTCCAGAAAATATGGCTTGTGCTTGTTAGGGTCTTCAAAGATTGAGGTAATTTGTTTGCATTTGCTTTTAAGGTTTCTTAAATTATTTGGATTTCTTACATTTGTTCTTTCTAAGCAGACGAAGCACTGCTACTGTCGAGTGTTGGAACTTCTCATCAATGTATGGGCTTATCATAGTGCACGAAGGATGGTATACATAAATCCTAGCACTGGTTCTATGGAAGAGCAGCACCCAATTGAACAAAGGAAGGGTTTTATGTGGGCAAAATACTTCAATTTTTCATTGTTGAAGAGTATGGACGAAGATCTAGCCGAGGCTGCAGATGATGGTGATCACCCAAGGGACATGTGGTTGTGGCCAATGACAGGTGAGGTACACTGGCACGGGATTTATGAAAGGGAGAGGGAAGAAAGGTACAGGCTAAAAATGGATAAAAAAAGAAAAACAAAAGAAAAATTATTTGAAAGAATGAAGCATGGTTACAAGCAGAAATCACTTGGAGGATAAGAAATCTTTAGACTTGAAATTTACCCATCCAAACAATTTGTAAACCCGTTTTTGCTTCAGTCGGGAAAATTGTCTTGCTAATCGGAGAGGCTTTGATTCTAACATTGGCACAGATCATATCATAGGGACAGTATTGTTTCTTTCTACATTAACTGAATACGTATACTCAACCCTCAGTCTCATAAAAGGGCGAGACGGAGAACAAAGGAGTGTTCCATCTTCTGCTGTTCATTAATTTCACGGCCTTTTTTCATGGTCAATTATAGGAGCACAGAAGATACAGGTAGTTCCCCTTCGACGTGTACTCATAGTCTATAGAAATGCATTCATTAATTACACTTCATTTAGCTTAAATTTGTATTCTTTCATTATTGTATATTTGGTAAAACATTAGTGGCAATTTTGAGTAGAATAATGGCTGGTTTTTACGTGAATAGTTTGTATTATTATTGATTTTTTTGTTATTCTTATTATTTTTATTATTGAAAACAAAAGGCAGATAATTTTTACTCGGGCATATAAACATGTAATGTGTGTTTATTTCTTCGGACCACTAGTTCAATTGTATTTTCGTATTTTAACCAGATTTGAATAATTTGTGCAATTTTCCACTATGTCGCTCCTTGAGTGTCTCCTTTTCCGCATAATTTCTTTAAAATTAGAATTTAAAAATGTATGGTAATTAAAAATACAAAGCTTTCTAATTTTATAATGACAAGAGTTGGATTACATGTGTAATTAGGAATCAGTATTTGGTATAAAGACAGACTTATAAAAAGAACTTACTTCTAAAATTGAATTTAAGATAAAAAAAAAAAAACAAATGAAGAATATTTCATACTTGTAAAATAAACACAGAAATGAAGAGATTATAAATTTGTTGAAATGAATATTAGTGTCATCTAATTTAATAGCATAGCTTTGGTAAGTAGTTAAAAATAACAAAACAAATTTCATTGTCAGGTAAAAAACAGTTCAGACAAATATATGAAAATTGAAAGTGCAAAAATTCCTTTTGTACTCGGAGAAAACTTGAGAAGGGTATGAATCAAATTCACGGGAGATTGTTTTAATTTAATCCAACTTACTTACAAGTTAATTTTGTATATGTTAATTCACACATTAATTCTCAATTCTTTAAATTATAAATTTAAACAAACATATTTTTAATTAATAAAATTTTAGTATTAAAACATAGTGATATGAATAAACTATATTTTTAATATATTCTTATATACAGAGAGAGGTTACTTTTTAAATGTATTTACATATACTATTTTTTTCTCAAAAATATATTTGATTTATTCTCGTAGGTATAATGCATGGGATGTTATTCCGGAAAGGAGCACGCAAAACTTACAAATAAAAAAAAAAATTCTCCCGCGTCCACACTTGGACCAATCGCTATCATGATGTACTATTGAATATTGATATGATGCGGCTCGCCTCTTGAATGTTTTGTTGCGATGCGAGTGAGTGAGGGTTTTACTACCTTCACACCTCATTACAAAACCCCCTTCTTCCCCACTACACTGTACCCTTCCTTATCTCTTTCTCAATTTTTTTTCATTTCCCCAATCTCCATTCTTTTCTTTTCTCCTTTTTCTAGTTCTCAATCTTTTCCTCAAATTATCTTCACTACATATTACGACTCTACTCTTAGAAGTTCCCCAAGGTATCGCAAAATCTCTTTGTTTCATTTTCTTGGGTTGCAAACCTAATCTTCACCAATTTCTATGCTATTTTATGCTTACCCATTATCTCTTCACTTTTTCCATGTATTGAAGTTTTTTGTGCTATTCAAAATATTAGAAGCCTCTCTTCTTATGCACCACTGCAATTGAATTTCGCTTGTGATGCTATCTCTAACAAGATTATCAAGTGTTATGTAATGTGTCTGAGTTGACTATTACTACACGCAGGTTGAGATTCTTCAAGTGGTGCCAAACATGATGCATTCTGTAAGGGGTGGCCTGGGGCAAACGTTTGCGCTTGCGAAGCATAATGAGTCGGAAGGGAGGAAGACTCGGATTCGGCGCTCCAAGGAGGAAAGAAAGGCAATGGTGGAATCCTTTATAAAGAAGTAATTGCATTTTAGTTTCACACTTTCACTTGACTCGAGATTTACTATCGTATTCAAATTTGGATTGGGAACTTTTATCTCATCATTGTGCCTGCTTTTGTTTCTCAGATTATTAAGCCCTTCTTGTTTTCATGTTTACCTGCTGTTTAGTTTTCTGATGTTAGCCTTTATTTCGCTTATGCTTCGCATATACGTTAGCTCCTAAGGATCTGTTTGGTTCAGAGGAAGAGAGATATTTTAATGTAAGAAGGTAGGGGATGGGAGTGTTTTTTGATTAAAACATTCTGTATGGTTAAGAGGGGAGGAGTGTTGTTTGGTTCACAAGGGATGAGGACAGGTTTTACAAATTAATTTACTTTTATATCCTAATCATTTTTAGATTTCAAAACATAATTAGATATATTTTTGTCAATGCATTTCAAATGTTATAAATCCGCTTCCCTCTCATCCAAATTCCCCAAGATTGAAGAGGAACACAAATTAGATTATTATCCTCCATTCCCTTCTCTTAAAAATTGAACCAAACAGTGATACTTTATAAAATGTCCCTTGCCTCCTCTCCATTTCATCCCAGTTAAACACTTTGTTGACGATATTATTTTAAGGAATGGACACTTTCTTGGTACAACTTTTGAATCCTGACTGATTATTTGAGTTACTTGTGTAATTATCAACCTATCAACAGTGCAAATGTGACCCAAGAGCAATAGTGTTGCTTATTATATTGGTATTTGATGTTTTATTTATGCCGAGATGATTATTTTGCGACCTCTATTCTTGGGCACCTGTTCAATGTGTGAGTGCAAAATTGATAATTTCCTGTTCGGTTTTACTAGTAAAACTGATGCATAGGTTTTTTTACAACTATTTTTTACCTTTAATAAATGCCTATTTGGTAAACTTTTATTCACAGGCGAGACCTTTTTTGTATTTATGTATTCTTTCTGTTATTTGATATCAACCTAGTTCTGATTTTCTCATCCACTACTGTTATATTACATGCTGAAAAGGTTGAATACTTGAACTGTTTACTATGCCCATTATTCTTTTTACTTGTAATTTAAGTCAAACTATAATGACCCGTTTTTTTAATGATTTGTTAAATGCATCAGTTGTATTTACTATCATTTTCCTTGTCTCCAGGTACCAACATTCAAACAATGGAAACTTTCCATCACTTAATCTTACTCATAAAGAAGTTGGTGGCTCTTTCTACACAGTACGGGAGATTGTACGTGATATAATTCAAGAAAATAGAGTGTTGGGTCCTGCTAAGTTCATTTTAGAAGAGCTGAACACTGATCATTTTTTTGAACAAAATCCGCTGGGTTCAATTGCAAGAGACCCCGAACCTTTTTTGGATGCACCTTCAATTGAAAATCAATGTGAGCCTGACAAGCTTCAGGATACAAATAAAAAAATGATTTCTGTTTCTGATGGGTCTTATACTGAAGTTGTGCACCAGGTGGTTGACAATGGACATGTCATAAGTGTTGGCCACATAGACGTGGCAAACAAGGAGCCTATTGAAGCGGTTGTTGATGGGGGTGATACTAGAGCTGAGCATCTAATAGTTGACCAGGGGCATACCATGAATGTTACGAACAATGAATCTGTTGAAACTGCTGTGGTTTCTGATGAAAGTTGGACTGGAAATGAGTACAAAGTTGCCTTAAATGATAGCCAGGTGAATATAGTAAATAAGAAATCGAATGAAACTGCTATTCCTGAGATGCAGGTAAGTGATCCTTCTGCACTCAAACAGAAAGTTGAACCAGAGTTGGCAGCTGCCAAAACACCAATGACTAAAGTAAATGTTGCGGCAGAAGACTTAATAGTAGAGACATTTCCACTAAGCTCTGCTTCCATGACTGCTGATGGAATAAGAAGTCCTGGAGGGTTGAGGGACTCAAGTAATTCACCAGAAAATGATATGAAAATGTTGGAACTGAGACAAGGTGAATTAAATTGTATAGAGCCTTCAAAGAATTCGAACTTATTGGACGATAAATTTGAGGATGCCCCTGCAAATCAAATATTAAAGAACACCTCTAACACTGGCCTTGAGAAGGAGGATAATGTACGAGATATATCAGAAGAGAGCTCCAATCATTCTATTTCTACCCACAAAGAACATTATGATTTTGAAGACCGCACTGATTCTCAAGTTGGAGTATCTCATAAAAATACCATAACCATCGATCAAAGCAAGAAAGCAGATGGAGTTAAGGTATTTCTAAATTTGTCACACTTATTGCACTTAGTCGCCTTCGGTTATTTGGTGTTTTGTCTGTTTGTGGGAGGGGTGTGTAGTGTATACAATTTTGGTAAAATTGTGTTTTGCAGGCAGAAAATTGGATACTCCTTGGTGTGTCAATTTTGTGTTCTCTTTCATCTCTCAGCAACTAGATTAATTGGTTTTCGTATTCTCTGGAAAGATTAAGACTCGTGGATCCCATAAATAATAAACCATAGCTAGTAACTTTTCTGCTACTTATTTGAGGGGAAATTTCCATGTAACCTTTAAATGTATTCTTACAGACAAGCACTGAAACCAATAACCTCAGCAAGACATGTAAACCATTACAGGAAGATGGTGACCTGCTAAAAGCCGATAAACATAGGGTTGATGGTCAAATTGGTGGCAACTCTCAGAGAAGCGGCACAACTGTGGATAGGATATATCTGTAAGTATTTATATAGATTGATTTTATCTCAAATAATGTGCCCATTTTAACTCCATTTTATTATAGAGTGAAATTGATTTGGTTATTTACGAATATCTAATTGCCCCTTTCTATGGTTTTCACTGCAGAGAGTCCTGGGATGGAGCAGCTAAGAATTCCGCAAAGCGGGAACCCAACCCTCTTTTAGCTGTTTTCAAAGTGTTTGTTGATGCTTTTGTAAAATTTTGGTCGGGATGAATATTTTAACGTTTGTTTCTTTCTCTTCTGTTGCGTTATCTTTAGTGTTGGTGGAGTTGATATTTTTAACTAACCGAACAATTTTGTGTAGTATTCATCATTAATGAGCTCATCATTTTTCTTTTCCTTTTTAAATTACTACTATCTTGTTTTCACATATCACCTGGATGCGTGTTATAATCATGTTCACTTTTGTTTAGAAGAAGTGTGTTTAGATTTTAATTGAGCACTCAAATTAGTTTCTATGGAATATATTGCTATCATATTTGTGATTTTTGTCTGTCAAATTCATTTCAAATTTCACTTCACTTGATAGTATATAGTAGGTTGTTTTGTTTAACTTCAATTGAGTTTAACTTAATCTTTTAACTACAATAAAAATACACATTAAATAATAGAAAAGGTTGGAGACCTAAGTTTCGTTAGGATCCAATTTATTATATCTTGTAAATGGTTAAAACTATCTCTGGAAAATAAAATAAGTGACTTGCATTCATCTTTTAGTAAAAGTTGAAATCATTGTTTTCAATCTCTCGTTCTATTACATTCGTAATATTTGTATGTTAGCAGAAAATAAAGTAATAATTTAATTACACTTATGGGCACAGAATGAAATAAAGGAAAAAAAATGAAAATAGAAGAAAAAAAGTTATATTAATTGAATAATATAATAAATTAAAAAATATTTTTGATTTAATTTTAATGAGGATGAGTATGAATTAAAATTAAAAGATAACTAATTATGAAGTAATTAATTTATAAACTAAAAAATAATATTAAAAAAATATTTAAAATTGAAAAATGAAATATATTTAAATAATTAATTGTAAATCATATCCAAATTTTTTTCATGCAATAATTTAAAAATGCTAAAGTATATAAAAACGATTTAAAAAACTACCCACTACCCACGTCGTCAATTATGATCCTCAGCATATGTAATATGTGAAATAAACTTTGCAGAATTCTTTTTTTAAACAATAAATTAAAGTTAAAATAAAATAAAAATAAAAATCACTATAAAAATGTATATTTATAAATTATAAAAAGTTAATTACAATTTTTATTACCACTACCTTCTATTAAAAAACTCTTAAAAAAATTATTATTAGGAAATAATTTTCGGATACTTGTTTAAAAAGAATAAAAAGACCAGGAAATCATTATAGTTGATTAATTTTCACTTTTATATATAGTAAAAATAAATGAGTGATTATTAAGTATAAAACGTGAGTACAGAATGATTATTGATATGTCATAAATGCAACCTTAAAGCAGGAAGCCTCTCTTTCAATTTTGAATCACATCCATTTAAAAATACGTCATAAATCACAACTTTAAGTGAACTAACTAAGAATTATGGCATAAATGTAACCTTAAAGCAGAGCCATTTAAAAGTACGTCATAAATCACAACTTTCAATTGACTCACTATGAATTATGGGGACGAGCGTAATCTATTATAATCATATAAAAAATAACTTATTTTTATATTAGAGCGTTGATATATACACATTGTGAGGTACACTATTTCTACACTTTTTAAATTAAAAGTTATTTTATTTTATTTTATTTTATTTCAAGTGATCCATTTTTGTATTTTTTTTTCGTTTTTGTCATGTTTTTTTACTGTTATTATTTTGTTGTATGCTCTCTTTATTCTTTTGTTAATTTTTTTTTATATTTTTTTTCATAGTTTTGTTCATCTTCTTGTTTACATTTTTTATCTTTTTTTTTTCATTTTGATGTTCGTTTTCAACTTTATGATATCTTTAAATTAATTGTCCACATTAAATTTGCTCGCATCATAAAGTTTTGTTTTCTTGAAATATCGTATGTTTGAACACCACGCCAAAAATTTTTAAGATCATCGATAAGTGGTTGTAAATAAACATCGATATGAGCCTTGGGATTATGTGGACCGGGAATGAGACAACTAAAAAACATATAGGGTTTAGACATGCACATTTCAAGAGGAAGATTATATGGGGTGACAATTATTGGTCAACAAGAGTAAGGTTTTGTTGATGCTTGAATATATATGGATTAAATCCATTAGAGCATAAACCAAGTCGTATATTATGTGGCTCAACGGCAAATTCAGGATGTAATTGATCAAAATGTTTCCAAGCTTCACCGGAGATGTTGTAGCACACCCGAAGATCTATCATAGTGCCATGTCATTTGTCGTGCAGTTTGCATGGATGCAAACAATCTTTGTAATCTTAGAATTATAGGAAAATCTTTTAAGAGGAATTGGTTTTCTTTTACTTGTTCCAACTTTTGGGTCGTGATATCGTGCATGATGACAAAATTTACATTGTAGTAGTCGTCCATCATTTTTCCCATATTCATTGTCATAAAAAAACATACAACCTTTTACACAACAATCTATCCTCTTAGCCTTCAACCCCAACATTGACACTAACCTCTTATCATCATAATAAATTTTTGGCAAACCCTCTTTTATGGGTGTAGCATCCGACAACATTGTTGTGATAAAATCTGAGCATTGGTTATGAAGATTCCAATTATACTTGCAAGCTAATAGTTTCATACACATTGATAATTTATAATCTACAACCCCTTCAAACAATGGCTTATTAGCCTTGATCCTGCCGGTTGACTTAGCGCAAGAGCGTTGCCTCGTCACAGTCTTCCTCACCAGCTTGTCACCACGTGCCCTCTAAGTCCACACAGCAGATAGCCTCTCTGAGAAAATATGCTCTGTAGGACCGTACTAAAGGCACACAACCTTAGCAGAATGAGCCGTATGAAAAACGTACCTCTCCAAATTCTGTTAAGGTTACCTTTATAGCTAGGTTTCTTCTCTCTCCAGGCCGTTATGCTTTTGGACGCGTGGCTCGCATCCAGCCCTGCACGTGTCGCCATTTGGGCTGGGATAGCAGGTAGCGCCCAGCCCTACACGTGTCGTCATCTGAGCTAGGACAACTTGAGCGTCATTTCTCTATTGCTCCCAACCCTACACGTGTCATCATCTAGGTTGGAGTAACTGGTGACATCCTACCCTACACGTGTCGTCATCTGGATTGGGGCAACTTGAACGTTATTTCTGTGTAGTAACCAGCCGCACAACTAAGTCCTCAACTCAAAGAGTAACCCTGCACGCCATGCGCTGTGAAACACCACCTGACGAGGCGAGTATCGGATGCAACAAAGTGCATCATCTCTGTGATATCGCTCGTCGCAAGTGGCACCCTCCTTATTGCTACGCCATGCATGTTCCAGCTGGGGAAACCTTGCCACCAAAGAATGTCCACTCTGGGAATCTTGTCGCTGATGAGCAAGGTGTTCCCCCCAACCCACTCAACCTTCATGCCCCATGCTGGTGCAACAATCGTCTTACTGAATTTACATGCTTGAAATTACCCTTCTGAGCCTTCAACAGCTTTAACTAAGTTTACTAGGAGATCCGGCGACGTGCTCCTTGTGGCGGTGTGTAAACCACCCGATCTCCTAGCATTCCCCGACGATCTCTGATCATCTGATCTCCTAGCACTCTCATACGACGACTGTGACGTAACTCTGGTGACCGCCGGTTACGCACACTAGAGATCGGAGAACGCCAATTCAGCGATCGACGACTATGCCCACTTCTGAACCATTCATCTTTTCTAGCCTACGTGTTCCACCCGAGCGCGCCCCACCCGAGCGTGTGCAAGACACGTCATCACACCCGATGACCTGGTCGGTACAAGCCTCTACCAATAGACCATAAAATCTCTTAGCTTCTTCATTGGGAGGCTCCTCTCTGTTATTAAAATTAGATGGTTCAAATGTCTCATGTTGTCCAAGAGCATAATACACCATGTCTTGCATTGCTACAAATTGTTTACTTTCATCCACATGTACATCACTACATGAAACATGAACGTGATTGTCATTAACATGTGACACTTGTTCACCATTATCAATCCAAACATAATAATCAGACATGAAACCATTTTTATAGAGGTGAAGCTTGACCATTTCAATTGGAAAAATCTTTGTACGTTGACATTTATTGCATGGACATCTAAGCTTCCTTTCATTCAGATAAAACTGTTGTTGACAAGTTTTAATAACGAACTCTTTAACCCCATTCACAAAACTTTCTTTTAAACTCCCTCTGCCAATATAGCATCTATTGTACATCCAACTACAATTTACATGAAACCATTCCATGTTCTGAAACAACGACAACTAAAGATTGAAGTTGCCACAAAGATGCCTTTAGCCCTTTAATGTATTAAAAAAGAGTATTATAAATTATTTCACGTTTGTATGTAAGCTGAACTAGCAAGTAATGTAACAATAAAGTGTGTTAAATGTTGGCTTGTATCTTGTTCAGGGTTATATCTATGAGCAAAGCATCTCTTAAACCAATATAAAGATATCTCTTAATAATAAAGAGTTTCCTAAATTATTGCATTATACGACAACATCAATTACTTATATAAGTTTTATGCAGGACATCAATCACTTCCTAATCTACTTTTCTCCATTATGATATAAACAAACAATTATCATAAAATACATGTCTATGTAGTATGTAATTTCAGTTGGTACCATTCACAAAACAACAAAAAATAAAGCAAATTTCGGACCCACTTATTCTAGTAAGAGAGGTTCAACATGCCACCAATTAGTGAAAACAATGTAGATCCTAATAAATTGCAAAGGATACGCATATGAGTATACTTATTTAATCTATTTCATAAAGACTTACCTCTTAGAAATCCTTTCAACTGATATGATAAAAATCCTAAACTATTTAAAACCTTCAAAGCAACATCCTGCAATTTTAAAAGTACAGTCAAAATTATAATACAAAAATATTTGTCTGTTTTGAAAATATTTGCTCAAGATAATATCTATTAAGAGAAGTTGAGAAAAAAAAATAGATAAATGATATCCCAACAATCAATAATCAACAACCTAAGAGAATAAGTACTTATCTGCATTACACAAAATATAAAAAAGGAAAATCTCTTTATCAATCAATTGTCAAATTGTAATGTATAATAAATTAATTATAAGAACTTTCCTTATTTCCTTTGAATTATGTGTGAATCAATTCTAGAGGACATCTAAAATTGAAAGAAGAAATAGATTTGAATATTTTCTTTAAAGGCCACCTTTGTGGTTTTATTATAGGTTGGCCTAAAAAGGTTATAGATTTAAATTCCAATATTCTGAGAAAGGCTAATCAGGTCAACTACTTAACAATGATAGGTTATTTCACAATTTGTTTTGCATGATTTGTTTTGATGAACCTAATTCTTTAGTTCAGATGAATTTTTTACGATTTGATGTACATTCTTTAGGGGTGACAATGTGGGCTGGCCCGCCCCGCATAGGCCCGCACCGCACTTGGCCTGCAAAAAGCGGGCCGGGTTGGCCCGCCCCGCATAAAATTTGCGGCCTGATTTTTCTAACCCACCCCGCATAAGGGTTGGCCCGCGGGCCTGCGGGCTAACCCACATAAGAAATATTTATTAAAAAAATATTTTTTTAAATATAAATTTTGATTTTTTATTTATTTAGATGCATTAGGTAAATGGTTTCATAATATTATTTTCATGAAACATGCGTAATAACATGTTATTAAAAATTTTGGAATGTAAAATATGAGACTAGATGAAGAAAATATAGGGGTGTAGAAAAAAAATTATACATTTTAAAGTTATGCGAGCCAACCCGCCCCGCCCGCACTTGGCCCGCGCGGGCTGCGGGTTATGCAGGGCGGGCCTAAGTGGGTCAGCGGGTTGAAATAAGCAACCCGCCCCATGTTTTTTTGCAGCGGGCCGCGGCCCGGCCCGCACGGCCTGTCCCACTTTGCCACCCCTAACATTCTTGTGTTGTGGTCTTTAATTGTAAACCACAAGTTATTATTGTTTACAGAAAATGTAAATAAAAAATCATTAAAATGATTCTAAATTGTGATGATACTTGATTGCTACATTTTTTTTTTGGTTTAGAGAATTTTACATTTTAAAATTACATATCCATTGATCTTTTCAATATAATTTACATAATATAACTATAATTCAAAAAAATAATATTTTTTATTAGGTAAAAATATATATGATAAATTTAATTACAACACTTATTAAAGGGGTATGATAAATTTTGTAAATTAAATTAAAAAGGTGTGATGGTGTTATGAGTGATGAAAAGTGATTGTGTCTTCCACTCTTGCTTTTGAATGGAGTGAGTCACATTTGTTTGCCCTACAATTTTTGTTTCCCTTGGTTATAATTACAAACCCCCTTTTTAAAATTATACCAAAATAATAATTTCATTCCTATGTTTCAAAACTCTAAGAAAATATGGTAATTTGGTTTCACTTGTGTTCTAAATCAAATAATGAATGAAATTAAGCAGCCAAAGGCAAAAGGGTGTGTGACTATTATGTAATCAACATTATTTATTGGTTTAGGGTAGTTAAAATGTGAGCACATGACCAATATTGACTCCAGAGGCTAATATATATATATATATATATATATATATATATATATATATATATATATATATATATATATATATATATATATATATAAATAAAAGAAGTGATCCAATATTATCCTATTCTTCTTGGACTTATTTTAAATTGGTAAAAATATGGCAGAAAAAAAAAACCATGTAAATGCATTTGAAACATGTACTCTAAAATGTTTCAGGTGGTAAAATCAATGCATTAATAACATCAATAATATTATTTTACAAATAACAACAAAACAACCATTAACATCAATAATATTATTTTACTTATTTAAGTAACAATTATCGCAGATCCAACATCTCCAAACTCAATTCAAAATCACATAATTCTCATCCATTTGAATATAAAGAATATATGTTATTTAGCTTAGTTTTTTCTTCTTCAAAACATGTATACGCTTATAATGATTTTATAGCAAATCTGTATAGGAATTTTATACCAAAAAAAATTGTTTGATTTATATCTTTACAAAATTCGTTTTAAGTGATTATTAAAATTTGCTGTATTTAAGAAATTCACTTTTGGATTCTAAATTTTTAAATAGCCATCACAATATTCTAGGAAAAAATAGGGTATATTCAAAATTTACAAAATAAAATTACAAAGATGGAGTTTAGAATTTCCTTATTTTTAGAAGACTTTGGTAAATGGGTTATTGTGCATGAGGTGGCTGAAAATTTGAGAGCAAAACTAGGATTGATCCATTTGGTTTTCTTGTTTTCAAATGTTTACAAACAATAAGACATGGGTCCATGATTGTGCGATGTAAATTTTGTAAATTTCTTCTGTTAGTTAGACCAAAATTAAAGGTAATTAAAGATAATTAATTGAGACTAATATTTTCATTTCTACTCTAACATATCATAAGATTATTTAAATCACATAATGCTAAAACGATTTGGCTGAAAGAGATAATTTTCTTTAACATCATTGTCTTCATTAACATATATCTAGTGTTACAGATATAGTGTTACAGTTTCATTTTCACCCACTTACCTAATGTTCCAGTTTATGAATCTTTACTATATCCAGCCTTGTTTGCTATTAGTTGGTGAAGTTGATCACACAACTACAAACATCAAACATGAAACTCGTGACTTCAGACCCCAAAGAAGGATGACATTCTCTCAGGAACACTTCCTATGTATAGAAAAAAATAAAAGAAATTGTAATGAACTTCTCTAAAAAATAAACTTAGTTCATAAATAAATTAATTTGTAATCTAACCAACAATACTTAACTCTTAGCCTAATCACTACTATCAACATAAATAAATTGTAATATAAACATACTCACATGTTTTTCTGGGCCCAACTTTCATCTTCACCAAAAGTCCAGTTTCAATATCTTCTTTTCTCAACTACACACAAGTAGATTAACATTAATAATTTATATTAGTTATTAATATGAAACTACTCATACGAAGGAAAAAACAATAATATTGAATAAATCCCTATAATATGTGTTGAAGCAGTCTCTGAGGACTTGGTGTAGGGAAATTTGACAAGATGGAGAATTAAGAAACAAACTACAGTGGCTAATCCAACAATTCGCAGATGACACTCTATTTTTATGTGAGGAGTCTCACAGTAATGTGGTAACTATAAAGGCTATTATAAGAGGCTTTGAGCTAGCCTCAGGCTTAAATTCTAAGGATGAATCATGTCAACACATTTTCCTAGAATGTAATTTTGCTCAAAAATTTTGGCTGTTGTGCTTTAAATGGATTGGTATGTCGTTTGTACAACACAATGATCTTCTGATTCACTTTGAGAACTTCTACCTGCCCTAAGTCAGCAACAAGAAAAATCTTCTGTGGAAAGGAGTATGAGCAACTACAGTGAGGTGTATTTTGGAGCAAAGGAATTCTATTGTATTCAAGCAAGGGGTAGTAAATGTGGAAGAGATTTTCCAGATAATCCAACTCAAGTTATGGCTGTGGTTAAAGCATATGGGTCGCTCTTTCAGGAACCCCTTAATCTGTATTAGAAGTTATAAGTAATTGGCTGTTAGTAGGTGTTTCCAAGACAACCTACAAAAGTGGAAGGTTTTGCTGGAGTATTTGATTTCGGTCACAGAGCCTTATGCTTAACTGCAGTATAAGTTGGGTTTTTTTTTGGTTGTTTGCTGCCAAGGGTGGAAAAGGTGTGGTCAGAGGTTGATGTGCTGCTAGCTAAACCATCTAGGAGGTATGGCAGAACCACATTGTAGGCATGCAGAATAAGCCTTGTATAAGGTGGTATAATTTTCTTGCTCTGTACTGGAATGATGTTATGATTTAGAGTAATCTATGCAGAATCAGGGGCAATAAGCCTACAGTTTTTTAAGAACTGGCAACAAGCTTATGTAAGGCTAAAAGTGTCTTTCTGAGATTGGTTCCTTGTTGAAAGGCAAGTTTTTTCTCTGATGCTCTTTTTGATGGAAACCGTCCAGCCTCACACAACCATATAATAAAGATGATGAAGACCTAGAGGTTGTTTATTGATTTAATTGTAAATATGGGTCTAATTGGGCTTTTGTTTATTTTTGTAGGCCCAATCAAGAGGACAACTCTAGGGTGAAGGAATGTACAAACATATCCAAGAAGACCTCCAAGTCATCAAAACATAAACTAGAGCTTTGGCCAGAAGAACACAAGAAGACTGGGTTTCTGCTGACTGGTCAACATTATTTGTGGGCCAAGCTTTAACTTAAATAAATTGTATAAAGTTGTTTAGGATTTCATGGGCCCGGTATTGGGCCTAGTAGCATAAAATAATTGGACCAAATGTTTGGGACAAGTAGTATAGGTTTTTGGGCTTGTATTTGGCTAAGTAGTATAGATTTCCTCCAAGACTCATAGTCCTAGAAGGACAAAAAAGATCCATGTGCAAAAGTTCAAGGGGTTTTGAAGTTGAAACACAATTTTTCAAATTAAAAGATTTTCTAGTTTGTTTCCCCCTTTGACATGCTTCACACACATGTTCTTTTTCGAATTTGAGTTTGGGTAAGCCATAGACAAGTTCATTTGATACAAGCTTATTTAAATGATTTATAAGAATATGAGCAAACCTTCTATGCCAAAGCCATGATTCCTCATGCTTTGATATAAGATAACTTATTGAAGAATGACTAGATATATCAAGCAGATAAATGTTGTTAGATCTCTTACCAATGAGAAGAACATCCTTTGAATTAGGTAAGCGAATCTCACATGAATTGGTACTAAAGGTTACTTGATAACCTCTATCACATAGCTGACTGATGCTGAGCAAGTTGTGCTTCAAGTCTTCAACATAGAGCACATCATGAATAAGAAAACTACTTTCATTACCTATTGTACCTTTGCCAAGGATTTTTCCCTTGTTGTTGTCACCGTAGGTTACATGTCCATCTTGTTTGAGAGAGATGCTGATGAACCTGGATGCATCACCTGTCATATGTTTTGAACAACTACTATCTAGATACCATAGGTGTTGTTTTCTCTCCAAACAACCCTACAAAAGAAACAAAATCAAGTTGCTAGATTTGGTCCCCTTGTGAATTTGAGTCCATAGGTGTTAATGTGTTTCCAAGAATCATTAGGTTCCTTAGGAACCCATTTCAGAATACCCTTAGGAACATAAAACTTTCTGATTCTGCAAAACCTAACAGAGTGTCCCTTTTTCATGTAATAGAAACAACAAACAACCGGTTGTTTCAATTTTTTAACCGATTTTTTTTAGTGAAAGTTGAAAAAGGTTTTGTTCACCCACTTTGTTTGCTTTGGGGGTTAAAACCCAAGATTTTCCAAATACACATGTTTGGGATGCCAACACATTTAAAAAATTTGATTTTCCTTTCTAAATGATATCAATAGTTTTCACAAGATATAAGACTTTCTCTTGAAGAGACTCACAGTTTTTGCAAAAAATTGAATCACATTTGCAAGAGGATTTTTCATACACTAGTTCAGAATTTTCTAAATCAGTTTTTGATTGATTCAAGTCTTTTTCCAAAACTGTGATTTTCATTTTCAACTTCTTGTTTTCACATTTCAATAGATTATTTGAAAAAGTTAATCTCTTAGCTTCTTCATGAATTTCTTGGAAAGCATCAAGCAATTGAAAATAAATTTCACACTTATTAGAAGAGGCTGCGCTTACTTGACTCGATTCTGATTCCCCCTTGGTCATTAAGCAAACTTCTAACTTGTTTTTAGAAGATATTGAGCCAACAGATGATTCTTCTTCATCCATCAAGCCACTCCTTGGATTTTTGTGCCATTCCTCATGTGTGTCCCACATTCCCTTAGCCGAAGTGCACTATGAAATCTTGAGCAATTCATCAGAGTCTAGAGCAGACACAATAATATGTTGTGCCATACGATCAAGATATTCTTTAGAGGATTCACTAATTCCAGGCATATGCACACATGTATTATTTGAAATAACATTCCAAATATTCTTATCTAAGGATTGAATAAAGAACTTCATTCTTATGCACCAAATAGGATAGTTTTGACCATAGAACAAAGGTGGTTGTTCAAAGAGGCACCTTCCCCAAAAAAACTTTTATTAGTCATCAAAAGATTTTCAAAAAACAGAAATCAAAACTTGAGTAACTTTCAAGAACCTTGCTCTTATACCAATTGTTAGGATCGATGGCTAGAATAAGAGAGCGGGGTGAATTGTTTTTGAAAGCTGTTCACAAATACTTTGCTTAGAATGAAACTTTAACAATCAACTCAGAAAAGAAATTCAGAAAGCTAATCAAAATACCAAACAGAAACAAATATCAGAATTGTAATCGGTTAAAATAACGATTCAACTGGTTGTTTATGATAACGGAAAATATCAAACAATTATGGAGATAAGAGATAGAGAGAATTACACACAAGGTTTATACTGGTTCACTCTATCCAAGAGCTACATCCAGTCCTCAGTCAAACCACTAAGTATTTCACTATACAACCAATCACAAATTACACATATACCACACAAAAAGGTGACTTTGAATCCCACAAAGCCTACTCACCCTCTTTGCACATAGCCAACACCTCAAGTCATAATCACACTGACTTTATAGGATTTTACAACAGTTTTACATAGAGTAATATGAACAATTACAATAACCTAAACAGGATTAGAAAACACCTGAAATCACAGTACACCAAAAACCCTATTGATCAGTTCTTTGAATCAAAGCAAAGCTCAAAAGCAATCTTGCTAAAACTTGGTAAAACACCTTTTCACAAACAGCTCGTAATCTCTCAAATCAATCACAAATCAGAGTATCCAACTTTTCTGTTTCATCAATCTTTTTACGTTTGAAAGAAGACTAGTTTTATAAACCTTGAGAAGTTACCGTTGAAGACATATTTGAACAAACAAATCAGTTAAAACAGGTTTTCAAAAAACTGTTATGAAAACATACATTTAATCGGTTAAAACCACAATTTAACCGGTTGAATGATTTTGAAAGTTATACAACTGATTCAAAAAATAGTTTCAAAACACCTTTCCCAGCTAAGTGACAAACAACCGATTATCTCGAAAGTTTAATCGGTTGTTTTTCCCTTTGCATGGAAAAACACTTTAATCTTTAAAATAGATTGAAACAAGCTTTGTTTCATAATCAAGACTGATCTTACAAAGATTCTAAACCCCATAATAAAACCTAAACCTAAAACATCACACAACTTCAGGCTTCATGAGGATTTGATACATCAAAGCTTCCCATCTTCAACAGGTTTTGGTATTGGACCAAACCTTTTTAGGTCGGAACCGTGGAGAGTGAAAACCAGTCCATGGTTTTTTGGGTCGAGCCTCTGCTCGACACCATGGTGGGTGAAAACCCTACCATGGTTTTGGTATTGGACCGAACCTTTTAGGTCGGCAACACCATAGAAGGTGAAAACCAGTCCATGGTTTTTTGGGCCGAGCCTCTGCTCGACACCATGGTGGGTGAAAACCCTACCATTGTTTTGCTATTGGACCGAACCTTTTAGGTCGGCACCATGGAGGGTGAAAACCAGTCCAAGGTTTTTTGGGTCGAGCCTCTGCTTGACACCATGGTGGGTGAAAACCCTACCATGGTTTTGGTATTAGACCGAACCTTTTAGGTCGACACCATGGAGGGTGAAAACCAGTCCATGGTTTTTTGGGCTGAGCCTCTGCTTGACACCATGGTGGGTCAAAACCCTATCATGGTTTTGGTATTGGACCGAACCTCTTAGGTCGGCACCATGGAGGGTGAAAACCAGTCCAAGGTTTTTTGGGCCGAGCCTCTGCTCGACACCATGGTGGGTGAAATCTTACCATGGTTTTGGTACGATCGCCCTCCTTAACATAACACATATTAGAATAATACTTCTCCTTTATTTCGTAACAAAAATAACACCATATTTAGTTTCTGAGAAATGTATGCAAAGGAAATTAAAATGAAAAGAAAAAACTTCAGATGAAACACAACTAATTGTAATAAAATCGTAAATTGGCTACATTCCATGTCCTTGGCACCCCTCCTCCATCCAGAGTCTCTAGTCCATACGTTCCTTTCCTTACTACTTCACGAACTCTGTAAGGCCCGATCCAAGTTGATGCTAACTTGTTATCCTTTTCTGTATCTTCTGATTTCCTCAAGACAAGATCTCCTTCCCTGAACTCCCTTGCATGTACCTTACTTAAATGTTTGGTCTCTATGCTTCTCTTCCTCGCGGCCTCCCCCAGCTTGGCTTTGCTCCTCAACTCATCAATGGTGTCTAATTGAAAAAGTCGTCCCTCCTCCGATTCTATTTCAGAAAAGTGATCAGTCCTACTAGATGGTACTTCCAACTCAATGGGTAGCACAACATCTCCACCATAAACCAAACTGAACGGGGTTTCATTCGTTATGGATTGCACCGTCATGTGAAACGACCAAATTACCTCAGACAAAATTTCCACCCACCTGGCTTTCGCTGCTTTTTCAAGCTTTTGATACCTCACCTCTGCCCCTTGGAGAATCCAACTAATAAAATAGATCGATCTCTGCTCCTTCTCTTTTTCCTTTGGGATGAAACGTGATAACGACGTCATCCTTCCTTCCAACTGTTGTACCTCTTTGACAGATGTCAGACTTCTCATGCTAAGAATTGCTTCACATTTCTCCAGGTTCATCTCAATTCCCCATTGAGTCAAAATAAATCCCAAAAACTTTCCCGCCTTCACCCCAAACACACATTTTTCTGGATTCAATTTCAACTTATACTTGCCTAGTGTTCGGAAGAACTCCTTCAAATCTTGCACATGATTGTTGGCCTTAATGGATTTAACTACCATATCATCGACAAAAGCTTCCACATTCCTTCATATCATATCACCCAAAATCCGATCCATTAATCGTCGATAAGTTGCTCTGCATTTTTTAATCCAAAAGGCATTACTGTGTAACAAAAATTCGATGAAGCTCCTCTGAAAGCCGTCTTTTCTATATCCTTAGGATGCATTCGAATCTTATTATATCTCGAATACACATCCATAAAACTAAGCAATTCACAACCAGCAACCCCATCAACCAACCTATCAATGGTAGGTAACAAGTAGGCATCTTTGGGACATGCCTTATTGAAGTTCATGAAATCTGTACACATCCTCCACTTGCCATCACTCTTATGGACCAGAACCACATTAGCTATCCAGGTAGGGTATTATATTTCCCTAATATAACCCACACTTCTTAACTTTTCCACCTCTTGATTCACTATTTGTTGTCTTTCCTCACTGAATTTCCTTTTTTTTTGAACCACCGATTTCACGTTTGGGTTTACCAACAATCGATGACATATGAAATCTTGATCTATTCTTCGCATGTCCTGCACCGACCATGCAAAGGCTCCCACATTTTCTTTCAAACAATATATCAACTTTCTTTCCCTGTTAACATCCATCTGACTACTAATCCTCACCAACCTACCCTCTGCTAACTCAATAGATTTAGTTTCCTCCACCGGCTGCGACCTTTCTCCCTCATAGTCCACCCTTGGATCTAACTCCACCTCCTCACCACTTCGCTCAACCCTTTCTAACTGCCAACATCTCTTTTTATTTTTTAAACTACCCTCGTAACACTTTCTTGCAGATCTCTGATATACTTTAATTACTCTCACTCTTCCTCCTTCAATCGGATATTTTACCTTCATATGTACTGGCGACACTACTGCTCTCCTAACTTATTTATGGTTGGTCTTCCTAACAAAATATTATATGACGAAGGGGTATTGACTACCATGTACCTGATACTGATTATTTTGATCTCACTGTCATCCCCAAAAGTTGTCCGAGCCTCCACATAGCCTCACACTTGCACTGGGTCGCTTGAAAAGCCAACCAACACACCTTCATATGATTCAAGGTCATCCATCGATCCTCCTATTGCCACAAAAGCGTTCCAAAAGAGTACATCTGTCGAGGAACCCTGATCCACCAACACCCTATGAATACACCGACTCCTCATAACTATGGATATCACCACCGGGTCATTATCATGAGGAAAGACATCCTCCATATCTTCCCTTGTAAAACTTAGAGTCGACGAAGGATCCATCTTCACTGCTAATTGCATTACCGATTTTGCATAACGCCTTCTTACTGCACCAGAAACTCCTCCTCCCGAAAATCCTCTAGCAATTGTATTTAAGTCTCCCATCACAGGTTTCTCATGACCAAACCCCCCTTGGATAATCCCCTTCCTCTTCCTCCATCGACTTCTTTGCCTCATCAAACCTTTCTGTCTCCTCCTCGTCTGTCTTGGCTTTAAAAATTTGTATCAGTCCCTTTTTTACTAGCTCTTCTATTTTCCTTGTCAACGTATAACACCGTTTTGTGTCATGTCCCTGTGTCTTATGGAAACAACACCACGCCTTCAAATTTCTTCCATAATTTTATTAGTTCTTTCCGGAAAATGTAATAGTTTGTCCGTATTAACATCTTTAACGATGTCCTTCTGGGATACCACCAGCTTCGGCGGAAACCAATCAAACCTTTCCTCCCTCCTTTCTCCATACCTTTCCTCCCTCCTTTCACCATTTTGTCTCCTCATCGTTTCCATCATCTCCATCAACGTTCGCGTATTCTCGTTTGGGGATCCTCCATTGAAGACCCCATTTGCCTCTTCCCCCGCCATTGCTCTCCTTGTCCCTCTCATTCTAAGCATGTATTTTGATCTTGTGGTGCAGGGATAGATTTGCCTGCCCCATGGTGGCGCCAAAATGTTCTAGACAGGCCAATAGGCGACCTAAACCCAGAACATTCAAGGTAGTTAAGAACAAGTGTGCTCTTAACCTAAATAGAGATTTGTTTATTTGTGAGGTTTTACCTAGTATATATGGAGTCAGTCTTAACCCCGTATCTACCGTTATGATTCTCTATTTACTGCCTAATTAATGCTAATTAATCTAAATCCCCTGTTCCACGCTATTTCCATTGTATTATTCATGTAGATTGGATTCCTGCTGATGATGGATCAACCCAGGCTCATAACCCAACGGAATGTTTGAAAAATATTTTGACATGTAATAAAAGAAATAATAAAGACATTTATTTAATACAAACTATGTTAAAATCGATTAGGCAGTTTGAAACATGAGTTAAAAATCAATAGGTGAGTTAAAAAATAGTGCATAATTTGTTAGTCATTTAAAAACATGTGATTCATAATTTATGGGTAACTTAAAAAATAGACATAATTAATTATCAGTGAAAAACGAAATTTGATAAGAGTAATTGTGTAATGTCTAAGTTGTGTGAACAGGTACATTCCTTCCCTTCTAAATCTTCGCTTAATTAAGGCTTCGTTTGGATCCAGGGGTGCCACTGTTGGCGACGACGGAAGTCACAACAGCACCCCGTTTGGATCCATGCATGCTAGCGGGCGAGTGTGGAAGGAAAGACCAATTTGAGTGAAATGTTGATCTGCGCAAAGATGAAGAGAAAGTTGCACTGTAGAGTGGGAGTGCCAAGTCATCCCAAGCAAGTTACAACGTTGCCCTTGCTTTTGCTGGAATGAAGAGAAATAGTGCCCCTGCGCCCTCTGCATGCATGCCACATGAAGCCATGAGATTCCTGACTTAGCTCAGGAATCGTTTGACTCTCTGTGAATCTGTGAAAGGAGAGTGAATGCAGTGGGTGAGTGGGTGAGGTAGGTGGGCGTGAAGCTGGCTATATAAGAGCATGAATTCCTTCCTCCATTCACAGAAAACCGAAGATACGAGCCATAGAGAGTGCATTGTAGTGTGGTTGGAGAGATTCCTATAAGCCATCTTCGTTTCTGTTAGGATACCTTGTTCATCTCACGTCCTGGGGTTGTTGTTGTGATTCATCTGGATTAATCTAGTTCATCTGGGTTCGTTCTGAGGTTAGAGCTTTTTCTCTGCAATGGTGCATAATCGATTATGCCTCAATTTGAACCAGTAAGATAATCGATTATGAGGCAGATAATCGATTTTTCAAAGAACATAATCGATTATCTGTAAAAATTTACAGGCATAATCGATTATGTGAAGTGTTGAAAAATGGCCATAATCGATTATTGTGTGCCATAATCGATTATGCTTTATTTTTGCCTACGAAGATAATCGATTATGCCTGGATAATCGATTATCCTTTCTGTATAACTGAGAGCATAATCGATTATGTTCTATATTTTTCTGAATTCTATGTTTCTTAATTATTTTTTATGTGATTTTCAGGCACTGTTCTTCATCCAAAGTTATCCTTGTGCTGCTATTGTTGCTTATCTTCAGGTTTTTAATTTTTTTTATGTAAAGTTAATTTTTTTATTTCTGTTTTATATTTATGATTGGATGATTATGGTTTTGTAATATAATTTGTTTCTGAATATAAATGTATTTAAAATGAATATTTTTACAAGTGGAAATAGAAATTTTTAATTTGTAGGGTTTTTAAAAAGTAATTGATATTTTATAAGTGCTATTTTTAATTGATATTTTAATTATAAATGTAGAAAGTAATTATTTATTTCAAAATGAATTGTTTATTAAACAGATTTAAAAAAAATTATTTTGACAGAATGGAATTAAAAATTTTAAAAATATTTTGATAGGGTTTTCATTTTTAGATTAAACATAATTTATTAATGTTATAATAAAAAACATTATAAAAATGTTGTATTAATTAAAAGTAACAGTAAAAGTTTAAAGTAGAAATATCATTTTGAGTTATTTTTTTTAATTTGTATTTCACATAAATTATTGGTGTTAGAATTAAATGTTAAAAAAAATGTTATAGTAATTTAAAAAGTCAGAAAAATTTATTTTAGGATTGATAATAAATTATTACAAAGATAAATAAGTTTACATAATCCAAATAATTGATATTTTAATTATAAATGTAGAAAGTAATTATTTATTTCAAAATGAATTGTTTATTAAACAGATTTAAAAAAATTTATTTTGACAGAATGGAATTAAAAAATTTAAAAATATTTTGATAGGGTTTTTATTTTTGTAGATTAAACATAATTTAGTAATGTTATAGTAAAAAACATTATAAAAATGTTGTATTAATTAAAAATAACAGTAAAAGTTTAAAATAGAAATATCATTTTGAGTTATTTTTTTTTTAATTTGTATTTTACATAAATTATTGGTGTTAGAATTAAATGTTAAAAAAAATGTTATAGTAATTTAAAAAGTTAGAAAAAGTTTATTTTAGGATTGATAATAAATTATTACAAAGATAAATAAGTTTACAGAATCCAAATAATTGATATTTTAATTATAAATGTAGAAAGTAATTATTTATTTCAAAATGAATTGTTTATTAAACAGATTTAAAAAAATATATTTTGACAGAATGGAATTATAAATTTTAAAACTATTTTGATAGGTTTTCATTATAGATGGCATCATCATCCCACAAACGTAACAGAACCCGTAAGGGTAAATCTCCAGCAGAAGATGTTGACGTTCCTCCTCCACCAACGAGGATTCCAGAAGTTCTTGATTATTCAAGATACTTCAGTACCAGGCGTCAAATGGTGGTTTTTGAAAAGAATTTTCACGCAAGAACAGTATTACCACCAAAAGTGATGAATACTCCATTTTTTGCTGGTCTAGGATTTGAATTCCAAAATCTTCTCAATTGGCAAGGTTTACAACCTTTCCTTGGAATTAATCTTCCATATTATGAGGATTTGTAAGGGTTTTTTTATACAAATGCAAAATTCACACCTGCTGGTCACCTTGCCATTGAGATTTGCGGAAAAATGATACGCATCAAAGAAGTGGATTGGATGACCATTACTCATCTACAGTATGACGGTCTTAAGTTAACCCCCGGAACGATGAAAATCTGAAAAATGTCGGTAGTCTGAAGATGAATGACCGACTGTTGCATTACACATGGGTGCATATCTTGTGCCCTCGAGGAAGCAACTATGCATAGAAGATATTTTCATGATGTGGTTAATTAAGAATAATGTACGCATTAATTGACCTCATTACATAATGCAACAGATCATCAAATGTCGGGATAACAAGATGTCTCTCCCATATGCAAATTTGATAACGAGGATCTTGCAGGTGTATGGCTTTGACTTGTCCAATGAACAAGCAACAATGCTAGGCTGGAATCATTACTTTGGCAAAAAAAGTATGACAAAATTAAATATATTCCAAGTCAATGGCATATGGCAACTTGGTAGACCACAACATGCAAACGAAGAAGATGATGAAGAGGATGAATTGCCACCACAAGATGATGAAGGTGGTCAACCTGAGGAGGAAAACCCCACTCAAAGGGAATTGTTAAATCAAATTTTGTCCAGCATGGAAAAGATGAATACCCGAATGGACAGAATGGAGGTTACTCTGGCTGACATTCGACGTCATCAAGGCCATTGAGTGTGTTATTATTATGTTATTGTCATTGTTATTTTTATTTCTAAGTTTCATGTTGAACATTGAAGAATTGTGTTTGTTATTTTTGACGTTGACATTGTTATTGTTAAGGTTTTATGCTACTTTTCATGCTACTTATTTACATAATCATATTGTTTTTAATTATATTTGTATATATATAACATAACATAATTTATAAAATCATTTATAATATTAAAATTATGTAAATAAATTAACTTAAATAAAAAATAATTCTTAATTAATAAAATGTTAAATAATATAATTATACTTTAATTTTAAATTATAATTAACTAAAATATGAAATAGGATTAATCATTATTTATTCTTTTTTTATATAAAGGGTAAAATTGTAATCTTACAAATTTTACTATTCAAAATATATTAAAATACTCTCACAACTATCACACCATTCACAATTTCCAATAAACTTTCTTCACACATTCACTCTAACATACTCCAATCCAAACAACCTCAACTTTCTTCACACTTCCACTCCCACTCACCCTCAACTTTCCACTCCCCCACACCCTCTAATCCAAACACACCCTAAGGGCCTGTTTGCTTCCACATGAGTACTATTCACGAAGACGGAAATGAGAAGCATCTTCTTGTTTGTTTCCAGTGATGCATGAAGGAGAGGAGAAGTGGAAATGGAAAGTTGAAGGGTTTTTGGTTCTTCTCACTCATGAAGAGAAAGTTGAAGGGAAGAGGAGAAAGTTAAATAGATTTATCTAAATTACGTTTTTACCCTTAATATATATAATAAAAAATAATTAAAATCATTTAACTTTTCTAATATTTTTAAATAAACTGTACATACCAAATAAATAATAATAATAATGTAAAGTCTTACTAATACTAATAATATAAATATTAAAATAATAATAATATTTAATATTAATTTATAAAATAATAATAATAAATGCAAATCAAATAATTTTAATAAAGAACAATAACAATAATAATATT
This sequence comes from Phaseolus vulgaris, assembly GCF_051622355.1. Taxonomy (NCBI): domain Eukaryota; kingdom Viridiplantae; phylum Streptophyta; class Magnoliopsida; order Fabales; family Fabaceae; genus Phaseolus; species Phaseolus vulgaris. The sequence continues at coordinate 42,805,839 of NC_143504.1, forward strand.
AATTATTTTTATTTTTATTTTATTTTATTTATATTAAATATTAATAATTTTATTAATAATATATATATATATATATATAATTATTTATAAAAATAAATTTATATAATAATAAATAATATTAATCATCTAAAATACTTAATTAATTTTTTATATATTTCTATATATATAACATAACATAATTTAAAAATTCACATATAATATTAAAATTATTTAAATAAATTAACTTAAATAAAAAATAAATTTTAATTAATAAAATTATACTTTAATTTTAAATTATAATTAACTAAAATATAAAATAGGATTAATCATTATTTATTCTTTTTTATATACAAGGGTAAAATTGTAATCTTACAAACTTTACTATTCAAAATAATTTATAATACTCTTACAATTATCACATCACTCACAAATTTCAATAAACTTTCCTCACACATCCACTCTAACATACCCCAATCCAAACAACCTCAACTTTCTTCACATTTTCTTCACACTTCCACTCCCACTCACCCTCAACTTTCCACTCCCCCACACCCTCTAATCCAAACACACCCTAAGAGATGCGCTGATATTCCTTCTATGCATTTTTGTGTCTTCATGTGCTCACAAATCACTTAATACAAATACAAATAGATCACGATCTTATATTCTTGCATCCATAGGCGAATGGAAGAATGGATAAAAACATAGAGTTAATATTAAAGATTATATAGATTAAAATACTTGAGTTATTTTTTACTACAGAAATCATAGACAAAGATTTCTAGTTCTTTTTCTTGATCAATAAAATATTATATATTTATTTTAAGTTAAAAAATAGATGTGAAAATGATAATTTTATATACTCTGAAAGGGCGAAATTTTAAAATTTTTATTTTACAGGCATCAAAATATATTTTTATTTTATTTTATATGGATTAAAAGTATTTATAAGTTTTAGTGGATGAAAACAAAATAAAATATCAAAACTTGTTTATTTTAGAGATCAAAACCTTATTTAAGATTATAAAAAATTGAGTTATCTCTAATAGAGATCATTTTACACACTATTCTCTATTTTTTAAAATTAAATTCTATTTTCTTTTTAAAAAAAGTTATAAAAATATATTTGTCTCTCACAGACTTGTTATTGCCTTTTTCTGTTTTGGGGTTGGATTGGAGGAATTGTGATTATGAGATATCTGAATTGGTTGCATTGCAGGGTGGACAATGAAAGGTTCTACATTTATGCTCTCACAACTGGGTTTATGTTGTTGTCTTATACACAAGAACAAAATTACGAAGGTGTTATCTTCTTCTCGTAGCACAAAGTGAAAATGTATGGATGAAACGAACATAGGAAAGGGGTGGGTGTGATTGATTTGTACCCGTTTCTTTGGAATTTGTTTTGTACTTTGTTACCTGCTAAATCTGATTCATTATCATTCCGTCTCATGGTTAGTTAAATTCAGCACCATTTCATAGTTTAATTGTAGATTCAAAATTCAAATGTCTGACACAGTCTTCTTTCCCCATGAAATCCTTTTGGAAATCCTTCGCAGACTTCCGCCACAGACCCTTCTCAGATTCACCACCGTCTGCAAGTCATGGCGCTCTCTCATCACCCACCCATCCTTCATCTCTCTCCACTACCGTCACTCCCCCTCCTTTCTCCTCCTTCAGTTCAGCAACCGCTTCGTTCTCCCCCACCGCCACCCCTCCACCACCCTCTGTCTCCCCTCCTTTCCCCACCTCGATTTCCCCGTCGTTTCCTTCTGCAACGGCCTTGTTTGCGTCGCCTACGGTGACCAATGCCAAACTGTCATCGTCTGCAACCCGTGTATTCGACGATTTGTCACCCTCCCTGCACCCCTCGAGTACCCTTGCTACTACACTTCTAACGTTGTCTTAGGCTTTGATCCCAGTAAATGTGATTACAAGGTGGTCAGAATTTCTTGCATGGTGGATGATGAAAGGTTTGGCCTTTCTGCTCCTGATGTTGAGGTTTGCTCTCTTGCAACTGGGTCTTGGAGGACCCTTGATCATGGCATTGCTCCTATCTGTTACCTTGCTGGAGATTCTCCCCATGGATTTCACGATGGGCTTGTTCACTGGGTTGCCAAACGCTGCGTGGCTGGTGGTTGGTACAATTTTGTTTTGTCCTTTCACTTTGAGGGTGAGATGTTTCGTGAGGTTATGCTGCCAGAGAGCTTGTCTGGCGCCTCTACGGATGCAGTTATGATCAAGGTTGTCGGAGGTGGCAATGGGAAGACTCTTAATGTGTACCACGTGGGTGGGGGTTCTCCATGCTCTTGTGACATTTGGGTGATGAAAGAATATGGTGAGGTGGAGTCTTGGAACAAAGTATTTTCTTTTGTTATGAGCGGATTTTGTTTGGAAGCACCGTCTTTAGGGATGATGCTCAGTGACGTGGAAATTCCACCGATGGAATTGTGTGTTACGTGTAGTGGAGAGGTGTTGCTGCTCGTGGATGTGGCGGGAAGGAGATGCCTGTATTCGCTGGACATAGAGATGAAAAGTTTTACGGACCTTCAAATTGAAGTAGACACCGAGTTTGTGTATTCTGGTTATTATGCTGAGAGCTTACTTTTATTGAACATAGCAAGTGGCGTGGTGTCTTATTGAAGAGGTAATGACATTCCAATCCGATACTTATGTGTTATTTTTTACTTATCATGTCTCTGTGTGTTATCTTCACATTTTGTTGCTTTCTCAATGGGAGTTAAACCATTCCAAGTACAAGGAGTGTAAACCAAGTCTTTATCTTTGTTTCTTGTTTGTAGATTCCAAGTAATCACTGTACCAACGGTTTTCTGCTAATAGAATAGCTATTGGATATGTTCTGCTTGCTTTAAATTCTAAAAGAATTTTGTCTGTAAACTATTAGAGATGTTACCAAATTCATCATCATAGTGTTTGACCAAATTCTGTCAGGTTGTTGTTGAGTAACATGACATTGTGTACCCAAACTCTATTCTAATTGTAGTCTTGAATGGCTTGCAGTTTTGTTATGTTTCTCATTACAATGAAAATCAAAATTGTGAAAGATTAAGGAATAACTAGGGAGTAAAATCTGATGGCAATTATGAAACATTGTTCAGGGGAATTTTGTCAGTTATCTATCCGAAGTCCCTGACCACTAAGTAAAAATCTTGTGCATCTTTTTCAAGTTTGAAATTTCGCTTTCAGGGAATGTGAAACATGTTTTTATGTCTGTATATCTGGTTATTTAAGGACAAGGAGGGTTCTTTAAGTAAATATGGAAGTGTTTTGGTAGTCAAGGGACTGTTCCTAGCTAATCGGGTTGGTGGACGGTGTCTTGGGGCAACATGATGATTTGGTGCTGAATGAGTTTTAGTGCCAAATACTTGATTTTTTTCTTTCTAAAGTGATTGAGGGATGACTGGTAAATTCAGGGTGCTTGTATTTTGCAGTTAGTTAAGACCAGTAAAGACTGGCCTATTATGGTGATACATTGTTGACATTTATCGGCTAATTACTAAAGTATGATAAATTTTTTGTATATTATTTAGCGCATAAATAGTGTTTTTTGAAATAATACATTATATTGGTTGGCTAAAATGGCTAATGGGATGTATGATAGAGTGTAGGAAAATGTGTGGTTGACACCGAATAAGTACGAAGGCGTTTCTAATGTTGTGTTTGGATTGAGGTGAAGATTTGTGAAGTTGTTTGGATTCAGGAATGATAAAGTGGATTAAAGATGATGTATGAGATTTGTGAGGTTGTTTAGATTGAGAAATAATATAGTGAATTTGTGAGGATGATTTATTAAAATTTGTGAGTGATGTAATAGGTAGGAAAAATTTAGAAATTATTTTAAAGTTGTAAAATGTAAGTTTACAAAAATGTTTTAATAATAGGTTTGAGTTAATTATTATTTTTTAATATATAATATTCATAATTACTCTTATTTTATAATAAAAAATAATTTTGTGTTAAATTCAAATAAATTTATTAAATATATTAAAATTTATGAAAATAATATTTATTATTATATATTTATTATTTTATATAACTAATGATCATTATTCAGTCTTTAATTGAACAATTAAGATTAATTGATTAAGATATGATGTGTTATAATATTACATTAGATACCATAAATTACCAATAATCTGGTTAGAGACATCATCTTACACTTAGTATATTTGTTTAGTTAGTGTAATTCATTGATCTGCTAGTACTGAGTAATATTTTCATGCCACATGCTAGTTAAATAATATTTAGGTTGAGAGAAGTGATGGAGGAGTTTACAATGGACATCATTATGGAAATATGACAGATAAAGAAATCTATATTAATGCCTAGGAAGCAGCCACCTCCTTGTAGCCGATGAAAACTTGTATATAAACAAATAAGCAACATAATTACAAGTGAAAATTCACCATGGCATTTGCATATTTGGAGTTAATAGATAAACTAAGAAATTAAACGTAGTAAAAAATGTATAAAAACTTTTATAGTTGTAACAACTACTTTACAAAGTTATAATCTTTTTAATTAGTTAATGACCATGTATAAAAATTAGTATATATATATATATTGTTGGAGATCCCACATCGACTAGAGATTAGAGTCTTTCATTGTATATAAGTGGGTGCAACCCTCACCCCATTTAGCCGATTTTATGGGGTTGAGTTAGGCTTAAAGTCCACTTCTTAACATGGTATCAAAGTCATTTCGAGCCTATCCTAGCGAGTATTTGTTGGGCTTATCAGGCCACTCGCTATCGGGTCGCTATCAGACCACCCATAATATATTGTCCCACGCACGAGTTGGCAGTCTCGGCGTGAGGGGTGTGTTGGAGATCCCACATCGACTAGAGATTAGAGTCTTTCATTGTATATAAGTGGGTGCAACCCTCACCCCATTTAGCCGATTTTATGGGGTTGAGTTAGGCTTAAAGTCCACTTCGTAATATATATTAACATACTGATAACTATAAACCAGAAGAAATAGATTAGTGAATCTTATTCTCAGCATGTAACTTTTTTGGTCTCGTGTTAATGACACAAGTTATTGTCTAATTCAAAGCACCATTTTTGTTCTCAGAGAATTCTAAATGCATTGACTTCTCTAAATTCAACTAGTAAGGATCTGAGTGCAGGACTTGCAAGGCCAACTACTTCTAGACTAGAAGTTCTAGTTTTGTCAATGAGATGGGTATCTTAGGATATTATGGATCAGATTTACTTTTCTCATTAGTATAAATTGTAATAATTATCTAAGTTAATTAATATTTTTCTATGTTTATTTAAATGTTTTTAATCAAATTTTCTTTATATATATATTATAAATAATCTAGATAATTAATTTTCTAAGATGTGTTTTGTAAGTTCTTTTTGGGAGGAGAAGCGGTTGTGTTGAGTTAAGACTGCCTCAAGCCATGTATCTAAAAAATGTAAAAACTAAAATGTTTTTCTTACATAGGTCATTACTTATTGAGACTAACTACATTCATACTCAGATTAGAGAATTTGACCTTGGTGTCCTCCACTCAATTCACTTTACACGCACCTCGTGCATCACCCCATCTAAGAACATTAAGCTCAAAATTTCAAAAATTAGTGTAGTGTGCAAAAAGTTAGTAGTAAGTCACCACTTATTTCTACACAAATTATCATTGACTAAATGCATTCACACCTTGGTGTCCTCCAGTGAGGTCACTTTACACACACCTCATGCACCACCACACCACAAAACAACAATAAACTCAAAATTTTGAAAATTTGTTGAATGTGCAAAAAGTTCGTAACTTTGTATTAAAGCTTTCATGTTAAGCCTCACTTTGTAACTTGACATCTCAGATAGGCTGACACCTCAAGTAACAACAATCATCTATCATCACATAAAAAACTATTATTGAAAAAAAGAAAAAAAAGGAAGAAAATACAAAAGAAAAACTATGACGGGACTAAACCAAAACTCATACGTTAACAAAAAGGGTACATAGGTACATTATACCTATTCATAAATAATTCTAAGCACAGATTAAATAGAAGCCTATTACACCAATGAAATGATTCTTTATGAATAAATCTTAAATTAGCCAACTTATCCGCACACACATTCCCTTCACGAGAGATATGAGTAATCCTAAACCTGATTTCCCCCCAGTAATTAAGACAGGTATTCCATCGATTACGAAGTATCCACGAAACATTAGTCTAACAGTAAACGCAACACAAACCAAGACATAATCACATTCAAGTCATACATTAGTAAACCTCATCTTTTAAGTTTTCTCCATAGCATATATAACTCCATAAAACTCAACAACCATAGCAGTCTGAACTTCAAGAAACACAGAGAAAACACAAATAAAATCCCCACACTCCCACGGAAAATACCTCCACAAGTAGCAAGACCAGGATATCCTCTAGCAGTCCCATCAATGTTAATTTTAACCCAGTCTGGTGAAGGGAACTCCCATCTAACAGGAGGAGGACGAAGAACTTTACCAGTACGAGTATTAATACTAAAACCTCAACATAAACCTTCTCAAAAAACAACTCCTGATGAACGAGAACAGGGGAAGGTCACGGTTCCTAAACAACGTAAAAAGTATAGGAAGAATGATCCACAGCTGAAGCTCGTGGAAGGCCCTATTGATAATTTGACAACTGATGCTCCTAGCGAGGCTAATGCAGGGTCACTCTTGGGTCACCTTGCTTCTGATATAACAAATGGAGAAGAGGATGATTTTAAAAATATAGCTCCTCTCGAGGATGCATCAAATCATGATAGAAAACCAGGGAGACCACCTAAGGGGACTGGTAAATTCAAAAAAGTTGCTAAGGTAGTTCTCTCTACAACGTCACAATGAATGTCTCTTCATTTTTTTTGAAATGTTAGAGAACTCGGAAACCACAAAACCGTAGAGATGTTGATTAATTTACTTAAACTACATAAATCCCTCCTGGTTTTTCTTGCTAAACCTATGATGTTGTATGCTGATGCTTTCAATGTCCTTTTCAAATCTGTTAATATGCATTTGGTGGCTACGTCTCCTATTGTTAATAAAGCTGCTAAGCTTTGGTGTTTGTCAATTTCTAATTTTGTCCAAAATTTCTTGGTCAATGATCAGTTTATTTCTGTAACTTGCCTTCTGCATGATAAATGTTTTAACTTTGCAGATGTTTATGGTGCTAACACATACTTGGTTAGACGATTTTTGTGGAGGGATCTTAATTTCTTCACAGGGCCTTGGTGTATTATGGGAGATTTTAATGTTGTGCTATCGGCGGATGACTACAAAGGGGGTGACTTCTAATCAGGTTTCTTGTTGGATTAATACTAATGATCTTTTTTGTATTCCTTTTACTGAATCTTGTTATACTTGGTGTAATGGAAGAAGAGGTTTGCATATAATGCATAGAAGTTTGGATAGGGCTTTTTGTAATGGAGTGTTTCTGGATGAATGAGATTCTTGTACTTATCAGGTTCTTGTTAAAAATTGTTTTGATCATTCCTCTATTCTCACTAGTAATTCTTAAAGGAATGTTAGCAATTTTCGTGTTTTTTCTATGTGGCTTCAGGATACTTCATGTATGAAACTTATTCATGATTCTTGGGCTAATAAGATTGTTGGTTGTCCTATGTTTATTTTTCAACATAAGTTCATAATGTAGTTCTTAAGCAGGGTCTCTTCCTTGGTATTCAACAAAACTTAGAGACTGCTAGTTTGTCTTATATTCATGGGTTTCTCTATCAAGAAAAGATTGCTAAGAAGGAGTTTGATCATGCTCTACACTATCAATATTTGTTTTGAGGAGAAAGAGCTAAGATGTTATAGTTTAATAATGGGTGATGCGGTCAAGAAGAGAAATAGTTCTAGTGGGATTCATCGTCTACTGATTGATAATGAGGTTATTGAGGATCCTAAACTCATTGATGATCATAATTTGAACTTTTATAAAAATCTTTATGTTGAGTCTATTTCTAATGTTTTGGATACAAGTAATATGGAAGATTTAATTGGTACTTATATTCTTGAGCTAGTTTCCTCTGAGGAGAATATGATGTTGATAAATGTCCTGATTTTTTGAAAATCAAGAATGTTTTTAATCTTAACGGTAATAGTTGATGTGAGTTGATTAGGAGATGAAACATCATATGACACTTTCAAGAATTGGATCAAGATTCAACAAACAATTCAAGAACACAACAAGAACAAGAAACCAAAATAGAAACCCATTACTAGAACATGAACCAATTATTATCACAAACCAAAGCACATGAACCAATTAGAAACTCCAACAAATCATTCTAATCGATTAAAACCTAAGAAAACAGCAAACTACCGAATGAAACAACAATTAAAGGAATTCTACCGGTTGGAACAACAAGAGACATGTTTATAGATTTTGATATGAAGTGGACATGGAAGAAGAAGATGAAAAGTTGAAGAAAACTTATGTGGTTGAAGACAATAGGAGTGGTCACACCACTTGGATGGTGGAAGGCTCCAAGATGAGTGAGAGTGCCGCCAGTTGAGGATTCCCAAGACCCACAAGATAAGACAAAGAGAAGGAGAGCAAGTCTCACAAAGAACCCACTCAAATTCAAGAGAGTAACTTCACTTTCAATTTCAATATTCAACTTGTGTTTACAAAAGCAAGGCTCCTCTTTATATAGGAATAGAGGACCGGTCATGAAATGTAAGATACATGAAGAGTCATTGTAAATGAAGAGGCAAGGTACATGAAAAGACAATGTAAATGTCGCCCCTTTCCAAGTCACTTCCTTATTCTAGAAAAGTGACTTTTCCTACTATTTCCCTTCTAATGTTCTATTTAGAATTTATTCTAAAGATATTACAAAAAGAGACATTAATTGGGTTTGGATCTCATTTTGAGAAGACTAATAAGAAGAACTTCAAATGCTTTGGGCCTTGTCCATTTCTTCTATTGATGAAGTCTTTATTTGCTTGTTGAGATGACCCTTCAAGTATAGCAACCTTGGTCATCTTCATGTATATTTGGATCACATCAATAGTGCTTCTGGTACTAATGGTTATGGTGGTGTTTTCTATCATTCTTGCTCGGAAGTTATTAGGACAGATGTTTGAAATGTTGTTCAACCGTTTTTTAAACAAAATCGGGTTCTTCCTAGATTCAACAATAATGTGGTATATCTTATTCCTAAGATTAGGGTGTTGACTCCATTAAAGATTACAGACTAATTGTTGTTGCTAATTTCAAATTTAAGATTATTTGCAAGATATTGGCCGATAGGTTTGCAGTTGTGGCTGCTAGAATTATTTCTCCTAATTAATATGGGTTTGTGTAGGGTAGATAGATTCAAGATTGCATTGGTATTGCTTGTGAAGTTATTAACATGCTTTCTAAAAAGCTTAGAGGAGGTAATGTGGCTTACAAAGTTGATATTCATAAAGTCTTTGACACTCTGAGTTACAAGTTCTTATTATTAATTTTGACATGCTTTGATTTTCATCCCTCGTTTGTCGGTTGGATTAGTACAATTTTCCGTTCAGTTATGTTTTCTATCATAATAAATGGCAGTTTGGTGGATTTATGCAATCATTTATGTGACTACTAAACAACATGGTTTCTTATGATGATAATTAAAATCAAATCACTTAATTTCATCATGGAGAGTAAGTAGGGTTTGTGTGTGGATATTTTTAAATCAATTTTTCAAGATTATCAATAAATGATTATTAATTTGTGTGATTAGTAATGTAAGTTCTTAATTATTAGGTAAGAGAATATGAAAAAGGGTCACATTATAATTGGTAGAGTACTGTACAGCTTATAACATTTAAAATTATGTAGTTATAGTTTGATTAAGTTGTAGCAACATCGTGACTCCGTGAAGATATTGATATCAATATATTTCTTTCATAACATTTCTTTCATAACAGATTCACTATATACCAAACTTGACATATCAATATATTTCTTTTATAACATATTCAATGCTTATCAACCTTGTCATATACTGGTCATAATAATATATATACATTTTGTTTAGTCATTACATCTTATACAACAACAAAAATCTTTATAAAAATAATTTATTTTGATACAACACTTATGTTCTACCAAGGTAAAACTTACAAGTATTTTGTATTTGTTGTCTTTGTCTAGAGGCTCAAAATCTAATTTAACTAAGAGAAAAAAAAATTGTATTTACAATACCATTAGTTACAAAGGTTCAAAGTCATGTATCACCCACATTTTTCCTTCCTACGTCCAAACTCACTTCTATTGTTCTCAATTTAAGCTTCATTATCATTCTTCATGCATCAATACTTCACAATTTCTTTCACTCAGTTTAGTCACCATATCCCACCAAATTTCGCACTCCAAAATACAAAAATAAAAAACTCATAGCAATGCAAGCTAAGATTGCATCAAGTGGTATCAGAGCATTAGGTTTACAGTTCTTCAAGAGATAAGTTCTCAAAAAAATTGTTCTTCATTTTTCCACATTGTTTACATGTTGTTTTTCATGTCTTGATTCTGTTTTTGTTTTAGTTCTACCATTTTTGTTGTTGTTTGTTTGGTTTAATCGGTTCAAATAACTTGTTCTTTCTTGAACCATCTATATTGGTGTTTAGGAGTTATTTTTTAGTTTATCTTGTGTGTTTTTGAATTTTGTTAAGTCTTCTTTCATTTTCTTTAGGTAAAAACAGTTTATGTGGGTTTCATTTTTATTTTATGATCCATTTGTAGTTGTCTAAAGTTATGTTGTTTCCATATATGTCATAAAATCAAGTAATCATTTGTTTGATTTTTTGTTTCTTGTTTTTACATTGGATATCCATGTGGTTTGAGTCATTTTGTGCCTTTTATGTGCTTTTTTTTAATATATTATTTAGTCTCTAATCCTGTTATTAGATCATTAGCAAGTTCATTAGATTTAGGTGTCTATTATGTCTTGAGTTTCAATTCTTTTTTTCAAATCCCTTAGGTTTCTTCTTTTCTAGTTTTTGTGAAATCTTGTCTCTATTGTGAGAATTTATTGTGAGTTTGTATTTTGGTAAAAAAATCTGAAAAACATCACAAAACCCTATTGAGATGTTGTTTGTATCCAGTTAAAACAGAGTGTCCAAAAACAAAATAGAAAAAAAGTTATAAACAGTAAAAGTCAGGATATTTTCAGCCAAGAAAAAACGGTTTCAGTGTGGTGTTGCTCTCAATATAAAATTTATTGCACCTTATTCCTTGAGCTTTTTGACCTGAAATTTTTACCTCACTTTGCTTTCTGTGTTGTGGAGTTGGGATAAAAGTTTGAGATTTAAATTCATTATAATATTTCCCCAGTAAATATTTGAATCATCTCTGCCAGTGCTGAAAAACAGTTTCAATCTCTAATTCTAGTACTGCAGTATTTGATTTATTTCTCTCAGACACACATCCGTTTGACCTAAAATTTGTTTCGTTTGACCAAATATTATGTTGAGATTCTCACATAAAAATTTCATACACAAAATGTTTCTGGATGAAGTTTCAAAAGTTTTGGAAGTTTCAGTGTCTGTTTCATTCTATTATTTTTAAAAAAAAATCTATTCTAGTTCCATTCTTAGGTTTCCTAATCGAGTGCTCACTGTTTTTGTTACCTTTAATTGTTGATTTGTGTCTTAAAATACTCCTTGCATTTGTCAAATTAAATCAATTTGATTTTAGAAATTTTAATTGAGATTTTCTTGATTCATTACTTGTGGGCCTCATAAGGTGAAGTTCATATTGAGTGGAAGTTTGGTTTTGAAGTTATGAAGCTAATTTCTACTTGATGATGCATAGCCAAAGGCCAAAAATAGTGTTTATTTGGAGATGGCAACAATTGAAGACAAGAATGAAGTTCATATAAAGAGAAAGAGGATTTGACAACTTGAAGAAAAGAAATTCATAAAAAAAAATTGTAGTATTTTTAGCTTTGTATCACAAAACCTTTGTGTACAAGTTTAATTTTTTGCTTACTTTTGTTTTGTTTTGGAAAATGATTTCAAAGCAATCCCATTAAGAACATTGTTATAGTAAAACGCTTAGTCTTGTGGAAATGTGTCAAGGGACTCAAAGTGTCACTTGCATTTTCACCTAGGATTTTCGTCTAGATATTCTTGTTTTACTTTACTTTCTTCTTGTTAATTTCTTGCTTTATTTTATTTTTTGTAAGTCTTCGTGACACTTAGGTTTTTTTCTTCATTTGTAGTTTATCTTCTTTTGATCCTTAGAAAGTCTTGCACACACATATATAGAAAATTGTTTTGAAGTTCTATGAGAGAACTTGTTTTGAGAACTATCTGAGGTAAGCTCTAGCTAGGAATGTCTTGGTACTTAAGCAATCCATTGTGACTCACCTCAATTTCCTAGGAGTGAACTTGGAGAAATCTCATACTTGAACTCTTGATTTACTTCACCAAAAAAGTATAAAAGTATTTTCGAAATTTTTTAATCATTCCTTGTTGAATCAAAACTCTTGTTAAATTTTTTTGCATTTTTCAAAATGAGTGATCATTTACATGCATCAAGTGTACAAGGAAGTAATAGGGAACAAGAAGATGCCCATGGGTGGAGAGAGGAGAATAGAATTTCGAGAGAGGATAAAGATGGAAAATATAATGAGGTAAATTATTTTTTTTTGGCAAAATGGTTCTCAACCAAAATAAGGACAAAAGGTTTGAAGAAGAAAGACCTATTCATAGAAGAAAGATTTATAACTCCCATTATCTAAAAAAGGAAGGGGTGTAATTTGAGCCTAGAAGTTTATATTATTCTACAAAGCCTAGGTATACATTCCCTATTTTGATGAAAACAAAAATGTTGAATATTTAAAATGGGAGACAAAGCTTGATCAAACTTTTAAGAAGTACAAAGTTGATGAATATATTGGATTTTTCTTGGCTACCCTATGTTTTCAAGAATATGTTAGGTCTTGATGACAACAAAGGCAACTTGATGTTTGAATTGGTACAACATCAAAAGTAGAGTATTGGAGTGATTTAAAGGTGTGTATGAGAAGAAAATTTGTTCCGCCTTCATATGATAGAAAACGAAAGCATAGAGAAGAAATGAAAGAGCTTTTTAAAATAGGAAGAAAATTTGTAAAAGGAGAAAAAGAATATGCTAGAAGAGAAAAAGAGTTTAAATAAAAATTACAAGCTCTTGTCAGAAAGAAAAAAAAGAAAGACAAAAGAGAAAGAGAGGAGAACAAAGGAAAGATAGAGAATGGAAAGAAAAAGAGAGAGAAAGTGATGATAAAAAAGGAAAGTACAAAAAACTCATTTTCTGGAATTGAATCAGATATCGATAACATTAGAAAAACCTTATGAGGATGTGCTTGAATAAAAATCTATGTTTGTAGCTGAACCAAATATAGATATAAATTGTTACATCGCAAAAAATATAGATGAATGTTTGATTGAAAAGGAAGAAAAGTCTTTTATGACACCCCCTGCAAGCATAGCTGAGAAAGAATCCTTAAAGGGGAATTGCAATACTTTTAACTCTTCTTTTTGGTTATATAATTTTCATTCTTCTTCACAAAAATCTCAAAAACAATACTTTGTGATGTTGTTGCCTAGCTTGGGCAGTAAACAACACAAAGTGAAAAACAATATTTTTAAAAAAGGTCCTACGTTTTTCTTTCAAAAAATTTATAAAAATAAAGGACCTTATTTCTATTTTATTTCCATTTGTTTTAATTTTCTTTTAATAAAGAAAATTATCTCATATTTGTTTGATGTCTATTGTAGATTGAAATTTGATCCAGGAGAAAAATAACAAATAAACAGAGGTTGTTGTTATTGAACATCATTCAGTATTTGAGGAGAGATCCTTCTCAAGAGGGAGAGAATGATGAAAACCCATCCAGCCTTAAAACATTCGGCTAAGAAGATTGGAAGTAGGAAAAGGATCTCAGAAGACTTTAATCTCAGAGAGAATTAATTGTTGTCTGCTCTTCCATTTTAATCTAGTTTTATACACATTATACAGAGTAGTATAGGCTTTATTTTGGACTTGTATTTGGGCCATTTTCTTGGGCCAATTTTCATTGTGTAAATAGAAAAATAAAGAGTCTAGCTAGAGTTATAATTGGGCCTCCTTGGACCCAATGCAACTCTAGATCATCTAAGGTGCACAAATAAATTACTAAAGTGCAAATCGAAAACAGGAGTGGCAAGGAAGGCATGAAGGTCCATATGTCATCTCCTTAATGGAAAGGATTCCTACCAATGCCAAAAGGACATTTGTCTTTATGGGAATGGAGAGGATTCTCTCCAATTAGAGGAGGACACTTGTCAACCTCTAATTTGAGAGGATTTGCTCCAATTAGAGAGAGACACTTGTCCTTCTATGAGTGGAGAGTTTTTAGGGTTAAAACTTGCACCTTGGCTGCCCATAACACTATAAATACAAGTGCTAGCCCCCTTATAAATTAGCTTTGAAAAGACTATTGCATTGCTGCCAAAATTTCAACTTCAACTAGTCTCTTAGCTCACTCTTTGCTAGCCTTATTTCTAAGTATTTTAGCAAGGAACCTCTTAGGAGTTGGTCTAACCTCTCTTAAGCTTCATTATCATTCTCCATACATCAATACTTCACAATTTCTTTCACTCATTTTAGCCACCCAATCCCACGAAATTTCGCACCCCAAAATACAAAACAAAAGACTCTTAGAAATGCAAGCTAGAATTGCATCACCTAACTTGTTCTACAAAGGAGAAGATTTCGCCAAGATAGAGAAACCTGGAATACGAAATCAAAATGTGAGTCATACAAAGGTCCTCAAAAAGAAATAAATGTTTGTAGTTATTATTCGAGAAAAAAATGGATAAACAATATATGATAAGTTTAAACTTCTATATAGGTTAGATTACTTATGAATTCCACATAGAATAAACCTTACAAATAAAAGGAACGCTAAGTGTTAAAGAAAATATAACTAAAAATTTAAAATATTATGAAAGAATGTCACCAAATTTATTTCTCCTTCATTATCTTACTAGTAAAAATATAAATATACTTGAAAATCCTATGCTTAAAAACACAAGTAAGCTTACTAGTAAAAATCTTAATATACTTGAAGATACTTAATTCTTTTTAGAAGAAATATGCATACCCCATATTGACTACAATACACATCAAAATGTACTACTCATTCAAAATGTGTTGCACATATGGTACACGCTAATAAATAGTAGAGGGTAGTAGTAATTTACTATTGAATTTATGGGAGTTTAAGTTCAAGAAAGGTGAATTGTAGTTAGGACAATTTTCACAAATGAATTATTTTAGCAATGCTGATAGTAAAAAAAATTGTTTCAAGAAACAACAAATTCAAATTTCTCAATCAGAATGCAACTTCAGAAAAACGACAAATTAGAATTTAAAACAACTGATTGTTATTTTCACATCAACTTTACTTAGACATAATAATTTAAAACTCCAAAAATTTAAAAGAAGATTTTTTAATAGATCACATATAGTTTTCAAAATGCTTACACAGTATAAAAATTGTACACTATTTTTCAAAGATAGATCTTGATCAGTTCTAAGACACAATGTCTTAATAGAAGACTTGATTTTAATTTGACAATCAATATCTAAAGTCCAAAAATAGTTTGCAATTATTTATTTGTTTTATAAACCAGCAAAACACTTATACATAATCTATTGTAAATCCATATTTAATATAGTTAGATTAAAACTATTTTAAGTCTAGATTACTTGTTAACAACTTGATTTAAAGCATGAAATAGTCATTGATTAAAATCACCTTGTAGTTTTGCGTTTGGTTAATAGCTTTAAGAATCTTAATAACAAATTACAACAAAGGCTAAAACCACAATAATTTATACTAGTTCACTCAAAATTGAGCTACATCTATTCCTATCTCACACTAAGATGAATTTCACTATATCACAAAATCTTTTACAAAGATTGCACAAAAACCAGTTCTTGAACCCTTCAAGAACAAAAGATACAAACTAAAAAACACCATTTCAGCAATCGTATACTTCAAGAAACTCTATCCTAGAAGAATACTGGCACAAGATTACAAAGAAGAGGAATTGAGGAACGATTACACCTTATATGTAGACTTAGAGACTAAACTCGGATCTCCAAACTGAAGAACCTTGATGAAGTTCCTAATCACTAGCCAAAGTGAAAATGACACCACAAAACTTAAAAAAGATTTTTCAGAAAAACCTTCAAAAACTGAACTTCTTAAGAACCTCTCAAAAAACTCTTTGAAAGAAGTAAGCAAATGAGTTTTCTAAGGATGATTTACAATGAAACCCATCCATCCTTTTATAGGATACAAAACATAACTTATTTGGTAGAACAGTTTCAAATCAGTTAAAAAATAGTTAATTAAAAGTTGAGAAAATAGATTGTATTTCAAAATACACTTGGTAGAAACAAAACTAACTTTTTAAAAGTTGAAAACAGAAGGTGGAAAAAAATTGAATTTTGGAAACAAAACTGTTTCAGTTCATAAAAAGTTTAAAATCAATTATTTCATAAAAAATCAAAGGAAAAACTAGTACATACCAGAAAAACAAGTTGCAAAAGATTTTAACATATTTGAAAACCTGTGACAGTGTTAAAAACAATTTTTAAAATCACTTGTGCTTAGTATCATCATCATAGCTATGAGATATGGAGTTAGATCAAGATACAAAGGACACTTAAACAATTCTATCTTAACTAAGACAAAAAAGACACAATACATGACAACATCCATAAAATAGCTTTTCAAAAATCTTTTCTTCATAAAAAACATCTCCATTTAGCATAATAGTTGAGTAGTGTTCAAGATCTCCAACAAATACTACTCCATATTTGCTTGATTCTTTCATCTTACTACTTCCTAAATGAAAGGAGATTAAGGAATCAAGACCTATTACTATGAACTTAGCATTGAATATCAAAATTTTTGGTAATCTTTCTGTGCCAAGTATCGTGAGGAGGATAACATCAACTCATGATTTGCGCCCTTTAAGCACATGATAGCATTAAAATTGTTACACAAGAAATAAGGGTTCAGTGGCAGAAATTTCGTTGGCTTAAATGGAGAAATTCTACCACCGGGATTGTAAATGTAGATAGGAAGAGTTACAGAGATTTATACTTTTGGACTCTAGAAGGTGGGTTCATGAGTAGGCTTAACAAGGTTTAAATAGTGTTTTTCTAGGAACACTGAAAGTTTAAATGGCATTGTAATATGACCAGGGAAACTAACAAGAATTACAAAGGGTTGGAATGTGCATACTAAACAAAATCCAATGAGAATACGGTTCACTACAAAAAAACCTTCTGTGGTAGCGGTTATAATATGACGGTTATTAAAAATCGTCACAATTAGCTATATAATACGAAAACTTTATAATTGTCATAATTATCCTTCAAAATGTGACATTTAGAACTGTCATAATCATCTTTCGAAATAAACACTCTCTCGCACTTCTTTCCCTCCGTAACCTTCCTCTTTTCTAATGTTTTTTTATATTCCCCTTTCTTACTTCTTGAAAATATTTTCGTATTCCCCCTCACTAAACATTATCGTCTTTCGAATTCCCCTCTTTTCTATTCCCTTCAGTGAACCTTGCCTCCAATGGTGTTCCAACGGATTGTGCACATATTTTCAAACCTTTTTGAGAAAGTAAGCCAAATTGGTACGTGCGATTGTCAGGTATTACAGAGATCCCACAACTAAAAGATAGCAAGAAGAATCTAGAACCGCTATAGTGTCATCGTGAATTAAACGTAACAAAGACACCATAAGTGTTGCTTGTGACTTAAACCCAAGCATGTTGGCTTTTTGAAAAAATTATTTGATGTATTATTTTGGGATAAGTGAATATTGTCATCTTTGTTCCAAGAAGTATCAATTCCAAGGAAATAGTTTAAGGAACCTAAGTCTATAAAGGCAAAGTGTATACGTAAAAATCTAATGAGAGATGCAATGCAATAAGAAGAACTTTAAGTGATGATAATATCATCAACATATATGAGAAGGTGGAAACAAGGTGGGGTGGGTGTGTGAATGACCATCTCATCTTCATCCCCAACGTAAAAATTTATCGAAATTTACACTTTCATGCCCAACAACTATGATTTTTTTTTTCTCATCCCCTTCCCCATCAGAGAACGGGTATACCCATACTCACGCGTTGATGTGAGTTGATTTTAGGATTGCACATTTTATGGGTTGCACTTTGTTTATGATTTTTTTTTAATTAGCAATTATGATGAGAAACCCAAAGAAGATTCTCATTGGACACGTACTTAACCAAGTGGTTAAGTAAATGTGAAGATTCACTTCTAGAGGGCAAAGAGAAAAACAAAATATAGGGTGATGATAATGATGAGGTGCGAGAATTAAAAAGCATAAATGGAAAGGGAAATAATATAGAAACTGAAAAAGGAAAAAGAAGAACACAAACTCATAAGAAGGAATGGAAATGGTGCATGCTGAAGAAATGAAAAGATGAAGAGATAAGAGAAAGCCTATGCATGGTGAGAACTTTTCACGCCACTTAGAAGAGGGGATACTCCAAGATGAGTGATGAAGAGTCGCCACTTGAGATGTTGTGCACTCAAGATAAGACCCAAAGATGATAGGAGACTCAACTCACAAAACACTTTAACAGAGTTTCTTTACTTTCAATATTTAATGTGTGTTTTATAAGAGAAGAGGGACCCTATTTATAGATATGAATGCCTTGGAGAGGAAGAGGGGAAAGGTAGGGGTGTAAATGACTACAAGCTTCTAGAAACTAGGTTAAATGTGAGCACGTGGGGGATTTTTCTAAAATCTAGGTCAAAGATGAGCACATGGGTGAAACATAGGTAAGTTTCTAGAAGCTAGGTTAAGGTGGGCTTTGACACAAGCTCAATTTACTAACTACACCCTCTTTTAGCTTATTTTTCTAATTGAAACCCAAAGTGAGCCCATTTTATTTACTTAACTTGTCTTGTAAGAAGACTAGAAGGAAGAACAATTGATATTCTGGTTCATGTCCGGTTCTCTCTCTATTGAGGCTCTTCTGAGATTTGGTAGGGCCTTGTCTTGTATGTTGAGATGACTGACCTAGCTATGAAGATTTTGTGGTGTTCGTAAACATCTATTTGTCGATTTGGGTTGTATCACGCATGCACCTGCGCCTTTACAGTTCCAAATATCAATTAAATATATTTTTTATAAAAAAAATCACAACACAACAAACATGATATTATCAAGTTTTCAGTGCAAAATGATACAATTTTATTTCCTCCAATATGAAATATGAAGAAAGAAATTATAATTACATAAATTTAAAATGAGAGTATCAAATAACAAATGTTTAATGGTCAAATAGTTATAGAAATGATTAAAAATAACCAAATGTATAACATAAAAATAAGTTATGAAACTAAGGACTAGATAAAGGTTAATCTATGTTTTTTAGGGTACCTAATGAATTAAAAGTGTTTTACTAATTTAAAACAAGGACATGTGTGAAGACGATATTGGGACAAGTATGGAGATGTTGATGTAAGTTGATTTTAGAATTGTATATTTTAGATGCTTTTGCTTAGACTATGATTTTCATTAGCAATGATAGGTGAAACTCAGTGAAGATTGCCACTAGACAGGAACTTAACCAAGTGGTTGGTTAAGTAAGAATGAAGGTTCTCTTCAAAAAAGCAAAAGAAAAACACAATTACTAAGATGATGATGATTGCGAAAATTAAAGCAAGACAAAGGAATGAATAAAACGAAATGAAAAGGAAGATAAAATGGGGGAACAATTAAAGAGATAATGAACAAAAGAAATGAAGAGTAATGGCGGAATTGAAGAGAAAAGAGTAAGGAGTATAGGAAGCTTAGGGAGTGGAAAGAAATTAAGAGGAATCACGCAACTTGGGGGAGGAAGCTCCAAGATGAGTGAGGATGGAGTCGCCACTTGCAGTTATCTCTGCCAAGATAAGACTCAGAGAAAATATAGGAACACTCTAGACTCACTCAAGCAGAGTTTCTTTACTTCAAAATTCAATGTGATTTACAATAGGGGAGTGATTTGAGTTGATTTTAGGATTGTTCATTTAGGGGGCACTTTAGATTTATGATTGAGATTGTTAAACAATTAATAGTGAAAACCTAAGGAAAATCCCCACTGGACATTAACTTAACCAAGTGGTTAAGTATATGTGAAGGTTCATTTCACAAAGGTAAAAGGAAAAAGACAATTATAATGTGAAGATGATGCCAAGATATGGTGCAGAATTCAGCATGGATAGGAATTATAAAGACAATGACCGAATAAACAAAAGGAAACCAAAAGAAGAACATATTTATGAATTGAATGGAATACCAACGGAAGGAAAAGATGAAGGAAAAGGAAGCTTATGAGAAATGGGGTTTGAGATGATGAGCAGACCACTTGGATGATGAAATGACTCCAAGATAAGTGTTGTAAGTCGTTAGTTGAGAGCTCTCAAATTCTCACAAGATAAGACTAAAGACTAAGAGGAACAAGCCTCACTAGCATCTCACACAAAATGTGCAGAGTAACTTCTCTCTATTTCATTCAACTTGTAAAATACACTAGGTAGGCCTCCTATTTATAGGTCAAGGAGCCTTGGAGAACAAGCTAAAGGGATAGGATGGGAAAAGGGAAAAAATGGACAACCTTAGGGTTTGACTAAGTCAATCCCGCATCCTAGGCTTGTCCTTCTAGAAAATAGGTCAAAATGCCTTCAAATGGGCTAGGAACAAGCTAAAATGCTACCCACACCCCCTATTATGCTAAAGGTACCTTATTCTAGCCTATATTTGGTATTTGGACGCCTAAAGTGAGTCCAATTTATTTACATAACTTTTCTCTTGTGGAAAAGACCAGAAGGAAGAACTTCTAATATTCTGGTTTATAGCTTCTTCTTCCGCTGATGCTTTCTCAAGGTTTGGTGGGGCCCGACGTTGTATATTGAGATGACTGACCTTTTTGTGAGGTGATTGATTTGTCCTTTATCATTCATTGGTTGCTTTGGTTTATATCAGGGAGGCACCCTATTATATATATGAGTGCCTTAAAGAAAAAGAGAAGAAGTGTAGGGGCATAAATAACTACAAGCTTCTAGAAATTAGGTCAAATGTGAGCACACGAGGGAGTCTTTTAGAATCTAGGTCAAAGGTGAGCACATGGTTGGCACATGGGTGATCTTCTCAAAAATAGGGTTTTAGAAACATAAACTAGCTTATTCTTCTTCTAATTGGGCCAATGTAAACCCAATTGATTACAAATTAAACTTGTCTTAAAAAGACTAGAACAAAAAATAATTGATACTTTGGCCCATGCCCGATTTTTCTTCTCCTGAGGATCTTCTGATAGATGGTGGGGCCTTGTGTCTCCGCCTGAGATGTTTGACCTAGCCTTGAATAGTCCTTTGGGTTTATGGTCAGCTTCCTGTAAACTTGGGTCATATCAAATGAGGACGAGACGAATATCTAAATACTCATCCTCACTCTCATTCTCAATTTGAAAAAATTAGTTATTATCCATACCCCTCAAAATCGGGACGACTTCAAACAATACCCACAAAGACAGGTTCATTTGTCATCTCTAATGAGAATAAACATAGTAAAACTATTAGAAAACATAGTAAACTAAGAGGGAACACTTTTAGTAAGAGTAAAGCCAAAAACGAGAAAAGTTTGACTTAGCCTTTGAAACCAAGAACACGGTGCTTGTTTGAGCCCATATGCAACCTTTGTCATCTTGCACACAAGAGTAGAATCCTTGGATACATAGCATAAAGGTTGTTGAATATACATAGTTTCATCCAAATCACCATAAAGAAAGGCATTGTTGATGTATATTTGATGTATTGACCATTGAGATGATAAAGCTTTGGTTAGTATAACACATATGGTTGTAGGCTTAACAAAAGGACTAAAAGCATCATTGTAATCCAATCATGTTGTTTGATGAAAGCCTTTGGCAACAAACCTAGCTTTGTGTGTCTAGAATCTCCCATTTGCATTAAATTTGTTCTTAAAAAATCATTTGCAACCAACCTTAGTTGCACCAATAGGGACTGTGATGAGGGTCCAGGTATTATTGGCAAATTGTACTCATGTTACATGTCATGGTACCAATTTGGATTATTGAGAGCATCATGTAAAGTAATTTGTTCAACATATAAAGAAGTAGTGGTACTAAGAAATTAATCTATGATAAATTCCATTTGTAGAAATATATGGTTTTAAACCTAAGAACCCTTTGGCATTATCAATTTGAATGCTCATGATAGTATAAGTAGTTTGATTTTCAAAATAAATTTTAAAGGATTGAAAAATAACTTATATTTGTGACTTAGAGTGCAACAAATAACACCAAGTGAATTTTGAAGAAAAAAAAAACATCAAGAAAAGCAACATAGTAACGTGCACCAGAAGGTCCCCAAATATCAATGAAAAGAAGTTCTAAAGGCTTTGTTCAAACAATGGAAGAAACAAAGAAAGGTAACTGACAAGATTTCCCAAGAACACAAGATTCACAAAATTATATGGCTGTGTTCCAAGGTATATTACAATTATTCATAACTTGGTGAACAATTTTGGCTAAATCGTGTCCTAACCAAGATTGCCACAATTGATAAGAAGATAACATAGGTGAAATAGTGGTACTATGAGCAAAAAAAAGCACACAATAATGAAAAGAAGGGCAAATATAAAGGTCATCCTTATGTTTTCCATGAAAGAGTATCTCCTTGGTGTCGTGGGGTTTAACATAACATTGGTTAGGATACAACTCAAAGGACACATTGTTGTCTTTTGCAAACTTTGAAACATTTATTAAATTCCTGGTAATTTGAGTAACATGTAAGAGTTGATTAAGAAAGACTTGTATTGAAGTGTGTGACAAGATGCATATATCATTGCCAATTGATGAATGGAAAAACTTATACCATTACCTATCTTCACCATTCCAAAACCAGTATATGCATTTTTTTGGTGTTGAAATTGGTGTTATCATGAATGATGTGATGAGAAACACACTAGTGCAAAAATGACTATTTTCGACACTACATTCACAGCGCTTTTCCGGCTAGACGTTGTCCTTCAAAATGTGGTGGCATTTTTAAAAATTAAATTACTCTAAAAAGGCGGCTATGAGTTATAGCCGCCTTACAACAAAGTTCTTTGTGTAAGAAGGTGGCTATGAGGTAAAGTCACTTTCTTACAACAAAGTGTTTCTTCTAAGACGGCGATTTTACCTCATAGTCGCCTTCTTACACGAATTGCTTTGTAGTAAGAAGGTGGCTTTACCTTATAGTCTCCTTTTTAGATTCTTTTTATTACCCTAAATCATAACGCGCCAGTTACGCTTTCATATTTCCTTGTCTTCTAGCACTTCGTTTTACTTTTTCTTTGTGCTTCTTCTTCATCTCGAATCATTGTCATCTTCGAGCCATTGTGTGAATTTATTTTGAGCTCTCTGTTTCTTCTTCACCATTACCTTTTTGTTTTTTTTGTTTCTCTTATTTCTTTCTTTTCTCCCAATTTTGTGAATGTTCTTCACCATTCCTATTGTTTCATTATCTTGCACGTTGTTCTTTGGGTTTTTCTTATTCCTCCATTTGGTTCTTCGCCACTGTCGTTCGATGTCGTTCTCGTCGCTCTTCACCACCATTGTTACCTTCACGCACAAGGTTGGTGGTGTTGGTGGTGTCTTAAATTTTTTTAAATATTTCTTTAGTGTTATTAATTTGTTTATTTTTTATTTATTATAATTTATATTTTTTAAAATTTAAATTTATATTATGTTAGTGTTTAGGTTAGAATAGAATTATTAAATTATTATATTGTAGATAGATTTATATTATTTTGTATTTATAACTAATTTAATAATTTTTATTTGTATATTTAGTATTTATTATAATTTGTATTTATTATTAATTTATATTATGTTAGTTGTTGGGTTAGCATAGAATTATCGTTTTGGTATTGGATCTGAGGGTGTTCACCCTCGGCAATTGATATGTGTTGGTAATGACTATGGGGTGTTCGACCCTCGAAAAACGCAAGATTTCACACTCATTAGTAAACATCTGAATGACTATTACAGAATATAATTGATCGAAATTTGACTAATTTTGTTCGCATAAGTGATGAGTAATTTTGTTTCAACTGAAGGAGACTGGATGTTAGGAAAATCAAGGAGCACCTTCTATGTGATGGGTTTCTTCGATCTTATGCAACTTGGACTTGGCATGGTGAATTATTAAATTTACCACTTGTTTCCGTAATTGAAGAATATATGGGGTCCACCATGGATGATATAGTACATGGTGAAGTACATGATGATCGATTGGACGACATGATTCGTGAGGTGGGAGTTGAGTCTTTTGCAGAAGCGCATGGATATGGAAGTACATCAAGCGATGCAGAGACTCAATTGTATCCTCTACCTAATCGTAATTATGAGGCCAAAAAGATTCTTTGTCTGATGGGTATGGAGTATAAAAAAATATATGCATGTCCTAGTGATTGTATATTATACAGGAAAGATTTTGAATTGTTGAAAAGTTGTCCGACGTGTGGGTTATCACGTTATAAGTTGAAACAAAAAGATGATGATATTATTGAAGAGATAGAAAAGCATGGACCCTCAATGAAGGTTGATAAGAGCCCAATTTAAGTAATATTTCATATTAAAATATAGGAACTTATGAGTATTAATTGCTAAAATTCATATAAAATTATCCCTAATTTATGAATTTATACATTTTTACATTTTTTATGATATTTATTTGAATAAGAGCATTTCATTCTCATATTTGGTGTTAATTGCAGGTTTTTAGGGAAGAATGGAGATTTGGACTAAAGAAGAATGATATAAGCGAAAAAGAGAAAGTTGGAAGGCCTAGAATGCAAATAATAGAGAAAAAAAAGTCCAACTCAGTTGTGGAGTTCTCGCTCAAGCGAGGTCCAACAACGTTCTCAAAAATCGAAGCCTTTCTTGCTGAAGCGAGATATTCAAGCGAGAATGCGTTAGATTAATTGGGCTAATTTTATGTTTTATGAACTAGCCCATCAGTGCGACGTAGAAAGTCACTTAAGCCTAGTAAATTAGGTTAAAAAGGGGGCTAGAGGCTATTCCCTAGTGTGCCAGATTGAGAGGAAAACACCATTGAGTGATTTGTGACCAATTGGGAGAATGGAAGGTGCTAGAAGTATGTGTGGCTAATTCTACCTTTTGGGATTGGTAGTAATATGTTCAAACTCTTATGTATTGTGGTGATAGTTAAATAAGATATAATATTTTGTTCTTGATTGATTATTGGTATTGTTGTTTTGCTTCTAAATAGTCGTGACATGTTTAAGAATCTTAAATTTGTCTTAGAGGTATTTTTAGGGTTCTGACCTAAACAACAATACTTAACATATTTGAGTGTTAGAGATAGACTTAAAATGTTAATTGTTATTAACATTTGAGCGAGATTCTAAGTTGTTTTTATAAGTATACGAGAGATCGATATTTAGGAAACATTCTTAATAATTGTATATGCGATCGATATAAATAAATTTTGTACGGGCATCAATTTCAAATAAAGAACTTAATGTTAACATGCTAATCAAAATACATAAGAGTGAGAAAAGATGAAACCTAATGCCTATTTTTCCAACTTGAAGCAACCAAATCTTTGTTTGTTTTCTTATTGATCATCGTCAACACAACCACTTTCAACACACTTTTTATTGTTCTGTTTTATATTTAGCGAATATTGTACTTGATAATTTAATTGTTCCTTGTGGGATCAATATTCGTCCTTAGGGACAAATTATTACTTCTGACAATGCGGTGCACTTGCCGTAGAAAATCATCAAAGGTTATGTGGTATCTTTCCATCATTCCAAGGATGAAGCTTTTGTTTACAAACCCAAATGATGCTAAGAATCTTATATGGGATGCAGATGAGAAGAAATGTCATGACATGTACCGACATCCAGTTGATTCTATTTGATGATGGGTTTCCAAAGTTTGTTAAAGACTCAAGAAATATCTGACTTGGTTTAGCTACAAACAGAATGAATCTGTTTGGAAAATATGAGTACGAATCATAGTTCATGGCCTGTTTTACTAGTTATTTAAAACTTACCTCATGGATTGTGCATGAAGCGAAAATACATTATGTTGTCTATGATGATATTCGATCCAAGACAGTCACGAAATGACATAGATATTTATCTAAGTCCTCTAATTGAAGATTTGAAGCTAATGTGGGATCAGGGTTTTGAAGTATTTGACGGATTTGCTAATGAAACTTTCAAGATGCATGTCATGTTATTTTTCACAATCGATGAATTTCTAGCATATGGTAACTTATCATGGTATAGTGTTAAGGGTCATAAAGCATGTCCAATATGCGAAGAAGACACCGCTTCTCAACAATTGAAACATGGAAGAAAGACAGTATATCTTTGGCATCGAAGGTTTCTTAGAAGTCATCATCCTTACCAGAGGTTTAAAAAAGCCTTTAATGGACATCAAGACACTGGTAGTCCACCAACTCCATTAACTGGTCTTAAGGTTTACGAAAAGGTAAATAACATAGACCGAACCTTCGATAAGTTGAAAAATAAGTCATCTGTGAAAAGCATATGAAAAAAAAATCTTCTTTGATCCTCCATACTGGTCAAGGTTTGATGTCAGACATTGTATAGATATAATGCATGTTAAGAAAAATATGTGTGATATCCTAATTGGTACAGTTCTTAACATTAACGAGAAGACGAAGGATGGTCTAAATGCTCATTTAGATTTGATTGAGATGAACATATGAGGTGAGTTGGCACAGATAGAAATGGGTAAGCGTACATATTTGCCCCCAGCCTGTTACACCATGTCAAAAGATGAAAAAATAAGTTATTTTCAATGTTTAAAGGGTGTGAAAGGGCCACAAGGACATTCCTCAAATGTGAAAAGCCTAGTCTCAATACAAGATTTGAAGTCAATTGGGTTGAAGTCTCATGGTTGTCATATCTTGATGCAACAATTGTTGTCAGTAGTTATTTGTGGGATCTTACCAAAAAATGCTAGATATACCATAACCTGTTTGTGCTCATTCTTCTCTTCCATCTGTTCTAAAGTCATTTATCCATTAAAATTAGATGAACTTGAAGATGAAATTGTTGTTATCTTGTGTGAATTGGAGATGTTTTTTCCTCCATCTTTTTTTGACATCTTAGTTCCTCTAGTTATGTACCTGGTAAGAGAGGTTAAATTGGGTGGACCAATGTACTTAAGATGGATGTATCATGTTGAGCGGTATATGAAAAATTTGAAAGGGTATGTCAAAAATCATTATCGTTCAGAAGCTTCAATGATTTAAAGGTGTACCGATCAGGTCATCAGGTGTGATGACGTGGACAAGAGAAAGGCGGGTGGTCGAGAAGTCAAAATAGTCGCCGTTTGTAGAAGTGGCACTCTGTAGTATACATAATCGGTTGTCGCCGAGTTGGTGTCATCGCCGTGTTAGATAACGGAAGGTCAGGTGGTCTGGTATCGCCGCAAGAAGAACATCGCCGGATTTCCCAGTAAAGTCAGTTGAAGTTGTTGGGGGTTTAGGCGAGGAAGTTCAAGCGTGTGAGTTCAGTAAAGACAAGAATGCCACGTGGGTAATGGGCGAGGCCTTAGTCTTTTCGCTGAAACAAGTGTCAGCTCAAAACTGGGGGGCTTGTGTACCGTCCCGTACCCTGGCGTTGACCAGAAGTCAAAGTCAACACATGGTGGGACCCCTCAAGGGACCCAAGGAAGAAAAGTCAACAGGTCGACCGCTCGTGACGTTGCCAAAGTAAGACGTCGCCAAGTAAGACATCGCCTAAGAAAGACATCGCCTAAGGAAAGACATCGTGATATGAGTTGGATTGAACATAGACACTTTTAAACTCTTGAACACAATATTATATGAGAATGAAAACAACAATTCAAGGATCAAAGAGTGCTTAAACAAAGAAAACGAAATTGCATCAACAAAACACAAGCTGAAAACAAAAATGGAGTCAAGGAAGCTTAAGGAGTCATCAATGGAGACATAGCCTTCCAAAATGATGATCCAAACTCAACAAAAGAGTGTTATTTCCTTGTAAACATCCATGGAACAAGATATTAAACACAATTGAATTAAAAACAGAAAGGTACCGAACAAAAAATGAAGAACAACACAAGGAATGCAAAACCAATCGGTTGAAAAGATGAAGAACACTAAAGAGAAGCTAACTACCGAATGAAATTGCAAAAGAAGATGAAAGGAATGACACTTATGGAATGAAGCTCGGCTGGAATGAGAATTTGGAACTGCATCACACCACTTGGAGTCCTTGTTCCAAGATAAGTGAAAAGAAGTCGCCACTTGAAGCTCTCCAATGGCACACAAGATAAGGCTATGGAAGAAGGAGAAACCAAAACTCACAATTCTCTCTCAATTTGAGTAGAGTTTCTCTATATCCAATTTCCAATTCTAAAATTTACAAAGGCAAACACCTTATTTATAGCCTAAGAGGTGCTGAAATGAGAAGCTAAATCAAATTCAAATTCCCCCCTAAATGACACTAAAATGGCGCCAACTAGAGCATGAGGAAGGTGTGACTTCCTTCCTAGTTTTGGCACCTCCTATATGACACCTACACCCCCTACTAAGTCACATGGACAATGTGACTCTCTCTAATACATTCACACCTATTTATTTAATATCCACACCCCTACTCTATACAATAGAAATAAGAAGAGTCATCTTTTGATACTCTTGTCCTAGAGCTCTTGCCATGCTCCTAGTGATTCTTTGGGCTTGGGCCCCTTCTTGGGCTTGGGCGCCATGGGCTTGGGCGTCCTCTACTTGGTTTCCATCATATCGCCTAAAGTAAGACATCGCCTAAGGAAAGACATCGTCGAAGTAAGACATCGCCTAAGCAAAGACATCGCCCAAGAGAGACATTGGGACTCGACAGTTCAGAACAGTAGCAAGGAGAAGAGAAAGGTGGCTTCAAGGCCATAAGTTCTAGTACCAGTAGGGGGCAAACCTGACTCGTAAAGTATCCACGCCACTGCTGGGAGACCCTGGGACAGATATGACCCATGAGAGGGCCATGACCAGGGGAGAACCACGTGCATGATACGAGAGAAAGGTAGATACACCCCCAGGGCGAGTGACTAGTGATTGGGGCGCATGAGTTGGCATCCAAAAAGTCAACCCACGTGATAGAAGCACTTTGCAGAAAAGAGGGCTCACACGATGGAAAAACCCTAAGTTGGGTGGCGGCGCTGTGGGACCCTCTGCACAGAATAACGATCAAGTCAGAGGGGCACGTGGCAATGTCCACGTGCTCATTAAAGGTTTCAGGGAAAGTTTTCCAAGGTACGCGTTAAGTAAGTTAAGATTCGTATATTCCAAGGGATGTTTTTATACGCTTTCAATGCGCTTTAATGATCATAGATGTATAAAAAGGGACCTTGGGAGCATTTGAAAAGGAGAAGAGTTTTAACCTAATTCTCATAGTCACACAGAGCACAAACCCTAATTGTCCTTGACGGCGCACCCAGTTGTGAGCACAAGGCAATTAGGGCAACACAATTTTAGCCCTTCAGTACAGTTTTCGACCACCCTCAGAGCATTCGTTCAAGTGTTCCGATATGGGGGTGTGTCACATTTTAATGTTTTTCGCTAGCTGACTTCATCGTCGGAGTGCAAACGGCCGCGAGGGCGCCCCTTTGTTCACTTCTTTCAGGTACTCACAGACGGAGCAAAACGAAGGTGCCTAGCTCACTTGGACAAGCCACGCGCGAAGACGATCCTGGTCAACCGGCGGGAACAAAAGGTACACAGCTAAAGAAAGTATTAAATTTTGTTCAGAGTACATGTCAAAAGCAAATCCAATAGGTCTTCCAGTTAACTTATGACACCACACGCGTTCTACATATGGTAAGCAAATGTCGATCAGAAATCTTGCAAGCACATTTGTATATATTGAATGACACATATGAAGTTATACCTTACATAGATGCTCATAAAGCCATGTGAAGGCAAATAACCCAAAACAACCGGAGAAATGGGTCTTGATGAAACATAATAGAACTTTCATGCCTTAGTTTAAAGATAAGGTGATAAAGGATTCAACAGCATCAGACACATTGACTTGGTTGGCTGTTGGATTGAAATTTGATGTCATTTCTTGTACAGGTTACAAAATGAAAAATTGTATATTTTACACGAGGTCTATAGATGAAAAAAGTATATTTCAAAATTCTGGTGTTACTCTTGAAGTCGAGTTAATGCAGTTTCCACTTTGAAAGATACAAATCCTGTACTTGGATCAATGGCATTATACTATGGGTTAATAGAAGAGATATGGAAAGTTGACTATACTAAATTTTTCGTTCCAGTTTTCAAGTGTAAATGGGTTGACAATAAAAGAGGAGTTAAAATTCAAGAATCAGGATTCACACTAGTGGACTTTCGAAAGATAGGGTATTCAGATGAGCCATTTCTAATGTTTTAACATGCATCTCAGGTTTTCTATGTCAAAGATCCTACGTCAGAACATTGTTCTGTCGTTTTACACGAGGAAAACAAGGGGATGCCATTGATGATATTGAATAAATTTGACGATGTAGTTGATAATGTACATGCAACTCGTAAAGACCACAGTGAAGGAATATACATATGAACATTCAACCCACTATGGTAATAAATTTAGAAATATTTTTTATAAAACGAATTTAGAATTTTGTGTATTTGTTTTATATGACTTTTTTTCAATGCAATTTAACTAATGTTTGTTACCTAATTTTTTAACACATATGGCAGACGATCAGACCCTCTTTTGGACGAGCCAGCAGAGGACCTACTAGATTGAAGCGTCTCTCGTTGAGACGTGTTGTTGGTGAGAAGACACCTGTTGACATTGACGTCAACACTGAAGTGGCTTATGGTCCTAATTTTGAGACTTTTAGCAACTATCTTGGAGTTGTTTCTCATGAGAGGCTCTCCATTATGATTAATTCACGGGATGATGTGTTATAGGTTGATCGGAACATGCACTAGGAGGATTTTCTAGTAAGCTTTACATTATTATCATTATCATATAATGCTTTTTTAATATTAATTGACCAATTTTAATTTGATGATATTATTTTGCAGACAAATTTTGAAAGCTCAGAGATCATATCCAATATTGGAATTAAATTCCATCAGTTTAAGTCAACACTAACAACGAACTATGTTTCTGGCAAGTATAAAGGTCAAAATTCTTGTTTAAAGTACGCTAATATTGATGAAGAGACATAGTGTCTTTTTGTTCAAAGCCGAGAATTTGAAGCGTGGATGGCAAGTGAAGTTACTTCACTATTTTATTTATATAACATTAATAACTCAATATTATTTAATTCACTTTATGTATTTCATTTATTACAGGATCGTCGGAAGAAAGCTCAGGTCACAACATTAAAGAATGTTACCCCGCACATATTATCTCGTTCGAGGTATTGAAAGCTTGAGCAATCACTGAAGATAGAAAATGAGCAATCCATATAGGGGACTAGGTATGAGATTGATACAGGGTTCACTTCTCCTCCATCACCACCACTCAAAATGGAAGATGGCCTGAATTAAAAAGTCGAGTGCATTTAGTTTTGAGCAATCACGGGTGGTTTAAAAAAATTGTAAGTTATTTTTATCTTATTTTTCATTTATTTAAAAGCATTAATTATTTTAACACGTTAATTGTAACTTATATGATTTTGGTCTCTTGTAGGTTCCTTGGTTGAGCAAATCTCCTAAGGTAATTTTATACCTGAAGGTCTTCGCGATATCCTGATTGAAGCAATTAGACGACCTGAGCATTGTGGTCATGTTCATGCACCTGGAAAAGGGGTTGTAATTAAACATAATTTGGGAGCTGCACCACAAAACTCATCCTCCTACCCCGCCTCAGAGACCAAAGAAAAACTGACGAGTAAGATACGTCAAGAATTAATGGAGGAGATGAGAAAGGAGACTGAACAGGTGCAACATGAGTTTCTATCACAACAAGTTTATGCTCAGCCGTTGGAGCTGCATGTTAGTCCCGCTCCCAAGAGCACAAAGGGGAGTTGTGCAACTCCTACAACATCAGGGGAGGATATCATTGGCCAGATGAGCCAATGTGAGCTACTGGTAGAGGGCGGCATCTTTCCTCAGGTGCTGGCCATTGGAAAAGTCTGTGAAGAGGCCACCACCTTACATAACGTTCCTCTCTCCCTTGATGAGGTGAATGTAACGGTGGAAAGAGTACGAGTAGCTGATACTCGTGTTCCACTACCTTCAGATGAGGTAACAACTATGGTCGATGCATTTCAGACATTTGTAGCCTGGCCCAAACACCTAATTCGAATTATACCAGAACCTCTAGTAATGAATTCATTTCATTATATTAATTTATATATATATATATTACATCTAATTTAATACAAATGTTCTTTATTTTGTAAAAACCTCGTCGGAAACCAAGTACAAAAAAGAAACATGAGGTTCCGATTGACGATCCTATAGCTTCCTTAGCTACAACTGCTACAGAGATTAGTCAAGACCCTATGGACATTTCGTGGGATGATACGTTTTTTGAAATAAACATTGACATGCCACTGTACATATACATGTCAGATTTGTTAGAATTTGTAGTTGGGATTAGGAAGTCAATATAAATATAATTCAATTTTTTATGATGTAAGTATTTTTACCTATATTTCAATTTACTTTATTTTAAATTATTATTGATTATGATTTAATTAATAACTTGTAGGTATTTGCATGGAGTTTCTATCAATGATGGGAATGAAAATGTCTAAGGATTCTTAGATCCCTCGTATACTAATCCCATTGGAACAGAGAAATCCGAAACCCAGTCATGCATCACTAACACCCTAGAAAAATAAGGAAAACAAATTTATCTATTGATGTGAGTTGATTTTAGATTAGCACACTTTTATAGGTTTCGCTTTTGATTAGCTCTTTGGGATTAACAAAATATGGTGAGAAACTCAAAGAAGATTGCCACTTGACACAAACTTAACCAAGTGGTTAACTAAATGTGAAGATTCACTTCTAGAGGACAAAGAGAAAAACACAATTATATGGTGTGGATGATGCAATGGTGCAAAATTAAGAACAAGGAACAAATGAAGAACAATACCAAAGCAAAGACTAATAAATGAGTAGAGAAAGACTGATGTGAGTTGATTTTAGGATTGCACATTTTAATAGGTTGCTCTTGTTTATGATTTTGAGTTTAGCAATTTAAGGTGAGAACCCGAAGAAGATTCCCACTAGACACGAACTTAACCAAGTGGTTAAGTAAGTGTGAAGGTTCACATCAAAAGGGTAAAGAGAAAACACAGATATATAGTGATTGTGATGATGAAGGTGCAGAAGCTAACATGAACAAAGATAAAGAAGATGAGTGGTGCAAGAGCTTCCATTTGAGATATTACCCACCCAAGATAAGACTTAGAGCCGCCACTTGGGATATTACCCAACCCAAGATAAGATCTAAATAACTCAAAGTACTCAGACTCACAAATTCACTCAAACAAAGTTTCTTTACTTCAAATTTCAATGTGAAAATACATGAGGCAAGAGATCCTATTTATAGGAAGGGGTGCCTTGGTGGGCAAGATGGGTGAAGGGTAGAAATGGCAAGGGAGAGGGGCTTCCTAGGGTGTTGACCATGATCAAAACCACATCTTTAGGCATAGCTGTAGAAGGTAGGTTAAAAACCCTAATTCAAGGTGCCTTGTCTTGAAAAAGTGGGCTTGGTACAAGCCCATTTCGCTAAGTACACTCCCTTTATGCTATGTGAACCTACTCTAGCCTATTTTTCTATTTAGAACTAAAAGTGAGCCCAAATTATTTACAATTTTTTTTTTCATTTAAGAAGACCAGAAGAAAAAACAATTGATGTTTTGGTCTATGTCAAGTTCTTCTTTTAGTGAGGTTCGTCTGATTTTTAGTGGGGTCTTGACTTGATTGTTGAGATGATTACTCAAAGTGTGAATTGTCTCTTGAGTCCTTGGTCATCTTCTTAGCTACTTGGATTGTATCATGCCCCCCGTGTTGGAGAGAATTCGACCTCGAATTTAGAACTCCTGCAAATAACATAGTCAATTTGTTCACATATAAAATATTGCGAGGTGGGGTATGTGAAGTAAACTTATGTTCATGAAGCTTTGGGAGTTGATATGGGTAAGTTCTAGATACAAGCCATTTTTTGAAAGAATGTTTGGGGATGAAATGACTTTTTGAAGATATTCCTCTTAGAAGGTGAGAACCTTTAGGAGGTGTTTGAGTTGCATCCCAAAACTTCTTTGTCCAAGATGTCAAGTATTTAGATTTATTAGGTAATGAAAAAGACAAGGAAGAATAACACCTTGGAGGTGCAGTTTGCATTCCGGCACAGGTCAACATGATTGTTTTTGTAGAGTAAGGTGAGATATTGTGACCCAGTTTATCTTTTCTTTCTTTATCTTTTTCATTTTCTCTTTTGTTTTTCATTTTTATTTGGTCCTTGTGAACTTCTTTGGGAGAGAGGGGTTTTAACATAACCTTATGCCCTTGGAAGTTGAAAGACATTTTATTGGTATGGCCATTGTGTAAAACTTGTCTATCATATTGCCAAGGCCTTCCCAATAGAATATGTGTTGCTTCCATTGGCACAACATCACAGAAAACCTCATCTTGATACTTTCCTATAGAAAAAGTTATGAGGACTTGTTTATTAACCATGATTTCGCCTTCGGCATTGAGCCACTGAAGTTTATAAGGCTTTGTATGAGAGATAGTGGGTAATCCAAGCTTTTCCACTACTCTTGTACTTGTCACATTAGCACAACTACCCTGGTGATTTTCCCTTGAGCTTATTGATTTTGGCTCGTTTCTGAGAAGCAAAGTATATGTGAAGCTTGTGCCAAATTTGGAAAGAAGAATAAAGACCTACCATTTTTGTAAGAATTGGTGTGGTCATTGAAGCAAGCAGCCAAGCAACGAGTAGTTGATATTGTTGTTCATGGTTGAGGAATTATATGTGTTGATAGTGTTGCTGATCTCATCTTCTAAGGTTTTAAATTTGAGAGAAATAACCAAATCTTCCAAGAATTGTGTGAAATTAAGACCTCAAACACGTGTAAGAATTTGTTGTTAGAGAAGAAAATTTTTACCATAAAAAATAGGTTGATTGGAGTGTTTAATATAGAAGGAACAAAAGAAGCTAGGGTAGAGGAAAAAAGATTTTGTGTTTAGGGTAGTTGAGGAAGAAGAAGCAATGGAAGATATTTGGCTCATGATACTACGTGTACCGACCAGGTCACCGGGTGTGATGACGTGTGATGACGTGCTTAGCAGGACACGTGGACAAGAGAAAGAGGGATGGTTCAGAAGTGTACATGGTCGCCGTTTGGAGAAGTGGCGTTCTGCGGTGCACATGGTCGGTTGTCACCGCAAGAAGCACATCGCCGGTTGTCGCCAGGTTGGTGTCGTCGCCGTGTTAGATAACGGAAGATCAGGTGGTCTGACATCGCCGCCAGAAGCACATCGCCGGATTTCCCAGTAAACTCAATTGAAGTTGTTGAGGGTTCAGGCGAGGAAGTTCAAGTGTGTAAGTTCAGTCAAGATGATTGTTACGCCAGCATGAGGCGTGAAGGTTAAATGAGTTGGAGTAAACAGTTTGCTCCTCGACGACGGGATTCCCAGAGTGGACATTCGTCGATGGCGAGTTCCTCTCAGTTAGAACATGCATGGCGTGGCAAAGAGGAAGGTGGCACCTGCGACAAGCGATATCACAGAGATGGTGTACTTTGTTGCATCCGATACTCGCCTTGTCAGGTGGCGTTCCAGAGCGTGTTACGTGCTAGGTTGCACCTTGAATAGGAGACTTGGTCGCGTAACTACATGCTACATAGAAATAGTCCTCAAGTTACCCCAACCCAGATGACGACACGTGTAGGGTTGGATGCTACATAGAAATGACGCTCGAGTTATCCTAGCTCAGATGATGACACGTGTAGGGTTGGGTACTACCTGCTACCCCAGCCTAGATGATGACACGTGCAGGGTTGGATGCGAGCCACGCGTCCAAAGCATAACGGCCTGGAGAGAGAAAAAACCTAGCTATAAAGGTAAACTTAACAGAATTTGCAGAGGTACGTTTTTCATTACGGCGCATTGCTAGGGTTGTGTGCACTTTAGTACGGTTCTACAGAGTATATTTTTCTCTGAGTTTTGGGTGTTCGTGTCACTGACTTGAGCGTCGGAGCGCCACCGGCCGCAGAGGCGCCACCGTGTGTTTTTCAGGTTCCCAGAGAGGCTATTTGTGGTGTGGACTTGAAGGGCACGTGGCGTGAAGCTGGTGAGGAAGATCGTGACGAGGCAACGCTCTTGCGCTAGGTCAACCGACAGGAACACTACGCAAGGATAGAGAAAGAAAAAGAAATAAAAAGAGAGAAAAGGAATGTATGTGTATCAGTATTAGAGAGAAGAAATGTAAAAACAGAGTAACTACACTTGATAGAACACTACATTATATGCATGATACGCAAAAGAGAACCCATGTACCCATGCATACCTATACTAACACTGCAAGAAAATCATTAAATAGTAACTAAATTTAGAGACCAAAAATAATTAGTGACTATATTAACTAAATTGGATACTAATTTAGAGAGTAAAAAATTATTCATATCTAAAGTAGTTTCTGTTATTAATAAAAAATTAAAAGATGATTTCTAAATTTGTATCTAAATTAGCTATCTAAGTTTTAGCAACTAATATTTTAAATTTTAAATTGGTCTCTAAAAGACAAATAGAGACTAATTTATAATATCTAGTAAGTAACTAAAACCTTGGTAGTTAATGGTTAGATACCAATTTAGAAACCATTTTATAAATTTTTATTAATAATAGAAACTACTTTAGATACCAATAGTTTTTTTAGTTTATAAAATGGTCTCTAATTTAATCAAAGTGTAGAAAGGTTAAAAGATGGCGGCTATTTTTAATTTAAAACAACAGCTTTCTAGCCATATTTGATGTACATGTAGTCTTAAATCAAATAGATAAGTAGACGGCTAATTTAGCCGCATTCTTAAATGCGATTTATAAATGTGGTTATGGTAAATAGCCGCATTCTTATTTAAAAAAAATAAAACTTTAAACCCTAAATCCTAAACGTTAAAAAAAGTTAAAATATTTTAAACACTACCAACCTTGTGCGTGAAAGGCAGCAACAGCGGCGACAAGAGAGGTGGCAGCGAAGACGGCAACAGCGACAGAGCAAATACGATACAAAAAAAATCCAAACAGCAGGCAATGAAACAGTGGTGATCTTCGCCAATGCAAGAAAACAAACAAATAAAAAAATGAAAAAATAAAAATAATATATATATATAAACACCAATGGTGAAGAAGAAAGAAAGCTCGAAACAAAACTTACAATGGCACGAAGAAGAAAATGAACGCTCACAGAGGACGAGAGGAAGCACGAGCAAAAATAGAGAGAAAATGAAACGCCAAGAAGAAAGCAAGTATGAAAGCGTAGGTGTGGCGCGCTTCAGAGTCAGGGTAAAAAATGTTTTAAAAATGCAGTTATTAGGTAAAGCCGCATTCTTAAATAAAGTGTTTTGATTTAAGAATGCGGCTATTACAAATAGGTGCATTCTTAAATGAAGTTAATTTCAAAACGGTCATCATATTTTGAAAGACAGCGTCCGTAAAAACACATTAAATAATGGGTCGTTGTTTTTATATTTTGTACTAGTGAATAGTAACTAATTATTTTAATCTTTAAAATTAATTTTTATTTAATAATTTTCTTGTAGTATAAGTAAAAACTTCACGAAAATGTTGAATAATATTTCGAAACAAACTTCTAATAGGGGATTTTTTTATCTTTAAAATTATCGAAAATTGTATGAAATGCATTTTTGTTTCAAATTATAGAGTATACCTTTTAGGGTCAGAATGTTTAGAGTTTAATTTTTATGCACTCTCTGGAAAAATTACGTTGTTAAATGATTAAAAATGAAGATAGGTGTGGCTATAAATGTCTTGTTCTTTTTAGAGCAAAAGGATATCCCCTTCTGTTAGTGCATACAATATTTATTCTAATGTTTAAATTGG
This sequence comes from Phaseolus vulgaris, assembly GCF_051622355.1. Taxonomy (NCBI): domain Eukaryota; kingdom Viridiplantae; phylum Streptophyta; class Magnoliopsida; order Fabales; family Fabaceae; genus Phaseolus; species Phaseolus vulgaris. Next base: position 42,844,025 of record NC_143504.1, read on the forward strand.
TATTTCTTTTATCTATGTTTTAATTGAGTGATGATTAAATTGGGTGAGAATTGTGGGGCCGCAGGAAACAAAAGCCATTGATTAAATGATTTGGGCTTGGGCCACCTTGAATATGGAGCTTATAGTTGCATTAAGTAGTTCCTTGCTATTTGCATTTTCTCATCACTGTTTAAATATATCGGGAGTTGGTATTGTTTATATTAACAAAAATGTCCCTGTCAATAGTTTTCATCAAGTATCTAAGTTAAATATATGATAGAAATATTTAAATAATTTACAGTTAAAATATATGTAAATATTTGCAGTTAAATCACTTATCTAAAACATTTAAATAATTTAAAGTTTATGTATATAATTACGAATATCACACAATTTATTGATTAGATTCATAGTTTTTTAATAAAGAGTTACTAGGGATATCATTTTACACTTGTGTAAAAAGAAATCAAACTCTTAGTTTCGAAATTTTTTGTCAGTGAAACTATTTTCACTCTAATTATAGAACTGTGTGTTAAGAGAAAGAACTATGTGTTAAGAGAAGTAGGGAACAAACTGTTTATGAAAGAGACAAGGTAACAAATATCAATTAAGTTCGTAAGAAGTTAAAATACGGGAAATTTCTAATAAATATACTTCGTCTTTTTAATATGTTAAAGCCTTTTTTTCAAAAAATATTTCTCATTTTGATATTAATTTTTAATCTATTTAGGAAGGAAGAAAATCGAAAGAGAGAAAAAAAAAATACCAGTGAAGAAAAAAATCAAAGAAAAATAAGTATATGCAGAAAATGGGTCTATTTAGCGATCTGTATTTTAATCTACGTTTGTGTTGATGTCCTTTGTATAAAAATTGTTTCTGCATTGAATTTGATGCGAAAATTTCAACAAAAAACACAAATTCGAACACGCTATCTATTTATAGTTACATTAGAGGTGCAATCATTTAGGTTCCAAAAGGGAAAAATATTAGGGAGAGGAATCAAGTTTTTAATTAGAAGTTTTAACATCACAATCACGATTTAGACCGATACCAAGAGATATTTGCAATTTGATGGTCTCATATTTTTTGTAAACACTGTTTTTCATAATTTGAGTAATTGAGTTTGCTTCAATTTCACAGATTTTCAATGAAAACCAACTACAAGTTTTTCTGAGGCATTGTTTGTACACTCTATGAAATTTAGATTTCAAAATAATAATAAAAAGTGTATAAAAATTTTATAAAGTAGTGTAGGAAGTTAAAGTCAAGTATTTCTCTGTTGTTGGTTCTAACTCCCTTAGTTTGTAAACAATCACTTGCTTAGCATTGAAGTCAGTAACAGTGAACAGTGGCTAATACTAACTCCAAATTCCAGAAAGAACATAAAGCATAGTGTCACTTCACAATCATCACGTGTCAAATATAGCAATAATATGACTCATTTGTCAACAACCTTTTTTTGCTTAGATAGATAGTTAGATCGGGCTACTACAATATACCTATTCAAAAATCTATGCAATAATTCAATCTCAAATCCATTGTTTCAAAACATATAATCCGAGGAGGCAACAAGCATGTTGCAGACAACATGATTAGGAATCAAATAGGAATACAAGAAAATTACAAAGACAAACCAACAAAACTCAGACCCCAAATCAACCAGTCAATAAACCAAAGCATTATTCAACAACCATTCATCGTTCATAAGTTTCATGGGGTTACTTTCACATCATAAAGTAATTCCACAAAATTAATTTATCCATTACAATATGAGTAAACTTTCATTCTGTTGTTGAAAGTTCCTTCCATATAATCAAAAGCTCTTACACAGACTACAAGATTAAAGTGAGTTAATCTCTTATACATATATTCTAGCATCCAATTCAATAATCATGAGGTTGTTCTCATCTCACATCACATGAACCACCATGTCTCCCTCCTTTTCAATGCTCACATCTGGCCCCATAATTATTTTTCCACTTCCTTCTCTAGTTTAATCTTTCAAACTTTGGTCACCACATCAACATCTTCTTCACTTTGATACTGTTCAGCTTCTTTTCTTTCAAAAAACAAAACCCTCTTATTTCATGCTGAATTTGAGAGCTGTTGTTTAGTTAAATGCAAATTGTAAATTAATTCACAGAATCAACAAAGTTATGTTCAGATAATATGCCAAAGTTTAGGTGTGAAGAAGATAAGC